>NC_056732.1:1146553573-1146618681 GCF_019279795.1 Protopterus annectens | reverse complement strand
TAATTTATTTCACAGAACTGCACTTCTGAAACAGTTATAATTGTTCTATGCAGTTGATCTACTATATTTTTGCACTGTTATAAACCTTTTTTATTATTTCACTGCATTTATGTACTGTTTTATACTGTTTTAACATTACTTAACTGTAAACTGCTTTTTCATGCTGAGAGTTGTATTTTCTGTTTGTGAGTGCTCTATCCAAGCTTTTCTCTGCATTTTTGTCTGTTACAGTTAAAAGCAATCTCGAGTCTCCTCCTTGATCTGTTTAAAACATTCATTTAGTGGCTACAGCTAGGAACTGTAATAGTGTGCATTACTATAATTGCTTTTTTATTTAAATTACTAAATTGTAAACTGCTTTTTCATACTGAGACTTGTATTTTCTCGTTGTGGGTGTTCTTTCTATGCTTTTAAAGTGAGCTTTCTGTGTTCTGCTCAGGTGGCATAATCTTGATAGAGGCCTGTTGTCTAGGCTGGAAGCATTGTTTGAGTTTTCTGTGTTTCTGGCAGCCATTTTCTGTTGATTGTCTTCATTATTATTGAGAGTAACAAGGCCTCCTGACCTTCTGTAGTACGAGTGATTGGGTATTAGCAGGGGCTTAGTAGTAATCTGATCTTCCATCTCCTCTATTCTTACCGCTATATAAACCCTGTGTCTTATAAAGGTTCTGCTTGTATTGTCAGGCTCTGGATTGCATTGCATAAGTGGAAATACCTTAAGATTCCAATAGCAGGCTAAGTTACTACTTACACTTATTTCACTGAACTGCACTTCTGAAATGCTTATAATTGTGCTATACAGTTGATCTAATATATTTTTTTACTATTATAAAGCTTTTTTTTATTGTTTCACTGCATTTATGCACTGTTTTATACTGTTTTAACTTTACTTAACTGTAAACAGCTTTTCCATACTGAGAGTTGTATTTTCTATTTGTGAGTGCTCTATCTGAGCTTTTCTGTCCATTTTTGTCTGTTACAGTTAAAAGCATTCTCGAGTCTGCTCCTTGATCTGTTTAAGACTTTCATTTAGTGGCTACAGCTAGGAACTGTAATAGTGTGCAGTACTATAATTGCTTTTTTTATTTAAATTACTAATCTGCAAACTGATTTTTCATACTGAGACTTGTATTTTCTCTTTGTGGGAGTTCTTTCTATGCTTTTAAAGTCAGGTTTCTGTCTTCTGCTCAGGTGGCATAATCCTGATAGAGGCCTGTTGTCTAGACTGGTAGCTTTGTTTGAGAATCCTATGTTTCTTGCAGCCACTTTCTGTTGATTGTCTTCATTTTTATTGAGAGTAACAAGACCTCCTGACCTTCTGTAGTATGATTGATTGGGTAATAGCAGGGGCTTAGTAGTAATATGATCTTCCAACTCCTCCATTCTTACTGTTATATACACCCTGTGTCTTACAAAGGTTCTGCTTGTATATTCAGGCTCTGGATTGCATTGCATAAGTGGAAATTCCTTAAGATTCCAAGAGCAGGCTAAATTACTTCTTACACTTATTTCACTGAACTGCATTTCTGAAATGCTTATAATTGTTTTATACAGTTGATCTACTATATTTTGCACTGTTATAAAGCTTTTTGTTTATTCTTTCAATGCATTTATGCACTGTTTTATACTGTTTTAACATTACTTATCCGTAAACTGCTTTTCCATACTGAGAGTTGTATTTTCGGTTTGTGAGTGCTCTGTCCAAGCTATTCTGTGTATTTTTGTCTATTACAGTTAAAAGCATTCTCAAAATTTCATTTAGTGGCTACAGCTAGGAACTGTAATAGTGTGCATTACTATAATTGTTTTTTTATTTAAATTACTAAATTGTAAACTGCTTTTTCATACTGAGACTTGTATTTTCTCTTTGTGGGTGTTCTTTCTATGCTTTTAAAGTGAGGTTTCTGTGTTCTGCTCAGGTGGCATAATCTTGATAGAGGCCTGTTGTCTAGACTGGTAGCTTTGTTTGAGTTTCCTGTGTTTCTGGCAGCCATTTTCTGTTGATTGTCTTCATTATTATTGAGAGTAACAAGGCCTCCTGACCTTCTGTAGTACGATTGATTGGGTATTAGCAGGGGCTGAGTAGTAATTTTATCTTCCATCTCCTCCATTCTTACTCCTATATAAACCCTGTGTGTTATAAAGTTTCTGCTTGTATTGTCAGGCTCTGGATTGCATTGCATAAGTGGAAATTCCTTTAGATTCCAAGAGCAGCCTAAGTTTTTTCTTACACTTATTTCACTGAACTGCACTTCTGAAATGTTTATAATTGTGCTATACAGTTGATCTACTATATTTTTGCACTGTTATAAAGCTTTTTTATTGTTTCACTGCATTTATTCAATGTTTTATACAGTTTTAACTTTACTTAACTGTAAACTACTTTTTCATACTGAGAGTTGTATTTTCTGTTTGTGAGTGCTCTATCCGAGCTTTTCTGTGCATTTTGTCTCTTACAGTTAAAAGCATTCTTGAGTCTGCTCCTTGATCTGTTTAAAACTTTCATTTTGTCGCTACAACTCGGAACTGTAATAGTGTGCATTACTATAATTGCTTTTTTATTTAAATTACTAAATTGTAAACTGCTTTTTCATACGGAGACTTGTATTTTCTCTTTTTGAGTGTTCTTTCTATGCTTTTAAATTGTGGTTTCTGTGTTCTGCTCAGGTGGCATAATCTTGATAGAGGCCTGTTTTCTAGGCTAGTAGCTTTGTTAGAGTTTCCTGTGTTTCTGGCAGCCATTTTCTGTTGATTGTCTTCATTATTATTGAGAGTAACAAGGCCTCCTGACCTTCTGCAGTACGAGTGATTGGGTAATAGCAGGGGCTGAGTAGTAATCTGATTTTCCAACTCCTCCATTCTTACTGATATATAAACCCTGTGTCTAATAAAGGTTATGCTTGTATTGTCAGGCTCAGGATTGCATTGCATAAGTGGAAATTCCTTAAGATTCCAAGAGCAGGGTAAGTTATTTCTTACACTTATTTCAATGAACTGCACTACTGAAACACCTATAATTGTGCTAAACAGTTGATCTACTATATTTTTGCACTGTTATAAAGCCTTTTTTTATTGTTTCACTGCATTTATGTACTGTTTTATACTGTTTTAACATTACTTAACTGTAAACTGCTTTTTCATTTTGAAAGTTGTATTTTCTGTTTGTGCGTGCTCTATCCGAGCTTTTCTGTGCATTTTTTCAGTTACAGTTAAAAGCATTCTTGAGTCTGCTCCTTGATCTGTTTACGAATTTCAGCTAGGAACTGTAATAGTGTGCATTACTATAATTGTTTTTTTTTTATTTAAATTACTAAATTGTACACTGCTTTTTCATACTGATACTTGTATTTTCTCTTTGTGGGTGTTCTTTCTATGCTTCTAAAGTGAGGTTTCTGTGTTCTGCTCAGGTGGCATAATCTTGATAGAGGCCTGTTGTCTAGGCTGGTAGCTTTGTTTGAGTTTCCTGTGTTTCTGGCAGCCATTTTCTGTTCATTGTCTTCATTATTATTGAGAGTAACAAGGCCCCCTGACCTTCTGTAGTATGACTGATTGGATAATAGCAGGGGCTGAGGAGTAATCTGATCTTCCAACTCCTCCATTCTTACTGCTATATAAACCCTGTGTCTTAGAAAGGTTCTGCTTGTATTGTCAGGCTCTGGATTGCATTGCATAAGTGGAAATTCCTTAAGATTCCAAGAGCAGGCTGAGTTATTTCTACACTTATTACACTGAACTGCACTTCTGAAACACTTATAATTCTGCTATACAGTTGATTTACTTCATTGTTGCACCGTTATAAAGCTTTTTTTATTGTTTCACTGCATTTATGTACTGTTTTATACTGTTTTAACATTACTTATCTGTAAACTGCTTTTTCATACTGAGAGTTGTATTTTCTGTTTGTCAGTGCTCTATCCAAGCTTTTCTGTGCATTTTTGTCTGTTACAGTTAAAAGCATTCTTGAGTCTGCTCCTTGATCTGTTTAAAACTTTCATTTAGTGGCTTCAGCTAGGAACTGTAATAGTGTGCATTAGTATAATTGCTTTCTTTTTTATTTAGATTACTAAATTGTAAACTGCTTCTTCATACAGAGACTTGTATTTTCTCTTTGTGGATGCTCTTTCTATACTTTTAAAGTGAGGTTTCTGTGTTCTGCTCAGGTGGCATAATCTTAATAGAGGCCTGTTTTCTTGGCGGGTAGCTTTGTTTGAGTTTCCTATGTTTCTGGCAGCCATTTTCTGTTGATTGTCTTCATTATTATTGAGAGTAACAAGGCCTCCCGACCTTCTGTAGTATGAGTGATTGGGTAATTGCAGGGGCTGAGTAGTAATCTGATCTTCCAACTCCTCCATTCTTACTGATATATAAACCCTGAGTCTTATAGAGGTTATGCTTGTATTGTCAGGCTCTGGATTGCATTCCATAAGTGGAAATTTCTTAAGATTCCAAGAGCAGGCTAAGTTATTTCTTACACTTATTTCACTGAACTGCACTACTGAAATCCCTATAATTGTGCTAAACAGTTGATCTACTATATTTTTGCACTGTTATAAAGCTTTTTTATTGTTTTACTGCATTTATGTGCTGTTTTATGCTGTTTTAACATTACTTAACTGTAAACTGCTTTTTCATACTGAGAGTTGTATTTTCTGTTTGTGAGTGCTCTATCCGAGCTTTTCTGTGCATTTTGTCTGTTACAGTTAAAAACATTCTCAAGTCTACTCCTTGATCTGTTTACAACTTTCATTTAGTGGATACAGCTAGGAACTGTAATAGTGTGAATTACTATAATTGCTTTTTTATTTAAATTACTAAATTGTAAACTGTTTTTTCTTACCGAGGCTTGTATTTTCTCTTTGTGGGTGTTCTTTCTATGCTTTTAAAGTGAGGTTTCTGTGTTCTGCTAAGGTGGCATAATCTTGATAGAGGCCTGTTGTCTAGGCTGGCAGCTTTGTTTGAGTTTCCTTTGTTTCTGTCAGCCATTTTCTGTTGATTGTCATCATTATTATTGATAGTAACAAGGCCTCATGACCTTCTGTAGTACGAGTGATTGGGTAATAGCAGCGGCTGAGTAGTAGTCTGATCTTCCAACTCCTCCATTCTTACTGCTATATAAACCCTGTGTCTTATAAAAGTTCTGATTGTATTGTCAGGCTCTGGGTTGCATTGCATAAGTTGAAATTCCTTTGGATTCCAAGAGCAGGCTAAGTTATTTCGTACACTTATTTCACTGAACTGCACTTCTGAAATGCTTATAATTGTGCTATAAAGTTGATCTACTATATTTTTGCACTGTTATAAAGCTTTTTTTATTGTTTCAATGCATCTATGTACTGTTTTATACTGTTTTAACTTTACTTAACTTTTAACTGCTTTTTCATACTGAGAGTTGTATTTTCTGTTTGTGAGTGCTCTACACGAGCTTTTCTGTACATTTTTGTCTGTTACAGTTAAAAGCATTCTCGAGTCTGCTCCTTGATCTGTTTAAAACTTTCATTTAGTGGCTACAGCTAGGAACTGTAATAGTGTGCATTACTATAATTGCTTTTTTTATTTAAATCACTAAACTGTAAACTGCTTTTTCATACTGAGAATTGTATTTTCTCTTTGTGGATGTTCTTTCTATGCTTCTAAGGTGAAGTTTCTGTGTTCTGCTCAGGTGGCATAATTTTGATAGAGGCCTGTTGTCTAGACTGGTAGCTTTGTTTGAGTTTCCTGTGTTTCTGGCAGCCATTTACTGTTGATTGTCTTCATTATTTTTGAGAGTAACAAGGCCTCCTGACCTTCTGCAGTACGATTTATTGGGTAATTGCAGGGGCTGAGTAGTAATCTGATCTTCCAACTCCTCCATTCTTACTGCTATATAAACCCTGTGTCTTATAAAGGTTCTGCTTGTATTGTCAGGCTCTAGATTCCATTGCATAAGTGGAAATTCCTTTAGATTCCAAGTGCATGCTAAGTTATTTCTTACACTTATTTCGCTGAACCTCACTTCTGAAATGCTTATAATTGTGCTATACAGTTGATCTACTATATTTTTGCACTGTTATAAAGCTTCTTTTATTGTTTCACTTCATTTATCTGCTGCTTTATACTGTTTTAACATTACTTAACTGTAAACTGCTTTTTCATACTGATAGTTGTATTTTCTGTTTGTGAGTGCTCTATCCAAGCTTTTCTGTGCATTTTTGTCAGGTGCAGTTAAAAGCATTCTCGAGTCTGCTCCTTGATTTGTTTAAAACTTTCATTTAGTGGCTAACACTAGGAACTGTAATAGTGTGCATTACTATAATTGCTTTTTTAATTTAAATTGCTAAACTGTAAACTGCTTTCTCATAGTAAGACTTGCATTTTCTCTGTGTGTGTGTTCTTTCTATGCTTTTAAAGTGAGGTTTCTGTGTTCTGCTCAGGTGGCATAATCTTGATAGAGGCCTGTTTTCTATGCTGGTAGCTTTGTTTGCGTTGCCTGTGTTTCTGGCAGCAATTTTCTGTTGATTGTCTACATTATTATTGAGAGTAACAAGGCCTACTGACCTTCTGTAGTACGAGTGATTGGGTAATAACAGGGGCTGAGTAGTAATCTGATCTTCCAACTCCTCCATTCTTATTGCTATATAAACCCTGTGTCTTATAAAGGTTCTGCTTGTATTGTCAGGCTCTGGTTTGCATTGCATAAGTGGAAATTCCTTAAGATTCCAAGAGCAGGCTACGTTATTTCTTACACTTATTTCACTTAACTGCACTTCTGAAACACTTATAATTGTGCTATACAGTTGATATTCTATATTTTTGCACTGTTATAAGGATTTTTATATTGTTTCACTGCATTTATGTACTGTTTTATACTGTTTAACATTACTTAACTTTTAACTGTTTTCTCATACTGAAAGTTGTATTTTCTGTTTGTGAGTGCTCTATCTGAGCTTTTCTGTGCATTTTTGTCTGTGACAGTTAAAAGCATTCTCTAGTCTGCTCCTTGATCTGTTTAAAACTTTCATTTAGTGGCTATAGCTATGAACTGTAATAGTGTGCATTACTATAATTTCTTTTTTAATTTAAATTGCTAAATTGTAAACTGCTTTTTCATACTGAGACTTGTATTTTCTCTGTGTGGGTGTTCTTTCTATGCTTTTAAAGTGAGGTTTTTGTGTTCTGCTCAGATGGCATAATCTTGATAGAGGCCTGTTGTCTAGGCTGGCAGCTTTGTTTGAGTTTCCTTTGTTTCTGGCAGCCAGTTTCTGTTGATTGTCATCATTATTATTGATAGTAACAAGGCCTCCTGACCTTCTGTAGTATGAGTGATTGGGTAATAGCAGGAGCTGAGTAGTAGTCTGATCTTCCAACTCCTCCATTCTTACTGCTATATAAACCTTGTGTCTTATAAACGTTCTGACTGTATTGTCAGGCTCTGGATTGCATTGCATAAGTTATTTCTTACACTTATTTCACTGAACTGCACATCTGAAATGCTTATAATTGTGCTATAGAGTTGATCTACTATATTTTTCACTGTTATAAAGCTTTTTTATTGTTTCACTGCATTTATGTACTGTTTTATACTGTTTTAACTTTACTTAACTGTAAACTGCTTTTTCATACTGAGAGTTGTATTTTCTGTTTGTGGGTGTTCTTTCTATGCTTTTAAAGTGAGGTTTCTGTGTTCTGCTCAGGTGGCATAATCCTGATAGAGGCCTGTTTGTCTAGACTGGTAGCTTTGTTTGCGTTTCCTGTGTTCCTGGCAGCCATTTTCTGTTGATTGTCTTCATTATTATTGAAAGTAACAAGGCCTCCTGACCTTCTGTAGTACGATTGATTGGGTATTAGCAGAGGCTGAGTAGTAATCTGATCTTCCATCTCCTCCATTCTCTACACCTATATAAACCCTGTGTCTTATAAAGGTTCTGCTTGTATTGTCAGGCTCTGGATTGCATTGCATAAGTGGAAATTCCTTAAGATTCCATGAGCAGGCTAAGTTATTTCTTACATTTATTTCACAGAACTGCACTTCTGAAATGCTTATAATTGTGCTATACAGTGGATCTACTATATTTTTGCACTGTTATAAAGCTTTTTTTTAATTATTTCAGTGCATTTATGTACTGCTTTATACTGTTTTAACATTACGTAACTGTAAATTGCTTTTTCATGCTGAGAGTTGTATTTTCTGTTTGTGAGTGCTCTATCCGAGCTTTTCTGTGCATTTTTGTCTGTTACAGTTAAAAGCATTCTCGAGTCTGATCCTTGATCTGTTTAAAACTTTCATTTAGTGGCTACAGATAGGAACTGTAATAGTGTGCATTACTATAATTGCTTTTTTTATTTAAATTACTAAATTGTAAGCTGCTTTTTCATACTGAGACTTGTATTTTCTCTTTGTGGGTGTTCTTTCTATGCTTTTAAAGTGCTGTTTCTGTGTTCTGCTCACATTGCATAATCTTGATAAGGCCTGTTTTCTAGGCTGGTAGCTTTGTTTGAGTTTCCTGTGTTTCTGGCAGCAATTTTCTGTTGATTGTCTTCATTATTATTGAGAGTAACAAGGCCTCTTGACCTTCTGTAGTACGAGTGATTTTGTATTAGCAGGGGCTGGGTAGTAATCTGATCTTCCAACTCCTGTATTCTTACTGATATATAAACCCTGTGTCTTATAAAGGTTATGCTTGTATTGTCAGGCTCTGGATTGCATTGCATAAGTGTAAATTCCTTAAGATTTCAAGAGCAGGCTAAGTTATTTCTTACACTTATTTCTCTGAACTGCACTACTGAAATACTTATAATTGTGCTATACAGTTAATCTACTATATTTTTGCACTGTTATAAAGCTTTTTTTATTGTTTCACTGCATTTATGTACTGTTTTATACTGTTTTAACATTAACTGTAAACTGCTTTTTCATACTGAGAGTTGTATTTTCTGTTTGTGAGTGCTCTATCCGAGCTTTTCTGTGCATTTTTGTCTGTTTCAGTTAAAAGCATTGTCAGGTCTTCTCCTTGATCTGTTTAAAACTTTCATTTAGTGGCTACAGCTAGGAACTGTGATAGTGTACATTACTATAATTGCTTTTTTATTTAAATTACTAAATTGTAAACTGCTTTTTCATACTGAGACTTGTATTTTCTCTTTGTGGGTGTTCTTTCTATGTTTTTAAAGTGAGGTTTCTGTGTTCTGCTCAGATGGCATAATCTTGATAGAGGCCTGTTGTCTAGGCTGGTAGCTTTGTTTGAGTTTCTGTGTTTCTGGCAGCCATTTTCTGTTGATTGTCTTCATTATTATTGAGAGTGACAAGGCCTCCTTACCTTCTGTAGTACAAGTGATTGGGTAATAGCAGGGGCTGAGTAGTAATCTGATCTTCCAACTCCTCCATTCTTACTTATATATAAACCTTGTGTCTTATAAAGGTTATGCTTATATTGTCAGGCTCTGGATTGCATTGCTTTAGTGGAAATTCCTTAAAATTCCAAGAGCAGGCTAAGTTATTTCTTACACTTATTTCACTGAACTGCACTACTGAAATACTTATAATTGTGCTAAACAGTTGAGCTACTATATTGTTTCACTGTTATAAATCTTTTTTATTGTTTCACTGCATTTATGTACTGTTTTATACTGTTTTAACATTACTTAACTGTAAACTGCTTTTTCATACTGAGAGTTGTATTTTTTGTTTGTGAGTGCTCTATCCGAGCTTTTCTGTGCATTTTTGTCAGGTATAGTTAAAAGCATTCTCGAGTCTGCCCCTTGATCTGTTTAAAACTTTCATTTAGTGGCTACAGCTCGGAACTGTAATTTTTCCAACCCACCCTCCCTAGTGTTGTGTGTTCTTATACTTGGTGGCTTTGCAGTTGCACCCCTATACTGTATATTTGATCTGTGACACTCCTCCCAGTCTAGTGTCATTAGTTCACTCAATCTAATAGAGAACATTTGTGAAGGCCAACCCACTCAGATTTTTAACGTTGAATTAACTTCTTTTCCAGCTTTCTCCATTTCCACTTTACTGGAAAAAAAAAATTCTAAGCTTGCCTCCCCCCTTTCCTGTGGCAGGTCAGATACGGATTTGCTGTGTCCAGGACTGTTTGTGAGCTCCTAAGCCCCCCCCCCCACTTAACTGGGGTTAAACTATTCCTGGCGCCGTAAAGCCTGTTCTTCAAAATTTCCCTTGCAACTAGCCAGCTTTTTAGTTTTTGCACTCATCTGTTTCTTTGATCTCAGCACTTGTTCAGAACTCATTGTAAGCACTAAATAAGTTACAAATTTCTACAGCACTCAACTTTCCTCACTTGTCTAGAGGAAAACAGTGTTTAGTACATAATAAATAAGCACCTATTCAGGCATGTCTAAAGGTCAGCTCCCGGTGTTTTCTCCTGTCTACCTGATGAATCTGGGCATCTTGGGACAATGCAGCAGTTGCCTCATGTACACAGAGAACCCTCTCCTGCTACCACCCAACACTACGACCTGTGAGATGCATTTATATAGCCAAACTGGAAGCAAATCTCTCTTCACCAAATACTGGCCTAGACAGTCAAGAGGAGAAGGTAAACACTTGCACCACTCCACACTCATCACATAGTCCCTCAAAACCTACACTACCAAAACACACACACAGAAGCACAAAACACACACCTGCATTCGCGGAGGCTTCCAGTACAAATCTGCCAAAACAACAGAGACGTCCAAAGCAGAAATGCAAGCAACCGCCACCCCCCAACACAACCCAAATGACACATAGCCCACATACTCAGTGTGCCACTCAACTACAGCCCATAAGGCATAACGTACCCAGCACTCAAGTCATAGGTGACTCTATAGTCAGGCACACTGATGTTCCACTCACCAGGCTAAACAGAGAAAAAGTTACTGTCAGCTGCCTGTCAGGTGCCAGGATCTGCCACATAATGTATGCACTCAGGTCACTCCACAACAAGTACAAATATGACTCTGTCATTGTCCATGTTGGTGTGAATGACCTGAGATATACCTCCCTGGACTACATGAAAAGAGACATGAAGGAACTCTCTGATCTTGTAGCCCAGGCCTGTATGACCCTAGCCCTGAGTAGCATCTTGCCATCACCCAGAATGACACCACAGTACAAAGACAAAATGATTGACTTTAACAATTGGCTAAGCTTCTGGTGTCATTCTAAGGGAATCCAGTATCTGTCTGCTTGGGATAAAATGATCGACAGACCACTCTGCTTTGCCAGTGATGGCCTGCACCTGTCACGCTTGGGATTCCGGATAATGGCAAAGGCTCTTGCCACCCCTATAGTGCCTTTTTTAGGTAAGGTTCAAATGACAAATTCCCCACCGTAACAGGTACAAGCAAGCAAAATCTGATGGTAATGCTACTCAATGCTAGAAGTCTAAACCTCAAAATGCACTCACTCGAGGCACTCCTTAAAATGGAGAACATTGACATTTGTGCAGTGACAGAGACCTGGTTCAAAGCTCCAGAGAGCACCCCTGCATTACCAGGCTAAAATTCATACCACACCTTTCGGCCACCAAACCCGGACCGAAACACTAAAGGTGGAGGCGTGACCAATATTCATTAAGGATATCCACACCGCCAAGCTAGTTGCTCAGGATAATGCATCTGAGATTATCCAAGTTCAACTAACTCTGGGCAAAACCGCAATCCAGATTGTAGCTTTCTACAGACCCCCCCACCATGCCCCAGGATTCCCACTCCTCTTTTCTTGATACACTGGAAAATATTAAGGTACAACCCAACACTCTAACAATGGGTGATTTCAACTACCCTACCATTAACTGGGAAAACTACTCATGTACCAACTCTTTTGCTCAACGTTTTCTGGAAATCATCAATTCCAACACTTTGGATCAACATATCCACACCCCCACCAAAGGCAGCAATATCTTAGGCCTGGTCATCACCAACATGGGTGACTGGTGTTCCACACCAGAGGTCAGCTCCTCGTTGGTCAGATCCGACCACAAGCTAATCACCCTAGACATCCACATCCCGCTCCCACCCCCCATTAGGAAAACAACTGTAAAAAATTTCTCCAAAGCCAACTTCACACTTCTTAAGACAGAAGTGGCAAACTTCACGACACCCATGCAGATGGACAATAGAGGTACAACTGCTGAATCCTACACAAATGCACTTTATAAGCACTTACACGAGCGCATGGATCATGCTATCCCTAACAGAACCAAGATGCTATCCTTCAAAAAAAGGAAGCCAATCTGGTGGTCTTCTGCCATAAACAAACTCTACAACAGAAGAAAGAAACTGTTGCAAAAAAGAGTAAAAATCCCACGATTGGAGGAACTCCCTGGTCAGCCTCAGTAAGAAGCTGAGATACCTCATAAAATCCTCCAAAGCTAGTTATGAAAACAAAATTGCCACTGATTCTAAAGACAACCACAAAGCATTCTATAGCTATGTCAAAAATATCAATGGCAACACTCAGATCTGCTCTGAGTTACAGCACAATGACACAAAATATACAGAACCAACTAATATTGCCAACATCCTGGTTCAGTGCTAACTTTACCCCCCCTCTCACCCCCTAAAGAGCCCATCTTTATACCGGAAGAATGCAAAGTTCCTGTAATCATGGCTGCACAGGTAAAAACTTCACTCTCCAAAGCCAAGAACACAGCATCCATGGGGCCTGACAACATCCCGGGCTGCCTTCTACATGAACTACAGAATGAACTGGCACCCCACCTAAGTACCATGTTCAATCATTGCTTCTCCTCAGGCTTTGTGCCCATTGAATGGTGCACCATGACAGTTATCCCACTCCACAAAGGGGGGGCCACAACAGACTCCAGGAACTACCGCCCCATTAGCCTGATGAGCCTTGTCTGCAAGGCCATGGAACATATCATCATGGAACTAATAAACAAAGACATTGGAGATCTCCAAACTCTGCACCCCACACAGTTTGGGTTTGTAAAAGGCAGATCATGTCTCCTAAACCTGATAGACTTCTTTGAAGTAGTCACCAAAGCTATAGATGAGGGTAAGGTGGTTCACACAGCCTATCTAGATCTTGCCAAGGCATTCAAAACCATCCCCCACTCTGGAATTATAGAGAAACTCACTAAACTAGGTATAAATCCCTATGACACAAGATGGGTTGCCAATTGGCTTACTAACAGAACCCACACCGTGAAAGTAGCAGACTGCAAATCAGACTTCAGACCAGTGAAAGTGGAGTACCACAGGGTTCAGTCCTGTGTCCTCTCCTGTTTGGTATCTACTTCTCTGAAGGACAGGCTAACACAGGTCTTTGGCTAACTAAATTCACAGATGACTGCAAACTAGGAGCCATAATTGAAACTCCTAATGATGTGGACATCCTACAAAAGGGCCTCACTGAGACAGATGCCTGGTGTCAAAGACATGGTCTCAAGCTCAATGCCAAAAAGTGCATTGTCATCCCCTTTGGTAAAAACTCTGTACCCATGAACTACCACATAGGTGGTAGTCTACTTAACACCGAAAGTGTGACAAGAGACCTTGGGATACAGGTGGACAGTAGTCTTTCCTTTGATAATCACATCGCCACAGTGGTCAGGAAATCCTTCTACATGGCACACCTCATCACAAAAGGTTTCTCATCCAGAAAAAAAGAGGTCATTGTTCCCCTCTACTCATCACTCATTAGACCCATTATAGAGTACAACACCCCTTTTGGTATGTACCTCACAAAACATCTACAACAACTGGAAAGGCTGCAAAAATACCTCACAGAGAGGATTACTGGCCTCAAACAGATGACTTATGCAGACCGTCTCAAAAAACTCCAGCTTTACTCCATCGCATATTCCTACTCAGAGGCGATCTCTGCCTAACATACAAAGCTATGTCAAACCCAGAGCTGTTGGACATGCTCCACTTCAAGAAATTTGAATCCCTCTAAGCTACATGCTCTAGGGACCTAAACATTGTCATCACAATAAATAGAACATGCTGCAGTGATAGATTCCTGTCCCAGAGACTTCCCATACTCTGGAACAGACTACCTATCTTTGTCAAACAGAGCTCCTCATTAACACTATTCAAGAAAACTCTTGATGATTGGATGGGTAATAGGAAATTCACCCAGGGGATCACATCTGTGGTTCTGCTTGACAGGGGCACAGGAAAATAATTTTCTTGAGTGGCGAAAGCCAGGGTACCTTTTTGGCTAGGCTTGTATAGGCCCTAGGGCCAATAGCCTAGTACCTACCTATGAACCTATATGGAATGATTGAATGTGTTTATATCTTATTTATATACATACATGAAAAACAAATAGCCACAGGCATGCACTCACATAGGTTCATAGGTTCATACTAGGCTATCTGCCCTAGGGCATTTATAAGCCTAGCCTGAGTGTGTTTGGCTTTTGCCACCCATTTTAAATGAATTTTGCTATGCTCTTTTTCGAGGTTAGTATACTGTGCCTCTGTCTAACAGTGACACAGAAGTGATACCCAGGGTAAACCTACGATCTCCCATCCACTCATCAAATTCCTCTTGAAGAGAGTCAATGAGGGACTCTGCCTAACCTGGACTGGGATTTTATTCCAGAGTGAAGGGAGCCTCTGGGTTATGAATCTGTCCCTCCAGCATGTCCTATTTATTTCAGTGCTGAGGTTCAAGTCTCTCGAGCGCGTAGCTTGATGGGATTTGGATTTTCTGAGGTGCAGCATGTCCATTAATTTCGGGTTGGACATGGCCCTATACGTCAGGCACAGATCTCCACTGAGCAGGCGGTATGCCACTGAGTAGAGCTGGAGTTTCTTTAACCAGGCAGCATATGGCATCTGTTTGAGCCCTTTGATCCTCTTGGTGAGGTACTTTTGGGATCTTTCCAGTTGCTGCAGGTGTCTGGTAAGGTACATCCCGAGAGGGGCATTGTACTCAATTATGGGCCTGATGAGGGATGAGTAAAAAGGCATGATGACCTCCCCTGATCTAGATGTGAATCCCTTCATGATTAGGTGGGCTATATAAAATGTTTTTCTAACTACTTTGGCCACGTGGTTTTCAAATGAGAGATTGCTATCAACTTGGGTCCCCAGGTCCCTAATTACTTCTTCCGTACTTAATGGATTACCACCTATGTGGTAATTTGTGGGCCCTTTGTTTTTGCCACAGGAGATGACTATACACTTTTTGACGTTTTGCTTGAGTTCATGGCTCTGGCACCAGTTGTCTGTTTCTATGAGGCCCTTTTGTAGGATGCTTGTGTCATGTGGAGAGTTGATTAGGGCACCTAGTTTGCAGTCATCTGCGAACTTGGTCAGCCACAGCCCTTCTGTGTTGGCCTGTACCTCTGATAAATATATACCGAACAAGAGAGGTCCCAGGACTGAGCCTTGTGGGACACTACTTGTAACTGGTTTGGAGTCTGACATGGCTCCAGCAATTCTAACCATGTGGGTTCTGTCCTTGAGCCAGTTTGCAACCCATCTAGTGATTTAGGGGTTTATATTTAAACTGGTGAGCTTATCTATAATGCCCGAGTGGGGTATTGTATCGAAGGCTTTTGCGAGGTCCAGGTAGGCTGTGTGGACCACCTTCCCCTCGTCAATGGCCTTGGTGACTGTTTCAAAGAAATTGACCAGGTTTAAGAGGCAGGATCTGCCATTAACAAAGCCGAACTGGGTAGGATCCAGTGTCTGTAGGTGCCCAATATCTTTATTTATGAGGTCCATGATGATCCTTTCCATAGCTTTGCAGACCAAGCTAGTCAGGCTTATAGGGCGATAGTTTCCAGGATACATTGAGGCACCACCTTTGTGGAGAGGGACCACTGTTGCTGTACGCCACTCTTTGGGTACATATCCTGTAGTAAGGCTGAGATTGAACAGTAGTTTTATGTTTGGGTTTAGCTCTTCTTGGAGTTCATGAAGGACGCATCCCGGGACACTGTCTGGTCCCATTGATGCTGTGTTTTTTGCTTTGGAGAGGGCGGCTCTTACCTGAGCATCCAAGATGTCAGGGGGGCAGCACTCTGCTGGGATAGATATTTGCCCTTTTGGTGGGGAGGGGGGAGAGGTTTGCGCTGAACCTGTCAGCTAGGATGTTGGTAATGTCTGTGGGTTCGGTGTATTTTTTGTCATTTTGGACTAATTCTGAGCATATCTGGGAATTCCCACCCAGGTTCCTAACATAACTAAAGAATGCCTTGTGATTATCCTTAGTGTCCTGTGCAATTTTTCTCTCGAAGCTGGCCTTAGACGATTTTATGAGTGCCCGTAGTTTTTTGCTAATACTGATCAGAGATGCCTTCCCTTTTTGGGATTTTGCTCTATCATGTAGTAGCTTCCTCCTTCTATTGTATAGTTTGTTTATGGCCGGGGTCCACCAGACAGGACGCCTGCCTTTGGAGGATTGGGTCTTGGTTCTATTTGGGATTGCATGATCCATGCATTCCTGAAGGTGTTCATAGAATGCATTTATAAAGGATTCTGCGGTCTGGGCCGTATTTTCCACAGGCCCGGGGACTTTGAAGGATTCCACCTCGGTTTTGAGAAGTGTGAAATTTGCTTTATAGAAGTTTTTCACTGTGGTTTTCTGGGCAGGGGGTGGGGTCGGGATGTGAATATCCAGTGAGATTAGTTTATGGTCTGATCTTACCAGTGAGGGATACACTTCTGGTCTGGAGCATAGAGCCCCCTGTGTTGGTGATGATCAGGTCCAGTATGTTTTCCCCTCTTGTGGGAGTGGTAACAAGTTGTTCCATAGCGTTTGAGTTTATAAATTCTAGGAAACTTTGGGCTAGGGTGTTGGAGCTAGAGTAATGTTCCCAGTCTATGTTTGGGTAGTTGAAGTCGCCTAATATAATGGTGTTTGGAGAGACTTTCATATTTTCCAGTGTTCTCAGGAAGGCCGAGTGGGGTTCCTGGGTTTGGGAGGGTGGTCTGTAGCAGGCTATAAACTGGAAGGCAGTTTTACCCACTGTTAATTACACATGGATAGTGTCTGATGCTTTGTGCTGTGCAACCAACCTGGAGGTATGAGTATCTTTGACGAATATTGATACTCCCCCTCCTTTTGTGGTTCGGTCCAAGTTTTGGGGCCGAAAAGCATGGTATGAGGTATAACCTGGTAGTGCTGGGGTGCTCTCAGGAGCCTTGAACCAGGTTTCTGTTACTGCACAAATATCAATGTTCTCCATGCTAAGGAGAGTTTTGAGTGCGTGCATCTTGAGGTTTAGACTTCTGGCATTGAGTAGCATTACTCTTAGTTTCTTATCCCTTGTGATACCTATGGAGGTGGGTTTGTCTTTTGAGCCTTGCCTAAAAAAGGCACTATGGGGGTGGCAAGAGCCTTTGCCAATATCTGAAAGCCCAGGGGTGACAGGTGCAAGCTGTCCTTAGCGAAGCATCTTGGCTTGTCAAGCATGTCATCCCAGGCTGGCAGGCATTGGATCCCCTTTGAATGACACCAATACATAAGCCAATTGTTGAAATTGATCATCTTGTCTTCATATTGTGGCGTCATTCTTGATGAGGGTAAGATGCTACTCAAGGTCAGGGTCATACCGGCCTGGGCTACATGCTCAGGGAGCTTCTGTATGTCTCTTTTCATGTAGTCCAGGGAAGTACGTCTCAGGTCATTCACACCAGCATGGACAATGACTGAGTCATATTTGTACTTGCCTTGAAGTGACCTGAGTGCTTGTGTTATGTGGCAGATCCTTGCGCCCAACAGGCAGCTCACCGTGACCTTCTCCTTGTTCAACTTGGTGAGCGGGACGTCAGTGTGCCTGACGATAGAGTCACCTATTACAAGTGTATCCGGTGTATTGTTTAACATTAAGGGCTGTGACTGTTCGGCACACTGGCTTTGTGAGCTATGTGTTGCATGTGTTTTGTTTTGGGGTAGCGGTTGCTTGGGTGTCTGCTTTTGAGGTCCCTGCTGCTTAGGCAGATTTTTATTTAGAGCCTCTGAGTATGTTTTTGTGTGTTTATGTGTTTGGTTTGCTGTCGTGGTAGGTCTATGTGAGACTGGAATTGTAGTGAGTGTGGTTTCTTTCTCCTCCTGACTGGTTACACCAGTACTGAGTTGAGAGAACTTAGCCTCCAGTTTGGCTATATGGTTGCATCTCTCACATGTGTTGGAATTTGTTGGGAGGAGGAGAGGGTTGTCTGCGTACATCAAGCAGTTGTAACATTGCCTCAAGATTCCCAGATTCACCAGCTGGACCGGAGAGGAGATTGACAACTGACCTTTGGACATGCTAGAATAGTATTGGGAATTCCTTTATAATTGAAAAAAAGGGCCAGTGGGGAACAAGGTACTCAAGGGGAGTTTGTGAGAGTGTAGTGCTTTTAATTTCTTAGTCCTGACTTATATAATTGCTTTAGTGAGCAAGTGCCAGGCTTTAGAGTAGGAATAGGGTATTTATTATGAGAACTAGATCAGTTCTAAGGGAAAAAGTGAAGAGCAGACTTTGTGGAGCCGAGAATGGTTTAAACCCAATTAAGCGGAGCTGCCAGATGCTGCACTATGCACAAAATCGCGCAAAGCCACGCCAAAGCGGGTTTTATACAGGGGGACTTGAAAGAGCTAGAAATTGGTCCAAAACGGCCAATAGACTACCAGATTCTTGTGCTGGGAACACCACTCCAGGGATAGATAGGCTGCTCTAAGCTCCCCACTGTCACTGGTGAACAAAGAAGCCTCCCTTTATCCAAGAAAGGAAATGGGCAACACAGGAACTTTGCAAAAGTCCAGAATACAGCAAAGCCTGTATTTGGATTACTCTAGGTCAGGAAAGACAGGAAACAAGGATATTTTTTTTTTTTTTCTTTTTTGCAACAAACAGCAGGAAAATGCAATAAATATGTAACACAGGCTAGCGCACTTGAGTGTGTAGCCTCAACAGGTAAATGCAACAAACAGGACAAACTTTAAAAGTGCAGGTGCAAAAACAACTTTAAACAGTTTAAAACAGTTCAAGAAGCAGAAATACTTGCAGTTTAGCTAGATCGGACAGTCTCCCAGGTAGTAGCAGGAAAAAATCACTTTTATCAGGTTAGCAGTCGCTCTTTTAGCCTCTCTGCTGCTAGCACTACTCTGCAGGACCACGAGGAGCTTGGCTGAGTAGTAACAAGTGCAAAAAACGTGCCAAAGCGGGTTTTATACAGGGGGACTTGAAAGAGCTAGAAATTGGCCCAAAACGGCCACTAGACTACCAGATTCTTGTGCTGGGAACACTCCTCCAGGGATAGATAGGCTGCTCTAAGCTCCCCACTGTCACTGGTGAACAAAGAAGCCTCCCTTTATCCAAGAAAGGAAATGGGGAACACAGGAACTTTCCAAAAGTCCAGAATACAGCAAAGCCTGTATTTGGAATACTCTAGGTGAGGAAAGACGGGAAACAAGGATAATTTTTTTGTTTTTTTTCTTTTTTGCAACAAACAGCAGGAAAATGCAATAAATACGTAACACAGGCTAGCGCACTTGAGTGTGTAGCCTCAACAGGTAAATGCAACGAACAGGACAAACTTTAAAAGTGCAGGTGCAAAAACCACTTTAAACAGTTTAAAACAGTTCAAGAAGCAGAAATACTTGCAGTTTAGCTAGATCGGACAGTCGCCCAGGTAGTAGCAGGAAAAAAACACTTTTATCAGGTTAGCAGTCACTCTTTTAGCCACTCTACTGCTAGCACCACTCTGCAGGACCACGAGGAGCTTGGCTGAGCAGTAACAAGCGCAAACACCGTGCCAAAGCGGGTTTTATACAGGGGGACTTGAAAGAGCTAGAAATTGGCCCAAAACGGCCAATAGACTATCAGACTCTTGTGCTGGGAACTCTCCTCTAGGGATAGATAGGCTGCTCTAAGCTCCCCACTGCCACTAGTGAACAAAGAAGCCTCCCTTTATCCAAGAAAGGAAATGGGAAACACAGGAACTTTCCAAAAGTCCAGAATACAGCAAAGCCTGTATTTGGACTACTCTAGGTCAGGAAAGATGGGAAACAAGGATAATTTTTTTTTTCTTTTTCGCAACAAACAGCAGGAAAATGCAATAAATATGTAACACAGGCTAGCGCACTTGAGCGTGTAGCCTCAACAGGTATATGCAACAAACAGGACAAACTTTAAAAGTGTAGGTGCAAAAACAACTTTAAACAGTTTAAAACAGTTCAAGAAGCAGCAATACTTGCAGTTTAGCTAGATCAGACAGTCGCCCAGGTAGTAGCAGGAAAAAAAAAACACTTTTATCAGGTTGCAAAACGATACAGGAAAAAAGTGAACAAACAAAATCCAGACCCTCAAAGCCAATAAGGACTTGAAGTTTAACGCTCTTTATTTGAAGAACAACGTTTTCGCCACCGCTATGCGGAAGCTTCCTCAGAGAAATAAACAATCCATTTTTTAAAAAAACACATTTTATATCAGTGTTACGTGATGTCACTTCCTATAAATTTATAAACAGCATAATCAAGTTAAATTAGGGAAGAAATTACTGTGTGTCGCTAACATAGTACTTAAGATATTATACATATCTACAGTTTCTCTAAATATACAATAACTACTAAAAATTATTATATTAATAATACAATTTATTCCCATATTTAATGGGAGTGTAAAACTAAAACTCACTATGCACACCCAATTAGGCAATAATAATATATTCATATATAAAATATTACATAAAAAGGAAAATTTTGATTAAAAATGTTTTTAAACATGTTATTTTTTTAAAAATATTTCTACACATATCATCTCATATAACTTTTATATCTCAAAATAGCTGAAATATTACAACATTCATTTAATCCGGGGTAAGTAAAAGCATCTAGACCAGTCTGCCACTCTAATTCTCTCATCTCTAAAACCAGAGATTGAGGACCACCCCTAACACCCACAGAGACATGCTCGATTCCCATAAACTGGGAACTATGTCCTATATTATTGATAATGTGTTTGGACAGAGCATTATCCATCTTTTTATTTTTTATGGCATAAAGGTGTTGATAGATACGGTCGCTTAATTTGCAATCTGTTTTCCCTATATAAAAACAGGGGCAGCAGACGCAAAAAGCAGCATAAACCACAGATTTAGTAGTGCAGTTTATCCTTGAGAAAATGGTATATTTCCTATCCCTTATATTAAAGGAACTACCCACTTTCAGATGTTTACACCTATTACAAAAGCCACAACGGGCTGTACCAGTTTGTCTGATAGAAAAAATCGATGGCCCAGATCTTTGTAATAGTTCTTTCAAATTGTTCCCTCTTTTATAAACCACAGAGGGATAGGGCCCCAATTTTTGAAGAAGTGTAGGGTTATTGAAGATGAAGTACCAATTTTTCTTTATAATGGTCCAAATAGCTCAAACATGTCTGTTAAAAGTTAAAACAAAACTAGTTTTAAAGTCAGTTGGAGTATGAGTGAAAGTATTATTTATTGTATTTTCTAATTGAAGGGCTGTTACAAATTCTACTGATTCACTAGCAAGCGAAGTAGTCGCTTGCCCTTTACTTATTAATAGGGGTTGGTAAAAGCCAGTATCTCTTTTCATGGAAACTTCATTAATCAACTCATCTAACACAGATATAGGATAGCCTCTATTGCTGAACATGTCCTTTAGAAAAGAACACGCCAATCTAAAGGCTTCAAGTGTACTACACATGCGAACAGCCCTAACTAATTGTCCTTTAACAATCGATCTTTTTTGTTTGGGCGGATGATTACTTGAGTAGTGTAGGAAAGCATTACAATAAGTCGGTTTCCTATAAATAGAAGACAGGAAACAATTATTGGCCAAATCCTTAATTATTTTCACATCTAAATAATCGATGTCAGTGGTAGAAAATTTATAAGTAAACTTCAAGAATGTAGTAGAATTGTTCATAAAGTTGAGTAAATCAACAACTTCACTTTCACTCCCCTCGATTAAAATGAACACGTCATCTAAAAAATGCGTGTAATATTTAACTATGTTCCTAACAAGAGGGTTGTTCTTCAAAGTTACTTTTTCCCAAAGTTACTTTTTCCCAATAAGCAACAACCAAATTCGCCACACTCCCCCCACATGGGGACCCCATGGCGATACCCTGTTTTTGTAAGTAATATTGGTTGTTGAAAAGGAAAAAGTTAGAAGATAGTACAATATCTAACAATTGAGTCACTATAGTTATCTCATCCTTTGTAGCACCCAAACTCTCTAGCATCAATTCACTCCATTCCACCGCCTCCTGGTGTGGGATGGATGTATACAGATCGACGACGTCAATCGTCAAAAAATTGAAAGATGGGTCAAAAGTAATACCATTTATTGCATCCAAAAAGGACCAAGAGTCTTTACAAATCTCGGGTACTTGCTTTAAGTATTTTGAAATAATACCATCAATGACTCTGGCACTTGGGTGGGTAATAGCACATCTGCCATCTATTAAGGCCCTCATTGGTGGATTCAGAAGGTCCTTATGTATTTTTGGGGAACCGAACATCACAGGTACTTTAGGTGATAGGATATTAATAAAATTGAAAGTATCAATATCTATTAGGCCCCCAATAAATAAATCTCTAAAATAACTTCTAACCCTGTTGTGAACTCCTACCATTTCGTTATAAGAAGAGCATACATAAGCATCAGATTCCAAAACTGTTTGCATTCTATTGATGTAATCAACATTGTCAAAAATGACTATCCCACCCCCTTTATCAGGTTTCATCACCCTAACCGATAATCCACAAAAACTATTCAATGCCTTAGTTTAGTCATATGAAATATTACTGTGGTTATCGAACCATTTGACCCTCTGAAAGAGGTGTCAAAGGTCAAGTTCACAAACATTTTCAAAAATATTAAGGTTAGGGTGCAAGGGGGGGGGTTAAATGTACTAGCCAATTTAAACATAGATGGCTCACAATAATTATCATTATTGAACAATAATTTTAAGTTCAATTTACGTACGTAACATTTTAAATCTATTAAAGTTTTAGCTAGATTTAACCTTTGATCAGGTACGAAAGAAAACCCTTTGGCCAATAATTCAACTAAATCTTGATCAACATCCCCTTCCTCATTTGTTAAAATGGTAGGCTTTTCTGAAGAGGTTGGTGACTCTTCATCACAACTATTAGCAAGAGTCATGTCTATAGGTGTAGGACCATGTAAGATCCCTAATCCTATAGAAGGTATTATTTGTTCTTGTACCGTCGGTTTTGAGCATTGTTGCTCTTCCCTCCTAAAAAAGGCCTTTGATATCCCTTGTTATTGGAATTGCCTTGGTTGTTCTGGTGATGAGACTTAATCCTACTGCTTCTCCGTAACCCCTGGTTTGGGTTGGCTCGGTCACCACCCCTGTCGTCAGTGTTGTCGTCATCCAAGTTACTGTCAGGTGTATCCATAGGGATATTATTACTGTCAGTAGCAGGAAAAAAAACACTTTTATCAGGCTAGCAGTCGCTATTTTAGCCTCTCTTCTGCTAGCACCACTCTGCAGGACCACGAGGAGCTTGGCTGAGTAGTAACATGTTCTCTCTTTCTCTCTCACTCTCACACACACATGAACACACAGACACATACACACACACACACACGCACACACACACATGCACACACACACGCACACACATGCACAGACACATGCACAGACACACACACACACACACACACACACACACACACACACACACACACACACACACACACACACACACACACACCACACACACACACACACACACACACACACACACACACATATACATACACCTTCATTATTTTTAGTAGGCAGTTCTTGATAACTGAAACAGTTATTTGCATTTCATTTTTTTTAATCAGTTTTATTTCTCTTTTATTTCTATTTTTTCATTGTTTATATTACATAGGTTTTATTTTGTTGACAGCAACATTGACCAGTTTCCGATTCTGCATGATTTGATGTACAGTCAATCGCAGACTATATATTAAAATTAAACAAACTTTACAAAGCCTGAACTTCAGTAAAGGATTTGTCAGTTCAGCATTGGTTCAAAGAAATTCAGGTATATATAGATATATATCCTAGCTGACATCACCAAGACTGGAAATAATCATGGAGGGATTAGGTAATGTTGGAGTAACAATGATTTTGAAAAAAAAAATGACTTTGCGCAGGATATGATGGGAAATTAAACAATGACCTGCATTTTACTGTAGGATCAATCATACACAACAGATGTTAACACTGTAATCAAACTAACAAATAGTTGAACTCCATCAGTGTACGTGACACTGATATCTCTGCACTGAAAATGTTAATTTTCCAGCAGCATAGAAGGATGGAGCATTTCATTACACTCCTGACAATGGAATGATAGCACAATCAGGACACACAGATGCAGAGGTGCAAATGAGTCGATGTAATATGCATGCTAAGTAGTGGAAAATGCTAGAAAGTAGTGTGGGCCATCATGCTGATGGGATTTTAAACTGACATGAAGTGATACCACAATATAATAATGGAGAAATAAACTTCTGAAACAGTAAAGGTGGCAAAAGTTTCAAAAGGAGGAGGAATACCAGAAATGTAAAAAAAAAAAAAAAAAAAAAAAAAAAGGAAACATAAAGAAACAATATGCTAGGAAGAATGATTTAAGTAGGTAATGCATGGGCATTTGCCTTCCCAGTGAAAATTCTGCATTACATTCATTTTACATAAAATCTTTTTGTGTCCTGGCAGGTTATATTTAATGTATAGAATGTTGCTCTTCCTTGTAGATCAAAGTGTTTTAGTACCACATCAGAAATTGCATCATGCAACATTTTCTTTATAAAATAGTTTTGAACATGTTCTGAAGTCTTTTAAAGTGAATCATTAAAGGAAGGCCATTAAGAAGTGTTTTGTGAGCTAACGTGCCTGTCATGTGCAACAACATACCCCCAGATTCACTAATCCTCCGTGTAAGACTTAATAAGTCTTACTCGGAGGCTGCAGTTGAATGGTTTGACGTCAGCGTGCTATGAATATTCATGAGGGCACGCCGACTCAACCGTAACTCTTACACGGACTGAGTAGGAAAGCATACACGGACTGAGTAGGAAAGCAGGGGGCGTGTCCGACTGCTAAGCAGTCTAAATGTGCACTCCCCTGCAAGGTTTTAAAAAGCATAATGTCAACACACAAGAGCGAGTTCACTCAAATGTACTCGTACCCAACACCACACTCCCTGACACTGTAAACCCCCATCACACTTATATAAAATAAATAATTATATATATTTTTTTAAATCCACGATATAGCTGCCCGTATTTGCACGTGTGTGCGTGGGTGTGCCCATTGCTTAGCTAGTGTTAGCAATTCTGACATGGAAGAGCATAAGAAAGAATGTTTATGCAAATCGCACCAAATTGCAATAGCTTAATGGTAGAGCGTATGCACAAAGAGAAGGCATTCACGGATCGAGTCCCACCACTCCCCTTCTTATTTATGTTTTAAATCAGGATTTGAAATAATACCAGACATATATGATTAAAATTTTATTAAAAGCAGTGACATGGCCAATGTATCAGTGAACAAACTAAATATTTTTAAAGGACCCAGATATATAATAGCCTGCTGTTAAGCAATGCTTTACACAGCTAAACACAGGTGCCCATAGTTTAATAGCGCTTTACCCAGCTAAACATAGTTGCCCATAGTTTAATAGTGCGTTACCCAGCTAAACAGAGTTGCCCATAGTTGAATAGTGCTTTACCCAGTGCAATAGAGTTGCCCAAAGTTTAAAAGCGCTTTACCCAGTGCAATGTGTTTGCGCGGATGTGCATGCCGCGCCAACCAGGGTACCGTAGAGCACCGTGGAGTAACGTAGAACTAAGTTGCTTAAACGCAGCCACACCCCCTAGCCTGTCTAGACAGTATTAAAATAAAAGAATGACAAGGTTCGAACCCAGGACCCTGTGCATCATAATCAAAGCACAGAACCACTAAGCCATGACAACATAGGGGATGCAGCCACTATTAACATTCATATAATTACGAATGGTAGTTTAACCATTACTAAGCAGGTCTGCAGTCAGCCGAGAATTTTACAAAATGGCTAATCACAAAAAAGTGTGGGAAATGCGGCATATTTAAGCCCCATAGGCAGGAATGCTCACCATAACTGATTGTAGCTCACATTTGCAGTCAGAATGGCAGGTGCAGGAGAGGGTTCACGCTTCTGAGCACAACGTTGGGGCATCAAGGAGTCCAAATACATGGTTTGGCTCCTTGTCCACCATCATGAGTCAAGACGTCACTAGTCAAGACTCCTGCAGGGCCAGTTCCAAGGGACGGAGTACAAGGCAGAGGCTTGGAACCGGTTAGCTTGTGACCTCACCAGTGCCACAAGGCGTTCCTCGGACTGGTGAGGAGGTCCGTCACCACCATGCAGACCTGAAGAGATGAAAGCAGGACCACCTGAACCAGTGGATACAGGAGGCCCGTGGGATGCAGAATGCCCCACAACTGAGTATATAGCCATGGAATGCAGTATGTAAGAATTGATAATGGAGTATGTATAACGGATAGGTATGTCTCAATATCCCTTCATTTACTTCACAGCTGCAGGTGACCTTGCTACGAATCAGAAAGCCTATGCTGATAGGCTGCTAAGGCTGCACCACCAGGCAGGTTAGTGATTATTCTTCATGTATTGTTAAATAAAATATGGGAGAGAGCATGAAAGAAAGTGTTGTAGTCCAATAAAACAGCCATAGAATTGCCTGAATAAGTCCTCTGCATGTACTGCCAGATAAAAACGTCAGAGAGGCAGAAAGAGTGTAGTAACCCATTAAGAAAGGTAACATATGTCTGGAATATCATCTCTGCAGGCACTGTCATATAACATAAGTGAGTGAGCCTGAAAAAAGATTGTTCTAACCTATTAATAAAGGTATAATATGTCTTGAACATGTCTGCCATAAACACCGTTAAAACAAATAAAGGAGTGAGCCTGTGGAAAAGTGTGCAATGTCATTAATAAAGGTCTAAAACTCAGAGTGTGTCTGTGTCACAGAGTCTGAAATGTTGTTGTACCCTTGCATTATACAAACAGTACTGTTTGAAAATTAGCTGGCAACCCAGAGTTATGCAGTCCCATATAAAGTGGGTGATGGAAGTGCTAGTAGCTGTAAAACATATATACAGTCCACAATAGTCAGTTACTGGCTGGCATGAATAAGTAAACCTGGCACACATGTAGCATGTAATTATTCACCAGAAATGTGAGTGTGTATTAAGAAATGCAGGGTTCTGTACAAATCGATGTGAAAATATCATGTGAAAACATCCCAGATATGTAGATAAAGAAATATAAATGCAAACAAGAAATATGTAGCAGTAACATCTGCTTCCAGGACAGTTAGCATGTCAGATTTAGGTCAGGCATATATTGAACTAGCCAAACCCATGACACAACCTAATGTATGGTGGCAAGTGTAATAATACAGGTAGGGGATATACACTTGCTGTCACTGGGAATGTAGTGTAGACTAAAAGGTCATTATAAGATGTTAACCGAGGTTTTTTCTACACCCTACCGTATGTGCATAAACCATGCAATTCCACACCTCAATGGGTATGTGTAACCTTAAATATTTGTTGGGACATATGTCCTATTGTTTTATAAATATTTGCATTGATGTTGATGCATGTGCCCTGTTCAAACACCACGTTCATGGTGGCCTGTTGCTACCAAACATCCCTGCATGCTGTTGGAATATCCACTGTCGCTCAATATATGCATGTGTTATGCTTGCTGTTCAACTGTTGGAACCTTGGTGTGTTGGGTTAATGGGAATATTACTGCATGCTGTTACAACTAATCAGGAATGCTGTTGTTTATGTTGTAATTAAACACACCTAATCACAGAACGTATGGGAAGGCCGGTCCCAGCGGACCCACCTGTCCCTCCTCAGTTGGCGAGTTCACCTGGCACCAGCGGCTCTGGTGCCCAGCCCGGGCTCCCCTCCTCCACTGGTCCTGTGCCACCTTCGGGTGGAAGCGCTGCAGGAGATGGGGGTCTTCCCCCCGTGCAAGCGTGGGTGGAAGAGGGCCACCTGTCACCCTTGCTAGAGTCCGGGATGTGGTGTGTAGGGAGATCCAGCGTTCAGTCGCTGATCCCCTACGCCAGCTTGAGGCAACAGTGACGCGTCTCTCGGGTGAGCCTGTCCATCCTACACAGCCCTCAGCACAGCCATCCTTGGGGGAAGGTGCAGTGGTGACTGCCCATGTGTGGGGATCTCAGTTCCACTGTTACCATCTGTGGGCTCATGGGATTGCTATTTCCAAGCATCCTTCCCTGTCAATTGTGTTCACCCACCCCATGTGTCAAGCTCCGCCCCTGTATGCATCTTGTTTGTCTTGTCTGTTTACCTCCCCAACCTACCTCCCCAAATATACCTACATCCTCTACCTCACATTCCACTCTCACCTGAAAAAAAATAAAAAAAGGGCAATCTGTTCCCACAAAAAAATTACGCCCCATACATAGCTGCCCAATTCGCACACATGTCCACTGGACAAGTAAACTGATAATTCTAATTGGCAGTACAATATATTTTGTTGTCCTCACCCCTCTCTCAGGGGTGGAAGGTTTCAAATTTCACACCAAATTTCAAACATATGCACAGCTGTTGCTGGTAAAGAAATGGGCAGCTATGGACCTTCCCTACACCCATCCTGCACATCCCGAGCTGGTTTCCCTACTGTCTTTCCCTCTTTGTGCCCCCTTTTTCACCACTTTCCTATCTCCCCGTTTTCTTTTCTTTAAAATAAATTAGCACAGGGGTTAGCTGGAGTAAGCACTTTTAAGCATTAGTTAGCGGGGGTGCACAAGTGTGAGCTTGTGTGCGCTTAGCTAAGCATTGCTAAGCATCATGCAAACCCAAGCAAACCCACTTACAACTGCTTAAAAGTGCCTTAGTCACTCTGTATGAAAAGGCCCTTGTACTGCTCAGCAGCAAAATAAAATACCCTTGTCAGTCTCGAACCCGGGACCTTGGACTCACCAGTTTGCATGAAGTACCACTACACCACAGCAGATCTACAATAACTTAGTGCTGAAAGCAATATATCATGCATTACTTTGAGTGAATGTAAAGGGAAAATAGGAACGGCATAACACAAATCTTGTTCTGTGGGCCTTAACCAGCAGATGTTGTGGAATTGCATGACATGACTGTGAAAAGAGAATCAGCCATGCTAGTAGGGAATAATGTTACAGTAGCACCTTACAAACCCCACACAGTATCAGAGCAGGATAAACACTGGCATATTTGCATAGGTCACAGTCCAGACCTCCCAATAGTGACTGCTCTACAGTGATGACCCTGATTTGTAAACAAATGTTAGCTGTGCCCCTCTGACTCCCTGTGAAATGTACTAAGAGTAGGCAGAAAGGTGGGGAATCTCACTTAATGACAAATGTCAATAACTGAGAGTAGACACTGCTTGCACGTCAGAAAAGGTGTAGTAATACATATGCTCTGAATCCCCCAAAGTCTGAACTGCAAAATGTCTGAAATATATCACAGGTGTATCCCACTTATATGTACCTTTCCCTGAGGCTGTTCAAATATATACGTGAGAGTATCTGAGGCCTGGAAGAGTCAGAAACACACAGGTATATCAACTTGTCTGCTGTTACACACTCTGCAAATAGCTGTAGAATGAACCCCACAAGCATGCCCTTATGTAGAAGTACAACACAGAAATATCAAAGGATGTAGCCATGTACTGCTAGCAACCACCTGTGACAATGCCATTGTTCAGGTGCTGAAAAGACTGCTGTGGTGCACAGTCAAAGAATACTAGGCTGACCTCTGTCTACCATCTGGATATGTCCACAGGTGGGAGCTACTCAGACAGACTACTAGCCTTTATAGACTTACAGGTACACAGAAACTCTGCATGTTCAGTAAGATAAACATCACACGATAATAAATAATGCACTCTGCACTTCTGCACCCCTACCCAAAGGTACTATATATCCGTGTAGTCAGGCACAACCAAGGGTGTAGGTAGGCATACACATTAGTGAAATATGTCCAGTTGTCCTGAGCAGACTGTGCTAATGTCAACAAAAACGAATCACAAACTGTTCAGAAATGAGTAACGTACTAATGACAGTATAGCAGTTCACAAACAGTGCATGTGCCTGATATTCATAATTGGTAGTACAACACACTTAGTTGTCCTCACCCCTCTCTCAGGGGTGGAAGGTTTCAAATATCCCTCCTAATGTATTGCATCTGCACAGCTGTTGCTGGTAAAGAAATGGGCAGCTATGGACCCTCTCCACACCCATCTTGTTCATCCCGAGCTGATTTGCCTACTGTCTTCCCCTCTTTGTGCACCCTTTATCACCACATTCCTATCTCCCCATTTAATTTTCTGTCAAAGAAATGAGCACAGGGGTTAGCGGGAGTGAGCACTTGTAAACTGTAGTAAGTGGGTTTGCACCAGTGTGCGCATGTGTGCGCTTAGCTTAGCATTGTTAAGATATGATAAGCTAAGCCAAGCTTGGCTTAGTATTGCTAAAATAAAATAAGCTAAGCTAAGCTTAGCTTAGCTTCGCTAAGTGTCGCGCAAGCCCCCGCAAAAACCCGCTTTCAACTGCTTAAAAGTGCCTTAGTCACTCTGTATGACAAGGCTCTTGTACTGCTCAGCAGCAAAATAAAAAACCTTGTCAGTCTCAAACCCGGGACCTTGGACTCACCAGTCTGCATGAAGTACCACTACACCACAGCTGATATACAGTAACTTGGTGCTGAAAGAAATATAACATGCATTACAATGAGTGAATGTAAAGGGAAAATAGGAAAGCCAAAGGAATACATTGCAATAACTCCTGTTGTATGCCAGTTAATTCTCTAATTCGAAAAGAAAGTACATACTCCCATGTATCCAGTGTTAGCATTAGGAGGTGTGAGTAAACCTACACACAGAGAAGAATGTACTAGAAGAAGCGACAGTCAGGTTTCAATACAACATGCATTTCACTGGCTACAACCCAGCTTTAGATATGAGACATATACCAACCTTCTGACTGAGACAACTGTTTCCACAGCAAACAAGCATGGTCTCCACCTTGCAAAACTGAAAGGGCTACACCTGCCTATCCTATCATTTTATAGCAGTGTCCTGAAATCACAGTGAGAACTGCAATTACCACACAGCAGGCTGCATGCAGTTACTAAATGGTGGGCACCAATTGGTGCAGAGGCCATCACATGCCCATGTGCAGATACCTAGAAAAGCAGCCTGTATCTGCTGTCCACACATGCAATAATATCATTGCAACAACTGGGAGAGAGAGAGAGAGAGAGAGAGCATGAGTGAGAGAGACAGACAGGCAGACAGACACAAACAGGCAGAAGGAGACAGATGCTGAAAACAAACAGCAACACACAGAGGAAACAAAACCAAAAAAATAAATAAATAAACAATAAAAAAAACAACACCTACAACAGACGGGGGTGAGGAATACAAAGGTAAGGTAAGTAACAGATATGTATTTGGTGACATATAAAAGATGTGTCTGAAGGGTACTCTACATACTGTGAATCATCCATATGTGGCAGCAGTCCGTATCTATTTGTACATGCACATTTGCATAGGGCAAGGGACATACTGCGACTGTTAGTGAAGGCTGGACATAAGTATGTTGTTGAAGGCCACTATGTGCACATATGTATGTAGGTTGTAGTGTGTGGCATTGCAGAAAGCAAGCAGTGCCAGTCAGTATATGTCATGTGGTGTTAACCGCTGTGGGACTGAGCTACAGGCAGTGAGACCTGCAACAGCTATATGGCCTGAGGACAGCAGAATGCATTCTGCACAACATTGTGCAATAGTATTACATAACCGTATGTCTCACTGTTGCATAATTGACATCCCCACCATGAAAGGTGGGCAGTATATGTGCCTATATGTGCAGCTATATGTACAGCAATGGATGTTTACATGTATGTGTATATATACATGTATATATACATATATATGTGTGTATAGATATATAGATATATATATATGGATATATTTAGATATATATGGCTATATATGGATAAATATAGATATATATCGATATATATGGATATATATAGATATATATAGATATATATGGATATATATGGATATATGTAGATATATATATATAGATATGTATGGATATGTATAGATATGTATAGATATGGATAGATATGGATAGATACAGATAGATATGGATAGATATTTATATATGTATGTGTGTGTGTGTGTGTGTGTGTGTATATATATATATATATATATATATATATATATATATATATATATATGAGAGAGACACAGGGTCATATATACTGCAATAGGTGCCTGTTGTCCAAGGCATGGACTGAACACCAGTGTTGATACCGCAGTGCCATACCCTATTCCAAAACACCTTACGCAGTAACTGCCACATAGGTGGTAGCCTGCCTAACACTGATGGTGTCAGAAGGGTACACGGGACACAGGTGGACAGTAGGCTCCCCTTTGATAATCACAGTGACAACAGTAGTAATGTAATCTGTCTACATGGTACGTGTCATCACAAAAGGTGTGTCATCTAGGGAAATATAGGACGGTGTTCTCCTCTACTCATCACAATGCCCCATGTGGTATGTACCTCACATGACAACTACAACAAGTGGAAAGGCCACAGACATACCTAACAAAGACTAATACTTTCCACAACCACATGCCCTATGCAGACTGACTCACAAACCACAGCTAGAGTGGGTTGCATACCGCCCACCCAGAGGTCACCACTGCCGGACATACAGAGGTATGTCACACCCATAGCAGTCGGCCAACCACCATGACAACACCTCACAATCCCTCCGGGCTACATGACCTAGGGCCCTAATCCTTGTCACCTCACTAAACAGCACATGCTGTAGGTACAGGTTCCTATCCACAAATATGCCATACTCTGGACTAAACCACCCAGCATGAACAAACAAGGCTCCTCATTAGCAAATGTCATACATACCCCTGATGATTGTTTTGGAGATAGGTAATATGCCCTGGGAGTCACCTCTGTGTATCCGGTTGACAGGAGCAAGTGAAATCACATTACATGTGTGTCAAAGGCCAGGGTAGCATATGGCTAGGTTGCTCTCGGCCCTAGGGTCAATAGCGTATTACATACCTATGACACAATGCACACACACATGTACACAGTGCAATACCTGCTATGTGAGGTGGAATGAGTGTGACAGTGACTGTGTGCAAGGTTTGTAAAGGTGTGATAGCTTAGTGTGAGGTTGTGACTGTCATGGTAGTTAGTGTCCTAGGTGTGAGGCCGGAGAAAGATGTGTCAGTTATTGGGATGCAGACATAGTAGGATGGCATATGTTGTGACGTAGTTCCTTGTGTACGACTGTGGTGTCCCAATGTAGGCTGAAGCAATACATGTATGCTCAGTAAGTGGTACTGCTGGTGACTCCAGCTCACATATGAACTGTTGTACTACCTGAAGCTTTAGGCGTAAACAGCACAGTATGGTGTATGTTCACAGTCCCTGGTAACACTGTCTTGTGTGTTTCCTGTAGTCTGCACATATTACATACCACAGGCATAGGTATCTGTAAGTAGGGGCACACAGTACTATAAGGTACACAGGTAATGCTCATCTGTGTCGGCATACATCTGTGTGGTGTATGTATGTCTGATGTGTGTTTAATGATGCCTGTACCATGCCCGCAATGACATGTGTGTTACAGGGTATGTGTGTGTACCTAGCAACATGTATACTCTGTTACAGCAGTATGCCAGCTATATTAACAACCGTGTACATATGTTAGGTAGGGGTATGGCATCAAAGACTAGAGTGGTTTACCGGTAATACTGTAAATGTACATGACATTCAATGCATTGGATGACATATTTCTTCATGCATTAGCTTGATATATACACCCGGGGTGAGGTTGTGCATTGTATCCCAAACAGTGTGCCGACTACTGGTGTATACTGGTGTGTTATATGGAGTGTTGCAGGCACTGTCAGCCAGTTGTGGGCTGAGCACTGATATGTGGTATTGAATGTGTGTATCCTCTGATAGACAGATAGATGCTTTATATGGCAGTTAAGTGATATCTGTACTTCATAATGTTAAGTGTGCCACATGACATGCTCACACATATCATTTGCTTGTCTTCCAGGGTTATGGCTCATCAACGTAATCCATCGTATTCAGCTGTGGAGGAGCAGGAAATTCTGAACAGCCTGGTGCAGCACTATAACCTGCTTTTTTCCAGGGCCAGCCAGCACCAGCATGACCGTACTACACTGTGGCAAGACCTTGTTCGCCGGGTAGATGACATAGGCATGCATAACCGGACATATGAGCAGGTACGCCATCACTGCAGTGATTTAATTAGACATGTCCGGCGGCGTGCGTCTGATATCCATAGGCAACAGCTTGCCACAGGTGGTGGGGTGGCCATACATCCCCCCTCACCAGAGTGGAGGAGCTGTTCCTAAGCATGGTGGCTCCTGGCCTACAGCAGCAACAGTATCACACATGTGTCATCATGGAGGCCGGAGCCACCCAGCAGGATGACATGGAGCATGCAGATAATACACCCTAGCTGTAGACTACCATTGCCTGTATTGTTAGAATATGTATATGTGAGATGTGTACCGTGTGTTTAGCAGTTGTGCTGCCTAACGTGTGCAACACTGATATTTGGAATAGTATCTGTGCACCTGTTTCTCTTGACTGTTGTTCCATTGTCATTTAGCACACTCACAGTAGCAATGCCACAGTTGTGACCACTGACAAACTGTGTCATATTCTTCTAGGTCCCTCTGGTGTGACAGCAGGTCAGAAAATACATGCTGGTGAGTGTGTTAACACTTTAATATTGGTAATGAAATGTGCATGTCATAGGTGAGGTGTAGGCCATGTACACATAACACACCTATGCATAATGCATGCTGTGCATGTTTGCTGTGAGACATCAATCATCTCAGTAAAGTCAGTAGCTGCCTCAATCACATGCAATGCACAGTGCAGCAGACACAATTGTGGCAACACTGTACTGCACATTGGATATGCATAGTTGCTACAGCTGTACACAACAGAACACGTTTATCATACGCAAAAACATGCTACATTTGGCATTATCACACACCCACTGTAAGGTCACACTTCAGTAACCCACATGTCATGCACACACACATGATGTACCTCAGGGGTCGAGGCCTATCATGGGGTTGTGCAACACTCTGCAACACATAACACAGTCATGTTAGGCAATGCTTCCTATTGGGCACCTCACACACCCATGTACAAGGTGGCTGTGTAATTGTGAATGTAGCCACGGAACTGCAGTTCAGGTACAGCATGCTAGGCGGTGGTCTTGCACACATTAGTAACTGTGAGTGACCACAAGATGCATATTGATGATGGCACAGGGTACTACACCCCATCCAGTTACAGTGACCACAGTACTACTCATAGCAGTCATTGTTTTGCACCTCAGTGTTGTGTGTGTGCAAAAATATGCACCTATACACAATATGCATAGCATGTTGTCTGTGTGCTTACATATGCCAGTATACTCAATATGCACAGCAGTCACCATCCACACAAAGTATCACATATATGTCCTGGAATGTTAGTGGGTGTATAGATCACTTGACACACATTGGGTATGTGTGGTGTTTAATGTTGCAGTCGTGTAGCATGCCATGCCATGTCTGGCACTCACATATCTGCAATATGTCCCACACTCACCATAACCATTGTACACTGGCCATGTCGAGCATTGGGATTCCTTCACATCAACATGCACCGCACATCCCGTGTGTGTATATAGCATGCATGTGCTACACCCGTGCCCACTATTATCTGCTATGGACACAAACACTGCACTCATACATGGATATCTATGTGTCACACAGATAACACATGCAGCCATGGAATGTATACTTGTGAGTGATGGTGCACAGGGCATTGCAGAGCTGATAATACCTGCACAGCAATGTTGTGTCCATGTACACATTGTGTTCCAGGGTGTAGCCAATCACTGAACAATTACACAGTTGCATCAAAGCCATGTATACTGCCATTTAATAGGGGCGTCTTCACTTGCACTGCATGGTCTTGTGCAACACATATTCTGCATGCTGACATGTGTGTGGTGACTGTCTACCATGTGATACTGGCACCCACCTTCACCCACTATAGAGTATGTGTTGGATTGCTGGTATGTGTGTGCATGTGCTGTAGTGAGGTGTGTATTAGTGTTCATGTGTGCATGTGTGCATGTGTGCATGTGTGCATGTGTTCATGTGTTCATGTGTGCATGTGTGCATGTGTTCATGTGTCCATGTGTGCATGTGTGCATGTGTTCATGTGTTCATGTGTGCATGTGTGTGCATGTGTGCATGTGTGCATGTGCAGACCGTAAAGTGTGTTTCCTGTTTTCCTCTCACAGGTGCTGAGTTAGGGGTTGGTGAAAGCAGCAGGCAACCTGAAGCCACTGCCACGAATAGTGGTGATGATGACACATGTATTTTGGCACAGGAAGATTTGACAGGGTCTGTCATTGGTCCGTCAATCGACAGTACACAGCGTTCAACCCCATCTATGCACACACTCATACTGTCAATACATCTCTCACCACCAATGGCCATAGGCGAGGGACAGCATACAGTTGGCATTGACCAGGAGAGTGTGGTACCCATGGCACTTGCATACCCTCACAGCAGCCATAGCCGTAGACCCGGAACGGTACCACATAGCCGGAGGTCCAGGGGTTCTTGGCGGAGCACCACTGGTCATATTGCCCCTGGCAGGCATGCCCTCACTGGTCTTATGATGACCAGTATGTTCCAGGCTGTAATGCAGGCTCAGGCACGTATGGAACGGTACACTAGGCAGGGACTTAGGGCGCAGAGGGCACATTACACCGCTATCAATGACAGCATCCGTGACCTTGCCGGTGCCATCCGGACTTACACCGAGGTCATTGATAGATGTTGGGGGGAGACATTAGATGCCCTCCACAACATGTCTTCCATGAGCCAGGACCATGCGAGACGGTTGTGACGTCGACGCGGATGCATGCCAGCAACAGCAAGAGCTGGCAGTGGTCACGGATGGCCCACAGTTCACAGCTGCTCCAGTAGTGGCAGTACCAGCCCTAGCAATGCTGGGGCTGGCCTGTCCATTGACCATCCCAGTAGACCACGTGCACATGGCTCTGGCCAGTCTCAGCAGGGACATGGGTCCAGTCATCATACCTCTGCCTCTGATGACAGTACCCAGTCAGGGTTGGTACCCGATACTGTCCGTAGCACCCCTGACAGGCACAGGTACTGTGTCCTTGGCTGGAGACAGTGATCTGTACAGCCTAGGAGGTACAGTCTGTGGCTGTCCCACACACTACCGTATATGGCAGGCACATGGTGGAGCTGTGTGCATGCAGACACACACAAATTAACCAAACAAGTAGGGCTCACACATACACACACACACATTACATCAACATTGGCCCATGCTGTACTGTTGTCCCTCACACACACACACACACACACACACACACACACACACACACACACACACACACACAGACATGTCGATTGGATGGGTCAATGTCAGGCTCTGGCAAACAACAAAACGTCCTGTGCATCTGATGATACCTGTGTCACCTCCTGTCATTTGCATCATTGACGGAGGGACAGGCTAACATGGTGCTGATGCAGAGGGTGACACTATAGCAGTGTAGCAATAATAGCAAGTTGTCAACAAGGAAGTGTAACGACATCCTTGTAGGTATATCTGAGCAGACATTATGCATCAAAGCTCTGATTGTCAATGTAGCATTGTTTACACCACTGTTAGGTCTGAGTATGTATTGTCCACCCATGTGCCACTTGGCTGAAGTGTAATGTGTTGCCAGCATGTGTTAGTTAGTGGACAGTACGTGTGTGATGTGTGCAGTACAGATTAGCAAGTGTACATCTGTGAACATGGTGGGCGCGCACTGTCTGGATATACATGCATAGTGGACACATGGGACATGTGGCATACCCTGTCGTACACATTGTTAACATCTCATAGTATCTTTCAATGGCCAGTATGCATTCTACTATAGTTATGTACTAACATAGGTAGACGTGTGTATGACATGGGTTGACACTATGCTGTGAGTGATGCCGTTAATATCTGTCAATGATTTGTGGTCTGGTAGTATACACAACCTCAACAGCATGACTATAAGCAATCATTGGATGATGTCCTGACAAATGACACACAGTAGTGGGGAACCCAGTAACAATTGGATCCTTCCGGTGCTACACTATAACACTAACCAGTGGTAATAACTGCCACCCAGTCCTGTGACCACACCTGTTTGGCATATAGCCCCCTTAGGTACATGCAGAAACACTAGGGATGTGTCCATCCAAATCTGGAAATGCATGGATTGGCCTACAATGCATTCCCTGGATGGGACGCATATCCTACACAAGGGTATCATACAGACATACACCTGTTGTCTGATACATGCTGTATAGCAGTAAGCCGACTATGGCATAGTCATCCTCATGTACTATACATACTATCCCATCAGTACCACACAGGTGGTAGCCCTCAACATGTATGTTGGGTACCAATGTGTACATACAGCCTCATGTTATGTCATGTGTCCCTTGGTATCCACATATCCATAGGTATTGTGGAGTCCCAAGGTGTATCACATAAGACATTAGAGGCCTGAATGCATATCCACAAGGCAATGATACACCTATAAAGACTGTCCATTATTGGCAGTCTTTGTTGTCTATGACCATATCTGACATATACCCCAGGCACATACCCTCACTCACACTACTCTTAAGTAACTGTCATGGGTGTGTGTGCCACAGATGACCATGGCCACAGAACACGACAGTGGACGGCCTTGTCACATACATGCATATGTGACCTACGATCTGAGAAGCAGCGGCATAACCTGTCAATGGAAACAAATGTATTCATGTAGTATGCAGGCTTCACACCTATGTACTGATTGAGGGGACATGTACACATATATATTTGCCACGCAGATACCTGATGGTGCAATGCACTTACTGTTGTAATCATACCATAGTAAAAGCAAAACCCACACTGCATTGACACACACACAGTCAGCATTTGTAGGATTTAAACCCCTACCTAGCTATGTTATGATACTTGAGAACGATGCATTAACACGGCGTGCTATCTGCTTTACTGGGTGGTTTCCCTTCTCCGGCTGTATTTGTAGGATGGTGACATCATCTGTCTTTCCAAAGAGGAATGTAGCTCTTTTATTGTGTTTTCCCAGTCTCCAAAAAAGAGCACGCCTCTCAAATACAATTGCACACATACACACACTGTTTGCAGGATTCAAACCCCTTCTTAACTATGTTATGATACTAGAGAGAGAGAGACGCATTAACACGGTGTGCTATTTACTTTACTGGCTGGTTTCTCTTCTCCTGCTGTATTTGTAGGATGGTGACATTATCAGACTTTCCAAACAGGAATGTACCTCTTTTAGTGTGTTTTCATAGTCTCCAAAAAGGGCACTCCTTTCAAAGACAATTGCCCACACACACACTGTTTGCAGGATTCAAACCCCTATCTAACTATGTTATGATACTAGAGAGCGACGCATTAACATGGCACACTATTTGCTTTACTGGCTGGTTTCCCTTCTCCTGCTATATTTGTAGGATGGTGACATCATCAGACTTTCCAAAGAGGAATGTACCTCTTTTAGTGAGTTTTCCCAGTCTCCAAAAAGGGGACACCTCTCAAAGGAAACTGCACACATCCACACACCCCCCACACACACACTCAGTGTTTGCAAGATTCAAGCCCCTACCTAACTATGTTATGATACTTGAGAGAGACGCATTAACACTGCACGCTATTTGCTTTACTGGCTGGATTCCCTTCTCCTGCTGTATTTATAGGATGGTGACATCACCAGACTGGACATGGTATGCACACTTTGTTTTATGCCATTCCAGGAATGGTCCATTTGGGTCAGCAGGTGTCAACAGCTTGAACAAGACCTCAGAACCCTTACCTTGTGTGATCTATCTGTGGACACATTGACATTCTGTCATATGTCAACACATATTTATGCACAGCTTGTTGGTTTTGTGGATACTACATGTGTCTGGGATGTTGATAAAGAGCTATTCAAAGTCTATGTGACACATGTGTAGATGTGTTCATTGATGTATGTCCTGGGTGGCTGCCTTGCAAACAGTCTAGCATGTTTGGGAACCATGATCCGCACATGAACATACCACGGTTGGTAGGGTTGTGTGTATGTCAGCTTCCAATAGCTCTGTTTATGACTGCAACCATGATGAACTCCATGACCTTGCAGATCAGACTTCATAGGCGTACTGGACTTGACCTCCCATGGTGTGTTGTGCACCAACACTTGTGGGGAGTGCCATATGTAGCTGTGACACATTCAACAGTTCTAAATCCTGTGTAGGGGGTGAGGCTCAGCTGACTGTTCAGGTGCATGATCTGTTTGTTCTGTAGTTTGTGCATGACACATATTGGGAATCAATGTATTCCACTTGCTGCCATGCTTTTGGCAGTGGGGGTAGCTGCTCATCCATTCTACATGTGATATCTCCTGGTATGATGATGTGGACTATTGTCAGTGGGAGATGGGTATGTACATATGGGCCTGTCTGTCATGATGTCGGCATTGTCACTCAGGTACAGTTGGCCCTGACTCAGGACATATATGGGTGTACATTGCTATTTATGACATAGCTAAAGGAAGTGTCATGATTCAGTCTGGACTCCTTCTCAGCTACTCTTTACAAAACACCAACGAACATGAGCACTAATCCCTGTTATACTATTTTACACGCTTAACACCCTACTGATCCTTTGTGATCAGGCTACAGAGTATGTCATGATAATATCCTGGCATGTCCAGGGGTCGGTTTCGTGTGTACTCTTCAGTCCAGCTGGTGGATATTGTGATATTGACACAATGTCACATCTGCCTCATGTACAGTGACAACCCTCTCCTCCTCCCAACAAACTCAGATATATGTGTGAGATGCACCTATATAGACATACAGGGTGCTGAACTCTCTCAACCCATGACTGGCACAGTCTATCAGGTGGTGAAGGTAACCACACACACCAAATATCAGTCTCACATATCATCTAGCAACAGCACTCAAACCACATTATCACACATAGACATACTTGGATACTGTAAATGAACTCTACCTAAGCAGCAGAGACCTCCAAAGTAGACACACACACCTGCTACCCCACTACAATACCCACATATCACATAGTTCACAATGTCAGTGTCCCACACAGTCACTGCCCTTCGGGCTAAACAACACACCTAATACACTTGTAATAGGCGGCACTTATTGTTAGACACACTGACGTATCACTCACCAGCCCTAACAAGGAAATAGTCACTTTGGGCTGTCTGTTGGGTGCCAGGATCTGCCGCATAACACAGGCAGTCAGGTCACTCCAAAGCAAGTACAGGACTGGCACCATCATTGTCCATGCTGGTGTGTATAACCTCAGACGTTACTCCCTGGACCACATGACATGATACATGGAGGAACACACTGATCATGTAGCCCAGGCCAGTATGACCCTGACCTTGTCTAGCATCTTGCACCCACCAATTATGATGTCACAGTATACGGACACACATAACACATTTAACAGTTGCCTAACAAATTTGTTTAATTCATAGAGGATATAGTGTCTGTCAGTCTATGGTGACATGCTCAACATGCCACGTAGCTTCACTATGGACAGCTTGCACCTGTCACCCTTGGACTTTGGAATGCTGGCTAAGGCTCTTGCTACCACCATAGTGCCTTTTTTAAGCAGGGCTCAGAAGACAAACCCACCTCCATAGACATTACAGGTTAAATTAAACTAAGGGTTATGCTGCTCAACAACAGTTGTGTTAACCTCATATTGCAGCCACTCAGGACTCTCCTCAGTATGGAGGATAGCGATATCTGTGCACTGACAGACACCTGGTTCAGGCTCGCTTATGCACACCAGCACTACCAGGTTATGTTTCATACCATGCTGTCTGACAACAAGACTTGGAACAGACAACACAACTAGGAGGAGTATCCATATACATCACAGATACACACACCTCCGGGTTAGTAGCACTGCACAAAGCATCACAGACCATACATATGTAACTACCATTGTGCAATACTGCCTTTCAGAATGTTGCCTGCTACAGAACACACTCCAAAACTCAGGAACCACACTCGGCTTTCGTGGGAACTATGGAGAATATGAAGGTCTCCACAGACACCATTATATTGTGTGACTTCATATACACAAATATTGACTGGGGATACTACTCAAGCCCCGACACCCTCACCCAACAGTCGCTACAATTTGTAGACTCATATGCTATGGCACAACCAGTCAGCACAGCCACAAGGGGGAATACATATTGGACCTGATCATCACCAACATGGGGACTCTATGTTCCACACCAGTGATATACCCCTCATTGGTAAGGTCAGAACATACATGTATCTCACTGGACATACATATACCCTCCACACACCCATCCTGGGTAATCTTGGTGAACTTCTCATGAGCCAATGTCTCACTTCACCAAAGCAATGTGGTATCCTTCAGAGACCCTGAGACTGTGGCAAATATGGCTCACACTGCTGCATCCTTTACATACACATTCTATGGACACCTAGTGGACTGCATGGATTGTGCTATCCCAAATAACAACAGGGCTCACTACTCCAATGGCAAGGGACCTGTCTGCTAGACCCGACCCATTAATAAGCTGTGCAACATCAGGAGGAAGCTACTACATGATAGAGCACAATCCCAGACTGGGAAGGCATCTGTGATCTGTACTAGCAGACAGCTACAATCACTCATGAACTTTTCTAAGGGCCGCTTCTACCGGACAATTGCAACAGACACGGCCTTCTTCAGTTATGTCAGGAACCTGGGTGGACACTCACTGATATGCTGTGAGTTACTGCATACTGACTAAACCTACTCTGAACCCACTGGCATTGCCAACATCCTGGCAAACAGGTTCAGTGCAGATGTCTCCCACCCATCCCCTCTAAGGAGCAACTATCCATCCCAACAGAGTATAACCTCCCTGACATCACAGAGTAACAGGTGAGTGCTGCCCTCCCCAAAGCGTACATCACAGTATCAATGTGACCAGACGGTGTGCCAGCCTGCATCTTACATGATCATCATGACAGACGCAACCCTCACATTACATCACTGTTCAGTATCGGAGTTACCACAGGATATCTACCCAAGGAATGGCGTACAGTGACAGTGGTCCCACTCCACAAAGTTGGTGCCACAACGGACCACAGACAATATTGCCCTATAAGCCTACGTAGCCTGTTCTGCAAAGCTATGGAGCGTATTGTCATGGGACTCATACACGTAGACATCGGGAACCTACAGACACTGTGTCCTACACATTTCAGTGTTGCTGTGGGAAGATCTTGCCTCTTGAACCTGTTTGTATTCTTTAAATGGCTAACAGGTCCATCGACATAGGGATGGCTGTCCACACAGCCTAGCTGAACCTTGCAAAACCCTTCAACACAATAACCCACTGGGCCATTATGCATAGGCTCACCAGCGTCGATATGGACACATATCTCACACAATGGATTGATACCTGGATCAGGGATAGCACCCACATGGTCAGAATTGCAGGTGCCATGTCTGACTATACACCAGTTACACGTGGCATCCCACATGGCTCGGTCGTGGGACCTCTCTTGTTCAGTATATATTTGTCTGACGTACAGGCTACCACAGGGGGAATATGGCTGAACATGTTTGCACTTGACTGCAAACTGGGTGCCATGATCAACTCTCCAGCTGTCACATGCATACTCAAACAGGGTCTCACAGAGATGGATGACTGGTGCCTGAGCCATGGCCTACAGCTAAATGCCATTAGTTGCATAGTCATCCCCTTTGGGAATAACAACATGCCCACATATTACCACATAGGTAGTACTCCATTACATACAGTAGGAGTTGTTAGGGGTTTGGGGACATGACTTGTTCGTACTGTCGCCTTTGACATTCACGTTGCCAAAGTGGTTGGACACACCTTCTATGTGGGCCACCTTATCCCATATGGTTTCACATCTAGATCGAGTGAGGTCATTGTGCCCCTATACTCATCACATCCATGCTTGGTTACAATGCCACATTTGGGGTGCACCTTACCTGACACCTGCAGCAACTGTACTGGCCACGGAAGTTCCTCACCAAGCAGATCTAGGGACTCACACAGATGCCCTGCACAGTTCAGATGCAGTAACTCCAGCTCTACTCAGTTGCTTACCACCTACTCAGATATGATGTGTGCCTGTTGTTTACAGATATACCCAAACCAGAATTACTGGACATGCTCCACCTCAGGATATCCGACTCCCTTGGAGCTACACACGCCAGGGATGTATACTTCAGCACAGATGTTAATAGGACATTGTGGAGGGACAGATTCGTATCCCAGAGGCTCCACTCACTCCAGAATGCAATCCCAGTTTCACATAGGCAGTGCCAGCCACTGACCACCTACAGGGGAAATCTTGACGACTGTATGGGTGATCATATGTTTACCCCTGGGATATCTTCTGTGTCCCTGCTAGACAGAGGCACACTAGCCTAAATGTACATGGGCTATCTTGTGTGACCTACTATTCTCACACACAGTGTAGTAATCTGACAGGGTTGCAAACGCCAAACACACTCTGGCTAGGCTTGTACATGCCTTAGGGCAGATAGCCTAGTATCGACCTCTGAACCTATGCTAATGTTCAAGATGCACAATGTTTATTGCTGATACTGTTTGCATGTCTTTATCATCTTTGCTTTACCAGTTTCTATGAACAACTTCGGTATCTGCAGAACATATTTGATTATGACAGGGTTCCTCTATATTATAGATGTGTCTGTTGTCATATAACTGTGTGCACATGGTGGATTGCTGTATAGTGACAGGTTCCAGGATTAACACATGCAACTGCCAGATATGCGTGGCCCACTGCTGTACTCAGACCCAGTTCTGCCATTCCGTGTTTTGTTGCCTGACATTTGTCTCATTTATTCAAGTGTGTGAGCATGCCCAGTGTTACCTTTCAGTATGTTGCTATCTGAGGTCCACTACATTTGTTGATGTGTGTGAACATGACCGAGATTAATATTTATACTGTTTGTGTTGAAAGTCAGGTTCTGTTCTCACTGCAGGACTCACCTTTGTGTCATAACTTGACAGGGATTATGCTGTGCCTGCATGGTTTCCATGAAATACTTTGCATAGACTTATCAACATTCCTTCATACAGGCTGACCACTGCAATACTGTCATGGTTTAGTGGTTCAGTACTTTGGCTATACTGCACAGTATCCTGGTTTCGAGGCCCATTACTGCTTTATATTTTCATACTGAGCAGACCAGACTGCCTAAGGGCCAGTTAAGCAAATATGAGCATGTTGGCTTTTGTTCAGCTATGCCATACTTATACCAGGCTTGTCCGACATTGCTCAATATTCACCAACATTGCTGGACGTTGCCCAATATTCCTGAACATTGACCACAGTTGTGCTAGTTGGTGTGTGCGATTTTGTTTGCATATACTACATGGTGGTAAATGCTATTTAGCACTGCTTTATATTGCTTAACACATGGCAATCATGCCTTAGGTGGTGCTGCAGGGCTGCCTATGTCGGATGCACATACTACACTCCCTGTACATGTTTGAAAGCAGGTAGTATCAACTTAGGCATCCCTTTTACTGTATGTGCGAGTCGGAGAGAGGTATCATTTCCAGAGTTCCTACTGAGCCAGTGTATGTGCTATGCGTTGCCTCTTTGCCAAGGCCAAAGCATACTGGGCACACCTCCTTCTGCCTACTGGGGCAGGCTCAGGTTGCTCCACCTCTGAGTCACGCTCTGCCTGTGATGGCCTTGGCAATGGTAGGGGGCTGTTTGGCCCAGGCCTATGCTGGTCCTGCTGCAGCTGTTTTCGCAGGATCATATTATGTAGCATAGCACATACCATGACAATTTGGGTACATGTAGTTGGTGAGTACTGCAAGGCTCCACCAGATGTGTCCAAGCATCGGAACCATGACTTGAGCAGCCCAAACACACGTTCTATTACATTACGTGTTTGTGCGTGTGCCTCATTATGGCGTTCCTGTTCAGGTGTGTGTGCATTTCTGATGGGCGTCATCAGCCACGGCTCCAGTGCATAGCCAGCATCCCCCACTAGGTGACCATGTGGGATGTCCCCACTGGCAAATGTCTGGTACAGCTGCGTCAGATGCCAGATATGGGAATCATGGTAGCTTCCAGGGCAGCCTGCACACACATTCAGTATTATGCCCTGGGCATCACACACAACCTGGCAGTTGATGGAGCGGAAGCCCTTGCAGTTGATGTAGACCCTACCCCACTCGCCGGCTGGTGCTTTGATGCATATGTGCATGCAGTCTATTGCACCCACTACCTCAGGCCGTTCCGCTATTTGCTGGAAGAGATGCATATTGCTGGCCAATACCTCACGGGAATTGGGGAAATATACATAATCACCGACATGTGCTGACATGGCATCCAGGAACTGGTGTAGTACCCTGGATGCTGATGCCTGTGATATCCCCATCATATCACCAGTTGGTCTCTGGAAGGTACCTGTTGCTAATATTCTTAGTCCAACACATACCTTGGTTTCCACTGGGATGGGTTCCCCTCTATAGGTTCTGTTTGTGAGGTGTGGCCTGCACAGCTCAACAATTTGCTGCAGGAGGTCTCTGTCCACTCTATAGCACTCCACTATCTCCAGCTCATGTAGCCCCTGATAGGTTACCCTGGGCCTGTACACTCTTCTCTGTCTCCTCACTGTGGGTTGTCCAGCAGCATTTCCATTGTCACCACCCTCAGCATGTTGCATATGTCACCTTATAACAGCAGTGGCAGCCCCTAACATTTCTTTGTCTCAGTAAAGCTTTTTCAGTTTTCACTTCTATTAGCTTACTGCAGTGTCTGTTGTAAGAAACATAATGGACTGTTGTTTGCAGAGTTTTAAGTGCTAGGCTGGGCTGGGCTAGTGTACTGCCTGTGTAATTGCCTGATTTTGATTGTTTTCACCTGCTAGCTCTGCTAGTACTCCCTGGTAGCTTCCTACTATTTGCTGTGCTTCCTTTTTCCTTTCTGTTTGCTCTGGGGGGGGGGAGTGCCGTGCACACAAGCGCAAACACGTGCACAGCAGCTAAAACGCATGCACACATGCTTACATGGACTAAAACTTGATTATTCAGGTTAAAACACATGCTTACAACTCTTTAAACAGCCTTATACATGCTTACTCCGGCTTACACATGCACACTCACGCTTACACGTGCGCACTCTGTTTTACTCGGGTTTACACACGCGCACACGCATGCATACCCTCTCAGCAAGAAACTTTGGTGTTATCCACGGCATATACCTTCCATTTCTTGCCTTTCCCTAGCCTACCTGTTGACATACCTCTTTCCATGATGTGAGAATGACAGCTGACACATGCCACTCTGCTCCAATGAGCGTCACTTCTTTCATACATACCCCCCTCGTGATGTCACCTATCTTTTACTCTGTTACTCCCCATATCTTACTCCTACACTCCACTGACTGTGCTCATTTGCTATGTAAACTTGCGATTCACTATCCTAAAGCTCATTTACATAGGATTGCCTACTAATGCTTGGTTACATGTCTTAGTCTGAGCTTCCCCCCTTAGCAACCTCTACTCGGTGGCCATGTTGTCTTCAGCCTGCCATTCCCTTGCATTGTACATTAACAATTTCAATAAAATCCACATTTGTGGGTTTTAAATTTTAGTATTCTGGGTTTTAGAGTGCACCCCGTTTGCGCTGTGCTACGCTTAAACATCGGAAATCGGTGAAAAAAAATAAAATATTATTATTTTCACACACAGTGTAGTAATCTGACAAAGTTGCGAATGCCAAATACACTATTATTTTCATATTGCATCAGGAAACATTTCACATGGCCGTATATATGGCCATTGGCATGCTTCCTGCACTGGATGCAACCTTTATTTGGAGCTGTCACGGCTCCGTTTTGCTATTTGCAGAACTGTACTCAGTTGTCAACTGAGTACATTTCTGCAAATAACACTGCTCTGTTCGAGTTTCCTGAATCGCAAATCTACCTCATTTGCATGCCGTTCGCCTGCAATTGAGGTAATTTGCATATCCCATCCCTGTCCATGTAAGAGCCATTTTAGGAGCTCTCTTACACGCCCCTACAGGCTGTTCCTGGATAGCTCGTTGGACATGATGGCTGCATGAAGTCTTACTCTACTCTAAGACTCCATGCAAGTCTTCGTGAATCTGGCCCATAGTCCAAGAACACTATATATGTTAATGTTCCTTAGCATGTGCTACATCAGCTGCAACATTCACACTGGCTGCATCAGTAAATCTCTGCTGAAGAAAATCATTCAACTTGGCTACTTGAGTAAATCTTTTCTGAAGAAAATCACATATTACCTAGGCAAATGTTTCACTTTTCCTGTAAATATTCACATTTCAATAGTTTGTCCTTGAAATGTAGAAAATACTGTTATACAAAGAAGTCAAAATTCAAAGATTTTTAGCTTGCAGTAAACTTATCATCAACTCAGAAAAGCCATTAGTACTAAACAATTTACTGTTTCAAACAAAGACACAGAAAAGGAGTTCAAAACTGCCCAAAAAGTTAATGTTCATTTCAGACCGCATGACCTCTACAACGTTTAAATGAATACTTTGGACTTGTAGGCTAGTCTTATGTATCCCACAATATTTTTCTGTTTGTTTTGTCTGTAATGAGTGGTACCAGTATACGTTATAAGCTCTAGCTTGATTAATTATTAAAAATATGATTATTAAATTGTTTTTAAAGTTAGTTTTTCTGCAAGGAGCCTACATAAAATTGGAAAAAAAAATCTGATCTCTGTGTACCCTTTGTACATTATCTGTTAAACAAAACATTATTATTGAACATGTGCCTAAGTCTAATTTAAGCTAATGAAATCACAATGTGGACACCTAAAAGCTAATCCTGAATATAGCCATTATGCCAATTTAGGCTAAAAATTGAAATGCAGTTTTACAGGCAGTTCTGTCTGTTGTAGTTTTTTTTTTTTTCTTTCTTTTTTTTTTTTTTTTTGCAAAACTAAGTTCTAGTATAATTACCTTCCTAAAATAATGAACATGACCATGAAAGCAAATTGATTCATATGTTTCTTCAGTCTTTTGATAAAAGTTAAGATGAAAGAGTTCATGAGTAACTGTAAATCAGTAGTACTGAGGCCAGAACAAAGCCTAATTTATGATCAAATATAAAAAATAAGAAAGAATGCCAAAAAACGAGAACACCAGCAACTGAGATTATTGAACTAAATGGTAGAGAAAAATAACTCACAAAGAATAACCAAAAGTAGAGTAAAGTTTGAAACATGGCCAGGATATAAAAACAAACACTAATTTATTAAACTGAAAAAAAATGCAATCAAATTCGATAAGCACTTTCGCAAATATTCAACTCGCCTCTTTAGACCATACTACAGATTCATTTATAGTTGTCATTTAAAAACTCATAAACCTATCACATCAAAGTTTGCATACCACATGAACCAAAAAAAAAACACTTAAAAATATATGTAAAGTAACCTAAAATAATAATTAAAATCATATTAATTATGTGCACTGTTTTGATTTACGCCTGGAGCATTTAAAATGCTAGAATCAGTAAAAGATACAATGCTTGCAAGTATTTATCTGAATAAAGAGTTGCATTGTTAAATCCATTCAGTTAACAGTTACTAAGTTGCCATATTATAGTCACCATGACTGCATTCATTCCACATTTAAAGTGACAGGTACCAAACCTTATACATGTCCATAAGGCTGATGTTATAAAAAATGTGATCCCAGCTTTAATAAAAGAAAACAATATATGAATGAATACAATATGAGAATGTAATAAATATATAATAAACTCATGGTGAAGATATAAATAGTGTAGAAATATATGTGTATATAGACGTAACTCTGTTAGAAAGAACATAAAATTGTATGTGTAAATTGAATCATAAAGCATTATTACTATTCTATAAAATAAATATACATGTATAATTAACCGTATAGATATATATATATATATATATATATATATATATATATATATATATATATAAATTTTCATATGCGAGAAACATGTATGTAATCATTTAGTTGAATAGGAGTGTAGCTTTTAATAATTGCTTTAATATATATATATATATATATATATATATATATATATATATATATATATATAAATTTTCATATGCGAGAAACATGTATGTAATCATTTAGTTGAATAAGAGTGTAGCTTTTAATAATTGCTTTAATGGTACATGGCTATTGAGTCCAAATTCGCTGTCTCCCCTTAACCTGGTGATCCATTTGGTTTCATTAACTTCAGTGTAATTTCGTAGGTCACCTAATCTGTGGCTATGTATAACTTTATCTATTGCGAAAAATTTAAAAGTATGTTGGCTACTTGTGTTAAACGTCATGCTTCGCTAGGGCATTATTTATATTTTTTGCCTTAATACTGTATATGTGCTCCGTAATGCGATCTATAAGTCGCCTGTAGGTTTTTCCTATATAAAATGCCATGCAGGTATCACAATGCACCAACTATATGATGTCAGTACTATTACAGTTAACATTAACATGGGAAGTGTATAACCAACAGGCAACTTAAAGATCGCATTAGGGAGCACATACAGTATAAAGACAAAAAAAATAAATAATGCTCTAGCCAAGCATGTAGTCAACACAAGTAATCAACATACTTTTAAATTTTTGGCAGTAGATAAAGCTATATATAGTCACAGATTAGGTGATCTATGAATTTACGCTGAAGTTAGTGAAACCAAATGGATCATCAGGTTAGAAGGAGATGGCAAATTTGGGCTCAATGGCCATGTACCATTAAAGACATTAAGAGCTAGACCCCTATTCAAATACATGATTAAATACATGTTTCACTCATATGAAAAAAGTTTTTATATATATGCATGGTTAATTATACACGTATGTTTATTTTATAGAAAAGTAATATATATATGTATTCCAGTCTTCTTCAGGGAGGTCACACCATGCTGTGAGTCTACAAGTGTGTGCAAACAACGTGATCCACTTGAAAAGACAAGTGCACTACACTTTTGCTCCTCCCAATCCCTGCCTGGGTCCTCCAGTACCACTATGGCTAGCTGAATCCTGTTACTTGGGTTGCAATCAGTGCTACATTTCCTTGTACCACATGGTAGGCTTCCTTTGGCAGCAATAAAACCTCCTACTTTCTCTATCTTGGCTGCCACGTTGGTGCAGTACCAGATTAAGGGAAGCACATGCCCACTTTCTCCTTTAGGGATGTAAGAAGACTTTGAGAGTTACAGCCTCATATGATCACCTCCAAATGTGTGTGAGGTGGGGGGAATGGTGTATTGGACTTATTTTGGGCACCAGAACCTATGGAATCAAGTTGCTGAGTACATGCTGCTGAATGGTCTGCAATAATGGTGGTAATACTGTATTTCCATTGCAGTTCATGGAAATCTGCCAACATCTTATGCATGTACATCCCAATAACATCTGGAACATGCTGGACATCATGTTATATTATCCTCCTGTGATGCCTGATGTCCCACACATTTGGCATTTATGCCACAAGTTGTTCCTCCTCACAGTCCAAAGACTGCAGGGGATACTGGATAGCCTAGTGTAAACCCACATGTACAACCTCCTACAAGGCCTCTTGCTATAGGTCAGAGCTGCACACTGCACTAAGCAGTTACTATCAAAAACTGTCTTAATAATTTCAACAGATGTTGGATGCAGTGATATCTCTACTTGTCTGTCCAAGACCACAATTACAGTGGTCACATATCTGAAGAAATGCCTTAGGTCTCAGTATATGATTTATGAAACATAGAAACATGCAATATATAGCTATATAGAACAGTCAGTAGCTCTGTCACAGTGCTTGACACATTGTACCCCATTACTGCTCAGTGACAGAAAACAAGACATTACTGGTGACTACTGCATACAGGGTCAGTTATGTCAGCACAGTGCCCAACTGCTGCCTAGAGTCATTCCCATGTAAGGGTCTGCACTGTGAGGCATGATTGCTGTATAGTATATGCGTATACTTTGCACTTGAAGGTATAGAAATCCTACAGTAGAAGAGATCCATGCAGAAATATATAACTGGTACTCACAATACTGATGTGTGAGGCACTAATCCACTCCTGGTAGTCTCCTCAGTTTTCAAATCAACAGGTTGCAGTTCCTGGGCATGAAGTAGGCATTTTATCACCTGTACTACTATATATTTGGAAATATAACATGTACATTTATACTTCTCTGAGTGTTGTTTACCCAGTAAGAGGTGATGCAGACCTTCTCAAAAAACTCCAGCTTTACTCCGTCGCATATCGCCTACTCAGAGGTGATATCTGCCTAACATACAAAGCTATGTCAAACCCAGAGCTGTTGGACATGCTCCACTTAAAGAAATCCCAATCCCTCCGAGCTACATGCTCTAGGGACCCAAACTTTGTCACCACAATAGACAGAACATGCCAGAGGGATAGATTCCTCTCCCAGAGACTTCCCATACCATGGAATAAACTACCTATCTATATCAAACAAAGCTTCTCATTAGCACTCTTCAAGAAAAATCTTGATGATTGGATGGGAAATAGGAAATTCACCTCTGGGATCAACTCTGTGGCTCTGCTCAACAGTGGCACAGGAAAATAATTTTCTTGGGTGGCAAAAGTCAGGGTACCTTTTTGGCTGGGCTTGTATAGGCCCCAGGGCCGATAGCCTAGTATCTACCTATGAACCTATGAACCTACCTATTTCATGTTCTCATGCTCAAGCAATTCATGTGGATTTTCTTGATCCCTCTGCCTCATTTATTCTGATTATGTCTCAGATTCAGATGAGATATTAAACTGAGGCCCTATCTACCTGACTTGGTGGTAACTCACCTGTATATAAAAGATCCCATGGAACCAACTGAAAAGAGTAGAGGAAGTTGCTCCTAAAAATACTACCATGGGTATCCCCTGAAAAGAGACCACTAGTATAGTGGCACTAACCTGGTCAACAAAGAATAAAAATAAAAATAAATAAAAATGTTGCTATTGATTGTCTGCATCATGGAGCCATGTTTCCTGGTAATTCACTGAACTATTATAGGTTCATAGGTAGGTACTAGGCTATTGGCCCAAGGGCTTATATAAGCCTAGCCAGGTGGTACCCTGGATTTTGCCACCCAAGAAAATTAGTTTCCTGTGCCCCTGTCAAGCAGAGCCACAGAAGTGATCCCTGGGGTGAATTTCCTATCTCCCATCCAATCATCAAGATTTTTCTTGAACAGTGCTAATGAGGAGCTTTGTTTGATAAAGATAGGTAATTTGTTCCAGAGTATGAGAAGTCTCTGGGACAGGAATCTATCCTTCCAGCATGTTCTGTTTATTGTGGTGACAAGGTTTAGGTCCCTAGAATGTGTAGCTCAGAGGGATTGGGATTTCCTTAAGTAGAGCATGTCCAACAGCTCTGGGCTTGACATAGCTCTGTATGTTAGGCAGAGATCGCCTCTAAGTAGGCGATATGTGACTGAGCAAAGCTGGAGTTTTTTTAGATGGTCTGAGTAGGGCATCTGTTTGAGGCTGGTAATCCTCTTTGTGAGGTATTTCTGCGGCCTTTCCAGTTGTTTTAGATGTCTTGTGAGGTACATGCCAAAAGGGGCATTGTACTCTATAATGGGTCTAATGAGTGATGAGTAGAGGGGAACAATGACCTTTTTTTTCCTGGATGAGAAACCTTTTGTGATGAGGTGTGCCACATATAAGGATTTCCTTACTACTGTGGCAATGTGATTATCAAAGGAGAGACTACTGTCCACCTATGTCCCAAGGTCTCTTATCACACTTTCCGTGTTACTGTTAAGTAGACTACTGACTATGTGGTAGTTCATGGGTACAGAGTTTTTACCAAAAGAGATGACAATGCACTTTTTGGCATTGAGCTTGAGGCCATGGCTTTGACACCAGGCATCTGTTTCAGTGAAGCCTTTTTGTAGGATGTCCACATCATTAGGAGTTTTGATTATGGCTCCTAGTTTGCAGTCATCTGCAAACTTTGTTAGCCAAAGACTTTCTGAGTTAGCCTGTACTTCAGAGAAGTAGATACCAAACAGGAGAGGACCCAGGACTGAACCTTGTGGTACTCCACTTGTCACTGTTATGAAGTTGGATTTAGAGTCTGCTACTTTCACAGCGTGGTTTTTTTCAGTGAGTCAGTTGGCAGCCCATCTTGTGATATAGGGATTTATACCTAGTTTATTGAGTTTATCTATAATTCCAGAGTGGGGGATGGTGTCAAAAGCCTTGGCGAGATCTAGATAGGCTGTGTGAACCACCTTATCCTCATCTACAGCTTTGGTGACCACTTCAAAGAAGTCTATCAGGTTTAGGAGACATGATCTGCCTTTTACAAACCTGAACTGGGTAGGGTCCAGAGTTTGGAGATCACTGATATCATTGTTTATAAGTTCCATGATGATGCGTTCCACAACCTTGCTGACCAGGCTCTTCAGGCTAATGGGGCAATAGTCCATGTGTGGCTTCCCCTTTGTGGAGTGGGATAACCATTGTTGTGCGCCATTCAGTGGGCACAAAGCCTGAGGTGAGGCTATGACTGAATATGGTACTTAGGTGGGGTGTCAGTTTGTTCTGTAGTTTATGTAGAATGCAGACTGGGATGTTGTCATGTCCCATGGGTGCTGTGTTCTTGGCTTTAGAGAGTGTGTTTTTTACCTCTGCAGCTGTGATTACAGGAACTTTGCATTCTTCCAGTATAGAGATGGGCCCTTTAGGGGTGAGAGAGGGGTAAAGGTAACACTGAACCTGTCTGCCAGGATGTTGGTAATATCAGTTGGTTCTGTATATTTAGTGCCATTGTGCTGTAACGCAAAGCAGATCTGAGTGTTGCCATTGAGATTCTTGACATACCTATAGAATGCTTTGTGGTTGTCTTTAGAATCAGTGGAGATTTTGTTTTCATAACTAGCTTTGGAGGATTTTATGAGGGATCTCAGCTTCTTACTGAGGCTAACCACGGAGTTCCTCCATCATGGTATTTTACTCTTTTTGGCAACAATTTCTTTCTTCTGTTATAAAGTTTTTTTATGGCAGCGGATCACCAGATTGGCTTCCTTTTTTTGGAGGATAGTATCTTGGTTCTGTTAGGGATTGCATGATCCAGGCACTTGTGTAAGTGCTTATAAAGTGCATTTGTATAGGATTCAGCAGTCGATCATCGATTGTCCATCAGCATGGGTGTCGTGAAGTTTGCCACTTCTGTCTTAAGAAGTGTGAAGTTGGCTTTGGAGAAATTTTTTACGGTGGTTTCCCTAATGGAGGGTGGGGGTGAGATGTGGCTGTCTAGGGTGATTAGCTTGTGGTCGGATCTGACCAACAAGGAATTGACCTCTGGTGTGGAACAGCAATTGCCCATGTTGGTAATGACCAAGTATAGGATATTGCTGCCCCTGGTGAGGGTGTGGATAAGTTGATCCAAGGCATTGGAATTTATGAATTCCAGAAAATGCTGAACACAAGAGTTGGTACATGAGTAGCTTTCCCAGTTAATTGGTGGGTAGTTGAAATTGCCCATTATTAGGGTGTTAGGTTGTACCCTAATATTTTCCAGTGTGTCAAGAAATGAGGAGTGGGAATCCTGGGGCATGGTGGGGGATCTGTAGCAAGCTACAATTTACATTGTGGTCTTGCCCAGAGTTAGTTGCACTTGGATAATCTCTGATGCATTATGCTGAGCAACTAGCCTGGAGGTGTGGATATTCTTAATGAATATGGATACGACTCCGTCTTTAGTGTTTCGGTCCAGGTTAGGTGGCCGAAAGGTGTGGTATGAATTATAGTCTGGTAATGCAGGGGTGCTCTCTGGAGCCTTGAACCAGGTGTCTGTCACTGCACAGATGTCGATGTTTTTTTATTTTAAGGAGTGCCTCAAGTGAGTGCATTTTGAGGTTTAGACTTCTAGCATTATGTAGCATTACCCTCAGATTTTGCTTGCTTGTACCTGTTACAGTGGTGAATTTGTCATTTGAACCTTGCCTATAAAAGGCACTATAGGGGTGGCAAGAGCCTTAGCCAGTATCCAGAATCCCAAGGGCGACAGGTGCAGGCCATCTCTGGCAAATCATCATGGTTTGTCAATCATGTCATCCCAGGCAGACAGACACTGGATCCCCTTTGAAAGACACCAGAAGCTTAGCCAATTGTTGAAGTCAGTCATTTTTTTCTTGTACTGTGGTATCATTCTGGGTGATGGCAAGATGCTACTCAGGGCTAGGGTCATACCTGCCTTGGCTACAAGATCGGACAGCTCCAACTTGCTCTTTTCATGTAGTCCAGGGAGGTACATTTCAGGTCATTCACACCAACATGGACACTGACAGAGTCATATTTGTACTTGTAATTATTACTTGTACTTATGATCTACATATATATATATATATATATATATATATATGGGTCTGGGTTACAACGTCGACAGATGAGAAGACCGACAGCGAAATCACCGATGCCAGAAGATCGACGGATGAAAACACCGACATGGAGAACACCGAGATGGGGAAAGGATGTGTAAGTATGCGGTAGTGACGGACGTTAGGGTGCGAGTAAGGTAAGTGTGCGATGTTGACGGTCTGTAGGGGTAGGGGTGGGTTAAGTGAGTTAGGGTTAGGGCGCGGGTTAGGTAAGGGTACAGTAGTGAATGTTTTGGGTTGGGGTGGGTTAAGTGAGTTAGGGTTAGGGCGCGGGTTATGTAAGGGTGCAGTAGTGAATTTTTTTGGGTTAGGGATGAGTTAAGTGAGTTAGGGTTAGGGCGCGGGTTAGGTTAGTGTGCGATAGTGACGGACCTTAGGGTTAGGGTTTCGGTTAGGGTTGTGGATAGTTGTGTATGTAAGGTTTAGTGTTTGTTTGTTAGGATTTAGGTGTGCTTGTGTTGTGTGTGTGGTTTTTGGTCAGGGAATTTGTTTTGTTTATTGGTTGTCGTGATGATGTATTGAGTGTGTGCGGTGTCGTGTTTGTGAACTGTCGATGATGTGGTGTCGGTGATGTCGTTGTCGATGTTGGTTGCTGTCGGTGTTATAACCTAGAACCATATATATATATATATATATATATATATATATATATATATATATATATATATATCTACACACACACACACACACACACACACACATATATATATATATATATATATATATATATATATATATATATATATATATACATGGTTTCACTTCATATCATCGAAATTTCATTTCATTGAAATTCAAATCACCGAGACCAAATCGTCGAAAACCCATTTCGTCGAAAACTCATATCATCGAATCTCAAATCATTGAAAACTATAAAGCAACTAGAAATAACATCTCAGACACTGTTCACTATGTTTATCCAGGGGGGCAAGCCCACCTGCAACCCCCCATGTAGGAAATTACCTTTTTCCCCCACTGTAGTATGACCTTGGAGTTGGTATATTTAATTACAGGGGGTGCAGGGGGGGCTTGCCCCCTGCAGAAACGTACTAAAACTTTGTTCATATTTGCATTAATATTGCAAATATTTGCATTAATATTTCCAAAACCATGCCCTGTACAAGGTATCAGACTATCACAAAATCTTTAGAAACAAAGATAAAACGTGCAGATTTGGTGATTTGAAAGATGCGCTGATAAAGGTCAGGCTTGCGTGTGTTGTTAATAATGTTGCAGTGAGAAAAAGTTTGCTTCAAGACAGTGATTTAACTTTGAGCAAAGCCACAGAGATTTGTCAAATACACGAGCTTACAGAAAGGCACACAAACATACTTGCAAGTGATAAGAGCATGGTTTCAGCAGCCTCTAGGGCAAAATTGGACAGCATGTAGCATGTGGATAACAGAAACAGGCATAAGCACATGGCGGGTGCAGCCCCTGTGGGATTTCCAAGGAGAGCCCGTACCTTTCCAGCAAGTTCTAATGCTAGCTCAGTAAAATGGATATGTTCAGTGCAGCACAAGGGTGAGCCAGCAAAACCTAAGTCAAGTCTCATTGTTAACTGGCATATTCATGGTGCCAATCACAAGTCCATAAGAGAAAAGTGCCTAGCATTTGGTCAGCAATGTCACAAGTGTAAAACATGGAACCACTTTCAAAAGCTTTAAATATGAACAAGCAATATTTTACACCTAGAGGAGCAGTAGGAGGTAACTGCAGATGCACCTGGAGGCGTCACTCAGATTGACTACTACACTCATACATGTTAAGACTCTGGCTGTTCACTCAAAGCTTTATAAATCAAGCAAGCTTCATTCATTTATTAAGATAGGTCACTCAAATAAGTAAGTTGATCATATAAAAAGCTGCAACTATACTTACTAAGTAGATGGTGTATCAGTGGTTGTTGAAAAGGTTAATGCAGTAGATTTGTTGACAAAAAACAAAGTATTTTGTACTGTCCTGATTAATGATAAACCCATAGCTCAAATTGGTCACTAGCTCAAAGTACTATGTTATGTCATTCTACTAGCTTCATCTTCTCTTTTTTTTCTCTCTCTCTCTATTCAGAGCACACTCAAGCAAATTTGCAGTCTGCGGCTACCACTCCACCCATACAGTATAAAAAGGAATCAGTACTGCAAAACTAAACATGGATATACATTTTGAGCCTCAAGAGCAGGGTCAGTCCACCCAGGCATTCTACTTGTATGTTTTATGAGAGTGAAGCTATTACATTAGCAGTATTTCTTAGTAGTTCTAAGCGTATTAATAAAAATGACTGTTGTAGCTTTGTGTCCTCCCCCCCAGCTAGTGCAGTAATCCTAACTGTCTAATAGACAGTATACATTTAATTCAGATCCCTGTGACTAAATTAACTATCAAGCAGCCCTATCAGTGCTTTCTGCCTGCGTTTGTACCACTTGGAGACCCACCTGTTTATTTGAATCTCTATACATTCCACTTCATTGCTAATGTATCTCCCTACTCTAATCTGTGCACATACTGGTTACTAATCAGCAAGTCAATGTGAAGACACACTCCCAACCTTAATAAACTTTGCTGTCTCTTCTCTCCTTCACTTTATAGGTAGTTTGAATTATTACTTACCCCCTCTGAGGCCTTCACTGATAGATTTCCACTGATTGCCTCTCTGGTTTCTTTGCATTCCACCTGGTTTACACCCCTTGTGCTATCTCCCTCCCCCAATACTAAGTCTATATTAGAATCCTGCTGATCATGGAGCCAACTTTAAATTTCTAGTCTCCAACCAGGACACAAGTGCTCTTCAGCAATTGCATTCTGCTTGCTGGTAAGCCATTAGACCTCAGGAATTTGTTTAAAGTGTTCAGATTTGTAACATAATACTTACTTTTTACTCTTGTCTTGGTAGGCTCTGCCCCACTTCATTCGCCCTCGCTAACACTCAGGCTCTCTTTGCTCCCTTGTCCTGCCCCCTATTTCCACCCGCCCCCACTACCACTACATTTATAGTAATCACAGCCACACCCACAGCTCACCCTCACATCACTTCCACCAAGCACAGCTGTTCAAGTCAGATCATATTATATCAGACCAACTTGCTACACACAAAATACTCCCAGTCACTCTCATTCCCACTAGGTATTTTTTACATCACCCACACTACTTACCCATCCACATATAGTGCAACCCTATAATTCCTAATCAGACCCCCACCTAGAACCAACTTAAACTTTATAACCATGACTATCACACAACTAAGTCTAGTCTGTCTTCTCATAATTCTTTATAACACCACAAGTTATCACTCTAGCAATATCCCTAAACATAGTAGTACAACACTACATTATGCACTCTCATATACAGACACCGCACATTATAATAATATCTGCCCATAATTGTTCAAGAACTACATAACGTTCCAGTTCAGAGCTAAACACATGTTTTCTCATTCTGACTAAAAAACACAATACTTTTTCACACTCCTTACCAAACACCAACATCTGTATCACTATTTTAACACCAAACTCGCCATAAGTGGGGATATCCACCCCAACCCAGGCTCAAATCCATCCTATCCAACACAAACTGCTCCAACACAAATGTCAGAACAGAACACCCCCACTATCTTCATCCCTGGGCAAATCAACAACAGCAGCAAAACCAACAATCTCTTAATGCTAAATATTAATATTAGAAGTATCAAAAATAAAATACCTGAACTCCAGGCCACAATAGCACACTACTCCCTAGACACAGTTGCATTAACAGAAACCTGGCTAAATAAAGACATAGCTAACTCAGAGGTTCTCCCTAACAGCTACAATATCATTAGACAAGACAGACCACTTTGTAAAGGGAGTGGACCTGCATTACTGTATAAGTCCAACTTAACTGTACATCAATTACCAAACTCCTACCCCTCCCCCAATAATTGGGACATACTTATCTCACAACTTCAACTCCACCCTAAAAAGGTCATCACCACAATTGTGATCTATAGTCTACCTGGTAATACACCTGCTAGCCTTAAAGACTTCTTATCCTGGTGTCCTTCCACATACTCACAAGAAGCAGTTATTCTGGGGGATTTCAACCTAGATTGGTTTACCTCCATAACAGAACCTCCAAGTAATCTAATAAATCTCCATGGCTACCAGCAGCTAGTTTAAATTCCAACTAAATGTGATAAAAAATATAAAAGGGAATCCATTCTTGACTGGGTCCTAACTAACAACCCCACATTGTACCCCCATGCAGGCCTCTCCCAGACACCTTAAGTGACCACAACATAATATACTTTATATGTAGTAGAACAAGCATATGCAAAACCACTAACTATATATCCACTAGAAACACAAAAAAATTCTCTCCTGAGGTCCTCAATACTTTACTCTGTAACTGTGACTGGACCCCCCCCCCCCCACACTAAAAACCCTACCACTTGACCAGGCTGTAGCATATTTCAACAAAACATTTCTACAACACCTAGACACTGTCGCTCCATTGTGCAAAATCAAGGTTAGAACCTCTACAAACCCCTGGCTCAGTAAAGTAACACAAAGCCTAACTAAGTACCAAGAACTGTGCAACCATGCAAAAAATGCATTAGGCTGGACAACAAAATCCTACTACATGACATTACAAACTAAATACCAACACAACCCCCCAAAATTTGGAAAAATGTAAACCAGCTACTAAAACCAACCTAAAAAGCTAACCCCAAACCAACCACCCCTGACACTAAAGTTCCCATTGAAACACAATTCAACTCCCACTTTGTGAACTCAATTCTATCCTTAGTATCAAAGGACAGTTCCTTTCTCACTATCCCCCCCCCAACACAAATAACACTAATACAAGCTTTACCCTCAAAACAGTTTCCACCACTTCAATCAAAAGCATGCTCTCCAAACTAAAAACCTCATCAACAGCAGTGACCTACTCCGCAGCTATTTCTTGCAACTCACAGCAGATGCTATTGCTATCCCAATCTCCACTCTCATAGACCGATCACTTGTTGAAAACTATGTGCTCAAACTCAGGAAAATACCCTATGTTATACCCATACATAAAGGCAGGACCTCCACTGAACTTAATAACTACAGACCTATTACTTTATTCTCCCCCCTGGCCAAAATCCTAGAAAAGGGTATCCATACCCAGATGCTAAAATATCTCCTAGACAGCAACATCCTGTCACCTACTCAGCATGGTTTCAGACCTGCCCATAGTACCACTACAGCCCTCCTCTGCTTCACAGACACAGTAAACCATATAAAAAAATAAAGGCCTGCAGGTGTCAACTCTTTTTTTTGGATATGTCCAAAGCATTTGACACAGTCTCTCACCAAAGCCTGCTAAACAAACTAAACCAATATCATCTATCAAATTCCACTCTTACCTGGTTCCAAAGCTACTTAACTGACAGGTACCAAGCTGTGAAATGGGAAAATTCTCTCTCTCCTCAGCTGCCCATAACTATAGGAGTCCCACAGGGTTCTGTCTTAGGGCCACTATTAAATTCATAATCTTCACAATTGACCTCCATACTTCCACACAGCATGCATCTATCATTCAGTATGCAGATGACACTACCTTAATCTGTGCTGCACAAAATATTCCCACCCTCCTGCAAACAACTCAACTAGCATTCTCTGATGTTGAAAACTACCTTACCAAAGCCCAACTTATCCTTAATCCAAAGAAAACTCAGCTTATGATTATAACCAGTTCTAACAAAAACACTGATAATAGTCAATTCACTATTTAATCCACAAATGCTACTCCAACTGCTCCAGTGGCACAGGTTAAGCTATTGGGAATAACCATAGACTCCGACCTAAAATTTGATAGTCATCTCAACTTAACTATTAAAAAAAGTACATGCCAAATTGGGATCACTCTACCATATCAAACCATTTCTTACCAACAACACAAGATCAGCCATTGCTCACTCCCAACTTCTATCCACCCTACTGTATGCATCTCCCATTCTGACTAATCTCAAAAAAACTGAACTAAGCAAAATGGGAGCCTGCTATAACAGAATTGCCCACTTTGCTGCAAATTGCTCATATAGAACTCATCACTGTACTGCTTTGGGACAGCTCAACTGTCTTAAACTGCCCAACCTCTTAACCTACAATCAGCTCTGCCTCTGTCATTCAATCTATTACCTCCCCAATAGGTGTCCTGCCCTCTAAAACCTAGTACAACATCACTCAGCCAAAAGGCCTCTTAGATCATCAAGCAAACTACTACTAGAAGACACCAAGAGCTAAAATAGCTTTGGAGATATATAGTAGTTCAGTGGCTAAAAAAATGGAATGCTGTCCGCACTAGTATTCAAAACACATCATCCAAAGCCTCCTTTAAAGACCTCATTAGGCAACATCTCAAGCAAAGTTGGCAGTGCCATGATTGCTCCCCAGGCTAGTGAAAGCAGATATGGTGCACATACTAAACCTAGAGTACTTGATAATAGTTTTCAATCTAACTCACAAACACTGGCTAATCTACAATGTATGTACTGTACCTGTGTACTATGTATGTATTCTACCTATGTTCCAAATTTCAGCTGTTCACCACAAATCTATTAATTACCTTTATTTTTAAATTAATATTTTTTTGTTTGTTCTCTCCACTGTTACTGTTGATGTGCTGCATACCACTGTAAAAACATGTATTTTGTAATTTTTGTGTATACTGATCATGTCCAAATAACTAAATGTATCTGTAATTTTTCTATGTGGAGCTTTTCCCCCCAGGCCTCTGCTGAAAAAGGGCCTTTTTGGCTCAGTCAGACACCCCCAGTTAACAAATGTAAAATAATAATAATGTCAGCAGAAACATTTGCTAGAGTAACAGCTGGTGAACAACTCAATTTGGCCAATCATGTGAAACTTGTTGCTTATGGAGGTGAAGAGATTCAAACCAAAAGCTCAGTAGTGCTTTCATGATATTCAGCTGGGAACAATTAGAACTTGCAGTTTTATGTAGTTGAAAGACCCGTACAGTCATTATTAGGTCTCAGAGACAGTCTAAAAATGAAACTGCTTTCTTTTACCAAAGAAGTCCATCATGTAAGCACATGTCCTAGTTCCAGTTTCACCAATGCTATTTTCACAGAGTATGCTGATATTTTTGAAGACAAGCTAGGTAAACCTACAGTTGAATATTTCATGAAATTAGACCCAGAGGTCAGTCCATTTGTCAGATCAGCAAGAAGAGTTCTGATAGCTGTGCAGGACAGAGTCAAAGTCCAGTTAGATAAAATGGTGCAGCAAGGTGTGGCTCATCCAGTTACAGAACCATCTGAATGAGTGTCTTCCATGGTAGTTGCTCATAAGAAAATCTTAGATGAAATCAGAATATGCATTGACCCAATAGACTTAAAGCATTAAAGAAACCCCCACCATCCTATGTGTATAGATGAGGAAGTTGCTATCCTCATGCCAAATGGCACTGTTTTTTCTGTCTTAGATGCATAGATTTCATTTTAGCAAGTAATGCTTGCTCACAAATCCTCACTACTGACAACATTCAGTACACCATTTAGTAGATACAGATTTCTCAGAATGCCATTTGTAATACATTTTGCCAAAGTCTTTCAGTGTGCAGTGGAGCAAATTTTTTCAGGCTATCCGTGTGCTATAATAGTAGATGATTTACTAGTTGGAGGCAATAGTGAAGCAGAGCATGACAGAAACCTCAGGAAATTCTGGAAAGAGCACATGAAGTGAATCTAAAGCTCAATCCTCTGAAATGTAATTTCAGGCTACCAGAAGTTACTTATGTCAGTCATTTATTTACCAGTTCAGGCTTATGACCAGATCCTTCCAAACAAACAGCCTTTCTTGAGATGCCAGGTCAAGACAATGTCCAAGCCTTACAATGTTTTCTTGGTATGGTTAACTATTTGGGCAAGTTTATACCAGACGTCAGTGAATTATCAGTGCCCTTAAGAGAGGTGAGATGCAAAAATGTTACCTGGTCCTGGCTGGAACAACACCAGAGAGCATTTGATGACCTGAAACAGAAAATTGCAGTCCACCAATGTTAAGATACTATGATGTTCACAAACCAGTAATTCTATCATGTGATGCTTCAAAGTTCGTTCTTGGTGCAGTTATTCTTTAAGAAGACAGATCAATAGCGTATAAATCTAGATCTCTTACCCAAACTGAGATGCAGTATGCTAAGATTGAGAAGGAACTTTTGGCTATTGTGTTCATATGTTCAAAGTTCCATGATTATATTTATGGCAGAGCTATCCAGATTGTGACTGATCATCAGCATCTAGTCACTATTTTAAAGAAGCCTATGCATACAGCTCCAGTAAGATTACAAAAGTACAACTTCAAAATGGTCTGTACAAAAGGCAAACTTGTTTATTTGGCTGATACCTTATCC
>NC_056732.1:1146303573-1146548573 GCF_019279795.1 Protopterus annectens | reverse complement strand
TAGATGTAGGTCATTAATGAATAGAGTGAAAAGAAAAGGTCCGAGAATTGAGCCCTGAGGGACACCAATAGTTACAGGTAAAAGAGAGGAAGTTTGGTTTCCCCAAAGAACTGCTTGTTGTCTATTGCTAAAATAAGATGTAAACCATTTAATGGCAAGGTTGTCAAAGGAAAGGGATGTGAGTATATTGATTAATATAGAGTGGTTAACCATGTCGAAAGCTTTAGAAAGATCGATAAATAGTGCAGAAGAGAGAAGGTTATTGTTGCGGTTCCTATTTATGGTGTCTATAAAGGAAAGAAGAGCAGTGGTAGTACTATGATGGGGTCTAAAGCCATGTTGACAGTTGGCTATTAAGTTATGTACTGAGAGATGATTTAGAAGTTGTTGGTGTATACATTTTTCCATAATTTTTGCTAATGGAGAAAGGAGAGCGATTGGTCTATAGTTAGAATAGTCGATAGAGTTGCCTCCTTTGTGTAAAGGGATAATGTAGGACACTTTCCAGATGTCAGGGATAGTTCCCTCTTGGATTGTTCTGTTTATGAGAATAGAAATAGGATATGCGATTGCTTTTGCAGCCTTTTGGAGAAAAAGAGAAGGGAGGTTATCAGCAGAGGGGGTACAAGGCTTGAGTTTGTGGATGAGTTTATAGATGAAAGAGGTAGAGATAGGTTGTAGTTTAAAGTTAGGGGATGAAGCAGCTTGGATTTGTGAGGAGTTTGAGTTATTGATGTTCATTTGCTTGGTTAGGGAATGAATAGTTTCAGTAAAGAATAGGTTGAAAGCGTTAGCAGTTAGGAGAGGGGTGTCTGGGTCTGCATTAAGCGGGCTAGGTGTTTTAGCTGTACCTGGGGACAGGAGTTTATTTACTGAGGACCAGAAGGCCTTTGGATTGTTATGATGAGTCTGTTGAAGTTTGCAGTAAAAGTTTTTTTTGTCTGCAATTATAGCCTTTTTAGTAAGGTTTCTAAGCTGGCAAAAGTGCAGCAGATCAGGATTATTTCTGTAACATCTCCATTTAGACCAGATTTTATTTCTGGAGAGAATTAGATTTTTCGTTTCTCTTGAGAGCCATGGGGCTATATTGGACTTCATTTTAATGGTACGCTCAGGAGCATGTCTATTAAGTATAGATAAGAAATTTGTGTTAAAGTATGATACTGCATCTTCAAGAGGAAGTGTTTTTAAGGGATTCCAGTTGCATTTACTAAGTTCCATTTGAAATGAGTCTACGTTAAACTGTTTTGTGGAGCGTATTTTTCTAGTATTAGGGAGGTTAGTAAAGTCAGTCTTTTCTCTTTCTATATAAGTCAAGGAATGGTCACTGACATCATCTGGCAGGGTTCCTACTTTGTAGGTGTGTTTGGTATTATTTATCAATATCCAGTCTAGAATACTTTCTTTATTATTAGGCTTATTGATTCTTGTAGTTGAGGTAATGGTTTGGGTAAAGCCTTGGAGGTTTATATGGGAAGTTGGATTCTTGGTATTTATGCAGTTCCAGTCTATATTAAAGTCACCTAGAATTATTGTTTCTTGGGGGAGAGTTGTAGATACCCAGCTAAGAAAGGCTTCTAAAATGGGTATGTTATTATCTGGGGGTAGGTATATACAGATAATGTTAAGGGATTTCTTGGTGTTCAAGTGAAGTTTGATTATGATGGCTTCTACTTTGCTATCTGGGGTTGGGTCTATTGTTAGGGTGGAGATATTTAATTGATTGTTAAAAAGAATTGCTACTCCGCCACCTTTACGTTTAGTACGGTCATGTCTAACAATATTATAGCCTTGGGGTATAATTTCTGTGTCTTTAGTGTCAGAAACCACAGCAGAAAGGATTAGGAGAGGAAACTATCTAAAATGGAGGTAAGAGAGGTCTGTGAAGCTGAAGGTAGGAAGAGTTATGAAGAGACCAGGAACATCTAAGAGGGGATAAGTGAGAAGGGCTAAGGCACTATTAGGTATGGCGTAGGAGTAAAAAGGAAAGGAGGGGTATAGAGGGGGTACTAGGGAGGGATAGACGGATAGAGCAAACAATATAAGGATTGTTACAGGGAGAAGGAAAGGATAGTCAAAGGAAGAGTGAAACAAGCAGAGCAGGGATAGCAAGTGAAAATTCTCAGAGAAAAGGTTGGGTCAGTGGTGATAAGATACGAGCAGTAGAGCACAACAGAGAATACAGTAAGGGGGAGGGGAGGAATGACTGCTGGCAGATCCGGTAGTTACACAAATACACCTAGAAGGTGCAGAGGGCTGGAATAAGCAAGCCAAAGTCACAGTATAATAAAGTGTACTTATATGACATACAAAATTATCCAGCGGCTTTAGTCCAAGGGCAATCTGTTAACCCAGGTGAGGATATGCCAGGCAGGTTTGGTGGATGGGTAACGCTGCTCCTTGTAGTCCAAGGGGTAAAGGCAGGAGTTGGAATAAAATAAGTGAAGATATATGTTCTGAATAGCTAGAGAGAGATAACAAGGGATGAAGGAGTGAGTTAAAATTAAAAAGGAGGTAAAACAATGCAGGTTTTACAATATCAAAAGCAGTAGTATGCAACAGCTGTCTAGGCAAATGTACAAGGCATACTTCCGAATAATAAAACACTTGCAAGAAGAGTAATAACAGTGCAGTAAAATGTAGACAAACTCACATCTGTTCTATGTGAAACAACTATGATGTATTATTACACACAAAAAGAACAGTGAGGGTGTCAGTTAAAACACATCCCTTCTTCTGAATATATCAACTACAGGTAATACAATAATTATAATTAAATCTCCTGCAAACAGAATGACCAAACAAACATCCAAAAACAGTTAACCTCTCTTGTAAGACGATGCAGGCTAAGCAGCGACTAAGAAGGGAGGGGTTCTAATTCAGTACTATACTACATTAGTATAGATAACACTAAGGTATAAAGACGCAGGCAGCGGTAATTCAGGGCCTATGCTGAAGATTACTCAAACAGTACATTAGATAGTAAAAGTGTCTTTAAAGCAGCGTACATAATAGCGCAGTTAGATGAAAAGGCAAAGCAAAGTAATTCTGACAATGAGATACAGACAGGGTTGATTTTGGGACTAATGCGTATAAGACACTAAAACGCTAAATTAACCAGAAACAGAGTCGATTATAGTAGCGCACTAAAAACGCTGAAATAGCTAGAAACAGAGTCAGTTAAGGCAGCGCACATTGTAGTACAGTACACATTTAAAAAGACAGGGGTGAAAATAGGGGCTTATGCTGATAAGTAACTAAACGTTAAACCAACTAGGAACAGCGTCAGTAAAGCATCGCACATAGTAGAGGCAAGTTCAGGCTAGGTAGAAATAGGCCTAAATATCTGATACAGACAGGGTTGAGATAGGCACCTGTACATAAAAGTAACTGAAATGCTAAACCAACTAGAAACAGCGTCAGTAAAGTAGCGCACAGAAAAACACAGCGCATATAATAAACAGGCAGGGCTGTATTAGGGGCTTATGCGTGATAGCAATTAAACGCTGGACTAACAAAAAACAGTGCCAATAAAGGAGCGCATATACTAATACAACTAGTTAAAAAAGAGTAAGTAAGAGACCAGAAACCTGAAATAGACAGAGTAAATAGGGGTTTATGGATATAAATACCTACTCGCTAAATAAACTAGCAGCAGTATCAAGCAAACATTGCACTCAGTAACACAGTTTCATTTTAAATGGAACAGCGCTAATAGCGCAGCATTCATAGTGGCACAGTTAAGGGTAAAAGAGGTACAGTAAGAAAATAAAAACAGGAAGTATCAAACAACCTAACAATGTTTCTCAAACAGTAAAAACAGCTAACAGATACATAATAGGGAACATTCAAGCAATGTACTACAATATCGACGATACATATATCAACTTACATATTTATACAGTTGAGGACACCAGGGATTGCACAGCACATTCGAAGGGATGTACAGGGATTGTGGTACAGTGCGGTTAGGGAAATACATCCCTTTCCTCACTGTAGTACTATCTCAGAGTTGGAATATATAGTTAGGGGGTGTGTGGGTGGTGCAGCCCCCCACAGGGGGGTGCAGGGGGGCTTGCCCTTTTGCATAAATAGGATGTTAGGTGTAGTAGTTAGAGAGTTACGGCAAGGGTGGCATTGCTGGCAAGTGCCGTAAAATGTGTTCGACATTTTCGGCATTAACAGCTGATTTTCAACATTAGGACCATTAGGTAATGTGTACTTTCGGCTAATTAGTTCACTGCTTAGTACCATTTTATTTTTGAGTTTCGATATTTTAATAGTAAACCATATATATATATATATATATATATATAGAGAGAGAGAGAGAGAGAGATAAGAGAAATAATAAAATAGCAAAGCAGGATGAATAAAAAAGAAGAAATAATAAAATAGCAAAGCAAGATGAATAAAAACGTAGAATTTATTATGTTCCCTAATACCTTCTAGAAGGCATGTAGCCAAAGCCCTAGGAACCATTATAAATTCTACATATTTGTACACCCTGCTTTCCTATTTTATTGTTTCTTTTTGCCCAGCTGCTGTTTTTGATGATTGTGTGTGTGTGTGTGTGTGTGTGTGTGTGTGTGTGTGTGTGTGTGTGTGTGTGTGTGTGTGTGTGTCTGTGCGCAACAGTGCATGCGTATGCATGTGTGTGTGTGTGTGTGAGAGTATGTGTGAGAGTGTGTGTGTGTGTGAGAGTGTGTGTGTGTGTGAGAGTGTGTGTGTGTGTGTGTGTGTGTGTGTCTGTGTGTGTCTGTGTGTGTGTGAGAGACATAGATTGTAATACTGATATATGTTATCACATGCATATGTCTGATACAGTTTTTTTTAGTGGTTATCAGGAATCAATTATAAATGAATGAACAACTGGGAGCACACTGCCACGACTTTATTGAGACAAGAATAAGTCACCCAAAACACAATATTCAATCCACAATGTTAACAAAATTAACCACTTTCATCCCTGGAACAATGAGACTTCTTCACAATACACAGCGAAGTACCATCTTTTCTTAAATAGTTGAAAGTTCACCTAGATAATCAGAATGTAACCAAATTAATTATTAATGCATAAAGGTTTTAACCCCTACATTTGAATGTTTTATAATTGTCAGAATGAGCATCACAAAAGGTTACAATGTTAACATTAAAAAACTATATTATACAAATAATAAAAATAGTGAAAAATTGATTTAGAATAATATTAATAACAGTTTCATTTTATGTGCAAAATGTATCCTTGGATGACTTGCCCCTAAATTTAACAGCGTGACCTAACTCTTAATACAATACTAATGGAATTTAATAAATTTAAGCTAAAATTAGCTGAAGAATTGTTTTTTAACTGCCATTTAAGTGCCTTCATTTCTAAATTATCCTTCCTCATATCTTATCCCATACTGTCCACAACAAAACCCTTAAAACTGTGACCATCCTGGGACCTAATGTGTTTGAACAAAGCTTTGCTTTGATTTTTCTTCAATGCATTATACATGTGTTGGTATATTCTCTCTTTTAGAATTATTTCAGTTTTACTAACATAAAAGCTTGGACATTGAACACACTGTGCAATGTACACCAGTCTACCACTGTAACAACTATACCTTTGTCTAATGTGGATGTCACCAAAGCTTTCACTGTAAAATATATCCCCTTCTAAGGTATATTTGCATTGTTTACAACATCCACATACTCTAATACCTGTATGCTGGCAGGGAACATAACATCTTCCAAATAGGTTTTTTAAACTTACATCCTTTTTATACAGCACCTTAGGTATGGTACCAAGTTTTTTAAATTGTTCCTCATTACAGCTAAAAATATCCCAGTTCTTGTATAAAACCTTCTTAGTAGAGTAAAAATCTATATTAAAGGGGAGAATCATAGCTGTACCATAATCTATTCCACTTGCTTGTTCATTGTTGTTATTAAATAAGAAGTCAGTTTTTCCTAATAATGGCAAACATTTTTTCTGTTGTCCATTAGTGGTAACCTCTTTTTTAATATTATTTATAACATTTACAGGGTATCCTCTTGCCAATAACATAGCACTGTCAAGAATCACAAAATTAAGTGCTGCCAACAAGAGACTGAAGTGATTTTTCAAATTATGTGTAAGATTGGAATTTTTTTTTATTTTAGTTTTTTTTTTTTTTTTTTGCCATGTGAACCTTGGCTTGTCACTGTTAAAGTGATACCCTGACCCAATGAGCAAAAATGGGAAAATGGGTTGTGGATGGATGGATGGATGTTGGGAATTCTGAAGAAAGGCTGAAGTATTGGTTAGAAATAACTGCCTACATGATAGCAGTAGACAGTCACCGTCAGGTAAGCAATGTGCACTGCAAGAAAGTGAATGATTTTAAGGACTGCAACAAGAAAAAGTTCATGTATCTGAAGGTATCCTTGAATAGACATTTTAGCCCTCCATGAGGCACACTTATAAATGATAATAAAAATGAGTGTTAGCCTGACTGGTATCCTGCATGAGTCAGATGTCGGTCCCCCTCCCCTCTGTGGAGATAAGTTACTTCTCCTTTCATTTCTTCATGTACTGCCTACAAATTATTGGCTATGTCTTTAAATTGATATACTGCCCTGCTATCACTTTCTGGTACTACTAATTGCTTGCTGACTGTAGCTGCCTATTGCTACCATGTTGTTGGCTATTTCATAACAGTGTTATAGTTTACATAAGTATTCACAATGGACCTAACCTAAAGAATAGTATTCTGTGCTGGTATGACCAGCCATTTGTGTAATTATATTGCTTGGATTGTGTAATTAATTGAGTCATATACTGTGCAGTAGTTCAGCATTCAGTGTCAGCTATTGAATCTGTTTTATTTTTTCAGTAGTTAACATTGTAGGCACCTCCAGCTCTATTCCTCACTCTCTGCCTGTGCCTGTTACGGTCAAATATATTTCTACAAAAGGGTATATGCACCATTAGTTGTATCTCCACATTTTGTAGGGTTACCTTCATCACTGACATTTATATAAGTTGTTACAGATACTGATGATGATGTTCTAACCTTTTGTTGTCGTTCATGCCAGCTAGAGAGGCAGGTGTACACACAGTGGTGTGAGTGGCATCTTATCTACTCTCTAATTTCTGTGGTACATACATCTATAGTGCTTGAAGCCTAATGTTCCTTGAAGATGAAACTTTATGTTAAAGGATATTTTATTTGTAACTCAACCAACAGTATTTAACTGCAGAAACAGGAAAATATTTTCCAAACATCAATAAATGAAGTAAAGATCAAATCTTACCTGAGATTCATATAAACTGAGATACCCCTACAAGAACTTATTGGATTTTCCTGCCAGATGATGCAAAAAGACAGAGGTGTCTGAAAGAGCTGTGAAAACTCTATTCTAATCTTGAAAGCTGATGATATGCAGGGTACAGAATATTTGTATCTAAACTTAATAAGGGTACATCTTAGCTGATATCTTGGATTTACTGTCATTTGTCTGTTCAGTACTTTTATTTGAATATTTTGTACAATATTATTGATGTTTGCATAGTTGTTTTGCAGGTAACAAATTTTGTTTTATATTAATATTATTCAGTTTTAAATACTTGTAGCTGCAGAATTATTAACTAGCATAAGGGGTATATAGATACTTGCAGGTATCACTTCCAGAGAACTCTACAATGTTTTCCTTTTGTTTCAACTGCTTCCAGAGCTATCCAAGCTAAGTTAAGAATATTTTCTTGATTATCTGCAGTTGTTTTGCTTTATACAGTGACCAGTACTCTTTTTGATCAAATTTTAAAATATTCATTAAATTTTATGGTAAAAATGGTCATTTTTCTGTTTGTTGGCTTTTCTAGTCTGTGTGCCTCTAGTTCTCTTTGCAGAAGGGCACATTAGACAGGGACTCAATGGTTTGGTAGTTGTTTATTGTTTAATCTGCAATTGAGAGCTGCTTTTGCTGTGCTTTTACATTAAGAAATTGCAGGATCAGACATCTTGTGGCAGAAAGTGTTTACCTGGTTTCCTTGAGTTGGAAAGCACTGCTAGGCGTTTGTTGTTTAATCTGCAATTGAGATCTACTTTTGTTGTGCTTTTACATTAACAGATTCTAGGGTCTGACATTTTGTAGCAGAAGGTGTTTACCTGGGCTCACTGAGTTGGGAATCACTGGAGAAAGCTCAAAGTATGCTTATTTATTGGCTAGAGGCCATAGGAGTCAGTTTTCAAGCTTGTTTCACTGTGTGGAGATGCCCACTGGGCCACAGTAGTTAGCAATGCCTTGTATAGCAGCAAATGTCTAGATAGTAAAATGTACCTATAAAATTAGGATTATATCCAAAGTCTGTTAAGCAGTGTTGCATTGTGCAGAAATAAACTTAGAGCAGCTAGCCTGTACATCAAATAGCACTACCATATTCTAGCATTATAAAACATCCTGCCCTTAAACCCAGAAATTACCCTAGGAGATTTTTGTTAAAACCCAATCCTTAATCCTAAACAGCCAACCCTATTACAGGAACAGATAACATGGACATGCAATTTCCAAATGTCTCTGTGGACAGATTGGCAGATTTGGGCATCCTGCAATATAGCAATTGTCTCATGTTCTCAGACAACCAGTCAGTGATTAAAGAAAATGACATGGTATGTGAGAGATGTAAATACACAACTTCCTTGGAGGCAAACAAGTTGCATGCAAATGAGGTTTTCAGGAAAACCCACACTACATCCCTCACACATATCATTCATCACATGCACAGATTGTCCTGTGCTGAGCCACTTAAACAAAACCTTCCCAAATCTCAAAGACCTCCAAAGCCATCTATTGCAGCACTGCTCCTCAGCAATCACTAAAGCACACACCAAAAGCAACAGCAAACATCTCACATAAGCTTACATCTAATGGTCTCTCAAGTGAAAAGCCCATAAGGGAAGCATACAGTTTACATAATATTCTTGTCACTGGGGAATTCATTGTGTGACACAAAGATACCCCACTCACCAGACTGGAGAAGGAAAAGATAATAGCTAGTTGCATGTCTGGGGCCAGGATCTGCAATATCACACATGCACTCAAGCTACTGCACCCCAGGCATAAATATGAGTTTAACATAGTCCATGTGGGTGGAAATGACCTGAGACATACCTCACTGGACTATATGAAAAGAGACATAATGGATCTTTAGGAATATGATGATGAGTATGAGCCTTGCAGTTTGCAGCATTCTACCTTCTCCAGGGATGATGCCACAGTATGAAAATAAAATGATTGGTTTTAATAATTGAATTAATTTCTGGTATCACTCTTATGGAGATCCAATATCTGTAAGCACTGGAGAACATGGTCAAAAGACCATGTTGCTTTGCCAAGGATGGGTTGCACTTGTTTCCCATAGGCTTTCCAATATTGGCTAAAACTTTATTAACCACTCAGAGTCTTTTTTAGGCAATGCCAAAAAGACAAAACGACCAACATTATGAAAAGCCCTCAAGCAGTCTTAAAGTGTTACTGCTCAATACTAGGAACCTAAACAAAAAACTCCACTCCCTCCAAGCCACCTCACTCAGGATAATATAGACATCTAGCCATAGAAAGTACTCTTGAAGTGGAAGGCTACAGTGCCTTCCAGGCATTTAAACCAAACAGCACAGACTGAGACCAGAAGTGGCGGTATTTCAATCTATATTAGCAACAAACATACCTCCAGGTTGGTTAGAGTGGATGATACCCTGGAGTTCATCCATGATCAAGTCACCATAGGTAGGGTCCCTCATCATATCAAGGCTAGCTATGCTCCTAGAGTCTCACAACACTTACCTAAATCTAATAGAGGTGCTTACTATCCAACCAACCACCCTATGCATGGGTGACTTTATCTATCCATGTATAGACTGGGAAATATACACTGTCTCAAACTCACAGGCACAATGCTTCATGGACATTTTTAACACAAACACACTAGAATAGAAAGTGCATGCTCCAACCAGAGGATCAAACATACTGGATCTAGTACCCTCCAAAAGCACACTCCAACCAGAGGTTCAAACATACTGGATCTGGTACCCTCCAAAATGGGAGAACATTGCACCCCCCTTGTGTCATGTCCTCACTAGTGAGGTCAGATCTCAAAGCTGACTCACTGGAAGTAAAAATCAACCCAGAAAAAAACAGTTAAACCAGTAACAGTTCTGAACTATTTAAAGGCAAACTACATCTTATTAAGTGACAGTTTGCCAAAATCCAAGGCTCCTCCCAACCTTTTGACCACAGCTACCTATGTGTAGCGGTTGCCATAACTCCCAGAAATAAACCCAAAAATAAACACTAAAAATAAACTCCACTGGTAGAATTATCAAGAGTATATAATAAAAGAAGAGAACTCATGGCCAAAATTAGGAAAAGCAACTAGCTTAAAAACAAGTGCTCTGTTATAGAACCAAACAAGAAAATAAGAGGTCTAATTAAGTCCAACAAGACCACCTATGAAGTCACGATAGCCGCACAGGCTAACGAAAAACAGAATGCCTTCTTCAGCTACATCTGGAACCTTAGAGGTAACACACAAAAGTACCACCTACACCAGTCAGGGTGACATAACAAATCTCCTGCCTGATAAATGCAGCTCAGAACTTACCCCTCACTCCTCCCCATATTCACCAAGTGAAATCCACTCCAACATACTTCCCCCAGCTTTCATCAGGGACCAAGTACAGGCAGCACTTGCTAAAGCTAAGAACAACACCTCCATTGGTTCTGACAACATCCATGGTTGCCGCCTGAACAGACTAAAACATGAGCTATCAGGACGACCTGAGGCACTCCAACTACAGCCTTGTAACAGGCTACATTCCAAGTGATTGGAAGACTGCAACAGTCATTCCTCTCCACAAGGGAAGACAATTAAGTGACCCAGTGAGCTACAGACCCATTACCATAACAAGCCTATTATGCAAAGCCATGGAATGAATTATCATGGCAACCTACAGACACTGGACCCATTCCAATCTGGCATTGTTAAAGGAGGGTCATGTCTACTTAACCTGGTAGACTTCTTTGAGAGAGTCACCAAGGCAATGAGTGAGGGTAAAACACTGCATACAGCATATCTTGACCTGGCTAAAGCATTTGATACAATTCCCCACTCGGACATTGCTGACAAGCTCTCTGAGCTTGGCATAAATGCTTGCATAACTCACTGGATTGCTGGCTGGGTCACAGAGAGGACCCCTGATGTCAGGATTAATGAGACCACTTCCATCAATAGACAGGCCATCAGTGGAGTACCCCAGGGCTTCGTGATAGGTTTAGTCTTGTTTGGCATCTACTTCTCAGAAGTGAAAGCTAATGTTAAAGGCCTCTGGCTCACCAAGTTTGCAGATAACTCTAAATTGAGAGTTATTACATATTCCCCGATGTACAAACATATTGCAAGTGGGTTTGACTCAGACAAATGACTGGTGCTAAAGCCACAGCCTAAAATACAATGCCAGATACTACATTATAATGTTTTCTTGGAAACTCTCAATGAAAGTTATTAGTTTATCGATAAAATGCCTCTAACAGTCAATCCAGTAGTAAGGGAACTGGGAACATATATAGACAGCAGTCTGGACTTTGACTAACATGTAGCTAAGATAATAACAAAATCATTCTATGTCACCCAACTTAAGGGTATGGCATCCAGGTCAAAGGAAGTTACAGTACTACTCTACTCAGCCCTTATCAGACCTATCATTGAATACAATGCCCCATTTTGAATGTATTTAATCAGACACTTGCAACAGTTGGAATGCCCACAACAATTTCTCACCACAATAATTCAGGGCATGAATACTGTGTCCTACACTTTCTCTTAAAGGCTCTGTATCCTGTCTCTTACAGGCTGCTGAGAGGGGATCTTTGCTTGGGTTACAGGACTTCCTCAGACCCAGACCTGATGGATCTGTTACACTTGCATAAAACATATAGAACCAGAGATCAGAATTCACTTTTGACTTAAACAGAACATTCTTGTGAGACAAATATGTGTTCCAGTCAGCACTATGGAATAGGCTCCCTATCCATGTAAAACAGAGTTAATCTCTGACCCTATTCAAAAGAAAGTTTGACAATTGAATGGGAAATTTTAAAGTTACTCCCAGTCTGGCCTCCATGCCCCTTATGGACAGAGACCATCAATAAGAAGAGTATTATCCTAACACCCCCCCTTACAAATCCTTAGCTACCTGTCTATTAGCATGTTTCCTCTGTATGATACTTTGGACCCAAATGGTTTGGGGTGCATGGCTAGGCCTGTAAGTCCCTAGTGGTCATTAGTTTAGTAACAACCTATGAACATTGAATCTGGTTTGCTGTTAGTTGTTTCATATCTGTCTAATGAAGTGAGATGCTTATCACAAATTGGTAATAATCCACTCAAATATTTAATGTTAGGCTTATTTTAGTGGTTGATATTAATTTACATCCTTGATTTACCCTTTGTTTGTCAAATAATTCTTGGTGAATACTGTGATATTTTGAACTGGACTGGAACAGAGTGTGAGGGAAACTATCAGTTACACCCTTTTGGAAATTATTAAGTGTGTTTGTGTGTATCTGAGTGTGTGTGTGTGTGTGTGTGTGTGTGTGTGTGTGTGTGTGTGTGTGTGTGTGTGTGTGTGTGTGTGTGTGTGTGTGTGTGTGAGAACATGTATGGGTATGTATGTCTAATAATTCTGAACACGTTTCAATTTAGGACATCAAGGTTAATGCTTGTACTTATCTCAATGATAATGGCTGAAATATAAATTCATATAATTTATTTTCTTAAATTATGGTTACAGGTTAAATCACTATTCATTACAAGAAAATGTCAATCTTTTAACATTTTATATAAGAAACTCTTGTTTTTAGTACAGTAATGTATACCATGGTTACATATGGCTTGATGTTTTAGCCTAGTGAAAGGCCAATGTGTGAGAATTTCACGGATGATTAGTAGAGACAAAGACTTTCATTCACAATCTAATCTAATGAAAGAAATGTTCATCTCTAGGGGGTACCCTACATATTTGGTTGACAACGTATATAACGAAGCTTGGAAAAAAAGAGATGGTGGCAACTTAAAGCCCCTACTTAGCAATAGAAATGATGATCTGGACCACAATTCAGGCACAGATCTTATCTTACAAAACACCAATGTTAAGGATTATACTTGTTCTTTTATTACTAGATTCTCAGCAGATCACCAAGGTATTTACAAAATTTTAAAGAAGAATTGGCGGATTTTTCATGGTCAAGAAGGAGGGGCGACCATCAAAAATTTGTTGGAAAGGGAGGTCAAAAATGTACCCCAACATACTGTTTTAGGGACCACAAAATGTGGGTTATGTGCCCAATGTAACTACATTTTTAGCATTGACAAAATTAAAATCAACCACACTGTTATTAGACCCCAAGGGAGATTCTCTTGTAACACACAAGGGGTTGTTTACGCTGCCCTATGTATAAAATGTAAAGGTTTTTACTTTGGAAAAACTAAGAGGAGTCTAAAAGAAAGAATTTATGAACATGTAAGGGACCTCAAAAACCACAATTCCAACAGTGCTTTATTTAAGCATGTAGAAAGATATCCTAACCATGAGTTCAGGTTTTTGGTGGTTGAAAACATCCCCCATGACCCTTGGGGTGGTCCATGGGTAAATTATCTTGAATTTAAAGAGTTATGTTGGCAAGTGTGACTAGATGCCCTTACATTTCCGGGTCTTAATGATAGTCCTAGCTTGAGCAGCTTACTGAAGCTGCATTCTTACACAGTTTAACAATTTACAACAAAGTATTTTTTCCTAAGGGACCTATATTTATCTAAAAACTTAAAAAAAAAAAAAACTTATTGTGTTGGTTTTTGAAACTTGAGATATTTGCATGTTTGATGATTTAACTTTTAGTTAACATATGTTTTTTTTTTGTAAGTGTAACTTTAATTAATTTGCATTTTTGTTGCAAAATGTTTTCTATTAACTGATTGTGTCAGGTGATATTCTCTGAATGGCATTTATATGTGTTTTATTTGAATTTTTAATTATTCTGAAGAAGTCAGCTGATTTATGCTGTTGAAAGTGCTCAATAAACATTTTGGTCGTGTTTGTGGAAGTCACCTTTGGTTTTGTTTTTTTGTGGACTTTATCCTTGCCAGGTTCCTGATTTTATCTTTGATGTTTTAAAAGCTGTTGTTACCTTTTTTACATGCTTGCTGCTAATATAGACCTTATTGAAAATGTTACTGTAAATAACTATCAGTAGTTGCTTGTTGCTCTTCCAAGAGTCCAAATTGTGGATTAGAAAGGTCAGTCTGACCAGTCTAGCTACCCAGATAATGAAATGAAATAAATGATATACAAATAAATAAATTGCAAGGGCCAGGACTTACTCTGAAGTAGGTAAAATCCTTGGCAGCCAAGAATTATAACACAGTTGTGTTGCAGTTAAACGCTTATTTTTGATATGGCAGGTGTTAGCTATTTTGGCAATAACCCATGTCTGGGTGTGGATATTGCTTGATTTAAACATGGTTGGCGTGAGTGACTAAATAAAGCCAACCATAGGTAAATCCAACATTAGACCAAAATGCGTAGTAAAATCCCAAAACAGCAGCAGCACTAGTAAAAAAGAGAATCTAGCAGAAGGCTTTTAAAATCAACATGCATTTGTTTTAATAAAGTGTATGTTGATTTTAGAAGCCTTCTTCTGGATTCTCTTTTTCACTAGTAAATCTAGAATTACCGACACCCAGCCATGGGTTATTGCTATTATACAATGACATTATTTAAGAAAAACTTTTCTTTCACAGTGGTGTTCTTCTTCATTTTTCTCTGGTGTCATGGGGCTCTCTTGATGTACTATATATGCATATGAGACTTATGTTCACTTCCTTATGCAGTACATCAGTACTCTGGAAAGGAAGCAATGGAGAAAGGAAGATCTCCGTTGCATTTTTTTAATAAAAAGATATTTGGACAGTTCAGATGTATGAGCGAGACAGGGCAGAGAAAATACAGGGATGCATAACATACCTGATTTTCCTTCTATTTACTCTGTCCCATCTCTCTTGTACCTGTGAATTGTTCAGATTTCAAAGTTTATTTTATTTTATTTTATTACATTTTTTTAACTCAAGAAAACTGGAAAGCTGTGTAGCATATATTAGTAGAAGAAAGTCCAGGTGACTGAACTTTTATCTATTGGTATATGCTCGATTTTACAATAGGCATGCTGTCTGGGCTGACCAATCAGTGTGTGTGTTTTTGAATGTTAATGGCCAGTCATTGTTTAATAAGTAAGACAGCAGTGCATATTTACTATAAATCCTTATGGCCGAGCAACTCTTTTAGATGAATTGTCTTTCTGTGGTGTAAATTTTGAGACTGTACCCTTGCTCATTGCATATTTTGGTGTCAGCAATGGAAGTTACATTCCCATTTTCCATATATTTTTGGTATGTGATAGACAGGATGCTGTATATTGGACTTGTGTAGTCTGCAAAACAAAACTTTTATGTACCAAACTGCATATTTGTGTGCACATCTTTGCAGCAATAAGGTGATATACATAATTTGTTTCACTTAGTTTTACTTTTTAGTCAAAGTACTTGAAAGGCTGTGTAATCAGCATTAAACATGTCAGGCAGTGGGTGAGATTTTTTATTCCTCTGCACAATGTTAAGGGACTGCATGCATTAATTAAAATGGCTGATATATACTGTTCTAATTATGATAAACATTGTTTACGTAAATCTGTTAGACATCTGAATAATTAGAATGCATAGCAGAAAGGTAAAGATTTGGATGTTTTTATACACAGATGATTTTGATAGGATGTTGTTCTTTTTAAATATTAAGTTTTGGGTACTTTTGATAACAATCTGATGAAGCTGTCTCAATTACCTTGAAAGTGCTAACCTTGTTTCTCTTATTTTTTATATTTTATTAAAATGTGTTTTTTCACCCTGGAATGTGCTTTGGTTCTACTAATTTTTTTTTCTGTTGTACATGTTCAATTTCAACGCAGAGTATTTACAGTGAAGTCAGAAAGTGAAATTGCAATAAGCTTTGGTCTACAGTACAAGAAGTTTTGTGCACAATAGCAAAATTCAGTACTACTAGCTTCATAGTGATAAAAATACCTGAAAAACAGAATGCAGACACCAATTTACCAGTTTAACAGTTTCATCCACAAGAATAGACTTCATCAGAAATGAATCAGAAAACAATAGAAACAGTTTAAATAGCCAAAAAGCATTAATTAGAAATGTCATGACAAACAACAATGAAAATATTAAGCAGACAATGAAAAAAAAATTGAATGATGACCAATAGGCAGAAAAGATTTAAACTTTGCCATGTTTCAACACATTTTGTACTGAGATGCTCGTTAAGGCCAAGAGGAAAACCTGCATCAAACCTTAACTGGAAACTTAGTTCTTTAACCTTTAGCATATTGTTAAGGTCAGATCCTATGCCATCATCTATCACACTGTCTAATATAAAAAAGAAAAAAAATCTAAAATCACTACATCTAACTGAATGCTTAACCACAGTGTTATTGAAATTACTATTGCTGACTGCACTGACATGCTCTGCAATACTTTCATTTAACCTCCAAGTGGTCTTCCCAATATTAAAATGGAGGGCAAAATTTACAAATAGCACAGTACACTACTTTTTCAGAAATACATGCATACCTAAAATGTGGAACAGCCATGTACCCCTGATACATACAACAACATTGTCATCAATGTGACTACACCAACCACAACTCCTATTCTGACAAACCCATCAACAGAAACCAGACAAAAATGAATATTTGAGTATATTTTTGTCATGCTTGCTCCTTTTACCAACAAAATATGGACCATCCCTACATGGCGAAGGATATCAGGGTGTCCAGCAAAAAAACTTCCAGTTATTCCTCACAATGATTTGAATCAAGCAATTATCTACACTATATGTCACAGTTAAAGAATGGCAGTAATGTTTACAGATACTACCAAAACTGATGTTAACACCAGCCTTAGTATCACCTGCCTCTCCACCATTAGATAATACCCGAACACTGTTCAACTCGATTTCCACCTCCTGTCAGGATAGCATCAACTTCATAATTTAAAATGGGAGAATACAGACTTTGTTTTCCTTCTAACTACTTAATCTAAAAAACTTTATACAGAATTCCTCTTATATTCTAATACCAAAAACATATCCTTCAAAAGACTGTTGTTAAAAAAATAATCATGATTGGTGGTGAGTGCATGTGTATTCAGGTCACCATTATCAACACCAACTGCTGCTGTCCTCCTTTATCTAGTAGGTTCCGCAGCTGTTGTCTGAAGGCACTATTTTTCTCACTATCACAGGTCAGCTATGTGGTATATGCTGAGATTATCAATAGTTCTCTATCCTTACACTGGACTCTTATTGCCATGAGTCTGTCACTAATTCTGATGATTTCCCTCACTGCCTCTGAATTATTTCCCTTGCCAAACTTCCCACACCATTTCTAGTTTGTCCTCCTCCTGTGCAGGAGACTCTGGACCCCAAGCCAAGTGACTTTGCTGTACACCCATTCCATCTTGTCTCCTGGATACATAAGAGGTCCAGCCTCCTCTTTACCATCATGTCATCCATGTCCAAGCTCCACCCTGACACTGAACCTACACTGAGTGTAGCAATTCCTAGTTGATTGGTTTAATGCACAGCTTTTGCTCAACCAAGACTAGGCAACTAGACACCAGCTGGCCAGTAGTTTATTGACCCAGGGCTGCTGGGCTTTATGGCAGGCACACACTGGCTAAAAGAAGCACATACATCTGTCTTACCATTAGCATGGCATAGGTCTGAGTAGGCTGAATCCTCAACCACTTATCATTGGCAAATACTCATGCTTATTATATTGGTGGCATTAGTTAATATGACTGAATTACCTATGGGCAATTTTTGCACAGTCAAGCGGCTAACCCTGACATGGTATGCAGTCTGTGATCTGTGTTCTCTTATCATGACCATACTATACACTATAGTTGATGTCCAAAGCAGTGGGTTCATATAACTCTTCCCAATATAGGCACCCTTTAGAGTCTGTGCTGCTACACACAACTCCATTATTGGATGGGTTTGAGGTGTAAAACTCATCATATTTTTGAGAGGGGGGAAGAACCCTATAGAGACAAAGGGAGAACATGCAAACTCCATACAGGTATTGGCCAGATGTGAGAAATGCTTCTTATGCCTTGTGCATGGGAGTCAGAGACCTTAGCCAGGAATTCCGTTTAGGAATTTCCTCAGATCCATCAGGTGTAGCCCCGCTCCAGATGTCAGAAATGCACCTTATACCTTGTGCATGGGAGTCAGAGACCTTAACCAGGAATTCCTTTTAGGAATATCCTCAGATCCTTTAGCTGTAGCCTCGCTCTGTTCACTCTTCTCCCTCCCCCATTTCCACCCACCCCACATATTATTTCCTTAATACCTAACCACCTGCTTCCTCCCACTTTCAAATCCCTCCCCTTCCAGTCACCCAGCTCATTATTACAACCTTCTCCTATTCTACTTTGCATATATCGGAAAATACTATAACTCTCCTACCTATCGACAATTAACAACTAACCTGTCCCAAGTCTCTACTCCTAAATCACCACCTTGTTAAGTCTTATTCCTTCACCTTCCTTTGCCTTCTATCCCCATCCAAACTTACTGTTCCCTCTTAAACTATGCATGACTCTGTCCTCTCTATGCTACTCCTGGTTCCACTATTCCTCTTACTTACTATTACATCATCTTCCACACCTTTATTTCCTTTTCATAAACATCCTTCCTACCCCTATACTTATGATTTATCCTACTCTCAGCAACCTGTAACCATCTCTGCTTCTATCTTTCCCATCAACACCCAACTCCCCAGAATAAAAATTCCTCCCTCCCACTCTCTAATATCTAAAAACAAGACAAAGTTTATTAGATACTACCCATCGAAAGAAAAACCTCATTACTACCCTACTAAACTACTCATATCAAGTGACATACACCCAAATCCAGGACCCATCTCTAATACTGGCTCCTTTATAAACACCTCTACAAACTCAGGCCACTCCACCACAACAAACAAACAAATTTCTTTCTATGCTATCAATACCCATAGCATCCTTAACAAAGTTAGCCAATTTCACGCATGGATATCTAGTCACACCCCAGATGTTATTTCACTAACAGAAACTTGGCTTAAACCCCAAAACCTCTATAAAGATATTCTCCCCCAGGCTATAATATAATCCACTTGGACTGTATAAACAAAAAGGGAGGTGGTGTTGCCATTGTCTGCTCCAGTAATCTCACTGTCTACCATCCTATGCAATTTATCCCATCTTTTTCTCCTGCTGAATTACTGGCAGTTGACCTTAAACTCAACAACTACTCTACCATTACCTTAGTAGCCATCTACATTCCACCAGGTGATAATATTCCCCTGCTGGGAAGCATTCTGTCATATTTCTCTCAAAACATCCCTACTGAAACTATTCTCCTTGGGGATGTGAATATTAATTGGCAACCCCTTAGTAACTCTTTTTCTCCACATCATATAAATCTATATGACTTTACACAGTTAATCTCTCAACTAACCCATACTAATTACTGTCACTCTTCTAGCACCCTCATAGATTGGATACTTGTTTTAAATCCCTCCAAATATCACAAACATGAAACACTTCCTGACACCCTGAGTGACCACTCACATATAAAAGTGCTCAGGCATACTAACCATCTCTCTAAACCTCACAGATTTATCACCTGCAGCAATCTTTCCAACTTCAACCCAGAAACATTTAAAACCCCCATCTCTAGAGTTAATTGGTATTTCCTCACCCAGCTCCCACTCGATGAAGCAGTCCAAGCTTTTAACTCAACTTTCCTTAATATCTTAAACTCAATAGCTCCACTCCACCAAATACAAATAAAAGCTAACATAACACCCCAGCTATCCTAAACTACTTACACCCTCATGAAAAAAAAGATAGGGCTTGGAAAACATGGTTACAATCTAAAGACCCTGCCAACCTGCAAAGATATAAAGAACTAAGAAATCAAGCTAAGCAACTCATCAATAAAGACAAAAAAGAATTCTACTACAACCCCCCCAAAAACTCTAACACCCGATCCAAGAAAATTCTGGAATGTAATAAACCAAATTCTACCTCATCCAACCCTTTCCTTGACAAATCACCTGATGAAACTGCCAACACCTTTAACACATACTTTATAGAATCAATATCCAAACTCTTTAACCCTAATCCCATCCTCTCTAACACCAATGCTCCCAGCTGCCCTGAACCTTCTTTGACTGCTAACTCTTTAAACACTTTCTCCCTTAAAACTATTCCCACTACCTACATCAAAACCTTGCTCTCTAGGCTAAAACCATGCTCTGTATCTGCTGACAACATCCTATCATATTTTCTCACGATAGCTGCTGACTCTCTTTCTCTGCCCATATCTATCATAATCAATCGCTTTATCTCAGAATCAAAAGTCCCATTTATCTGGAAACAATTCTACACCCTACCTATTCATAAAGGAGATAACTCCTGTGAAATCTCCAATTTCAGACCTATTGCTATCCTCTCCCCTCTCTCTAAAGTCTTAAAGAAATTTATACACACACAAGTTATGCAATATCTCTCACAGGAAAAACTACTCACTCCCACACAGCACGGTTTCTGACCTAATCATAGCATCAGCACTGCTCTTCTTTCCTTCCTCAACACTATTTCTTTAGCCAGAGATGATCATAAACTTATATCTGTTCCTTGATCTGCCAAAGCCTTTTAACACTGTTTCTCAGTCTCTGCTACTGAACAAACTGTCAGACCTCAACTTCTCCCCAGATGCAGTTGCATGGTTCTCCAGCTAACTCACCAACAGACTGTTATCAGTGAGATGGCAATCTGCACTATCTACTATCCTTCCAGTAAAAATGGGTGTCCCACAAGGATCCATTCTTGGACCTCTACTTTTTAATATCTTCACTAACCTACTTTATTCCTCCTGCCCACAGTCTTTCATAGTTCAATACGCTGATGACTCTACAGTCATAACTATTGCCAATTCCCCCTCTGAACTCTTATCTACTACCCAGTCTTTCTTTAATTCAGTTGAGACATGGCTTTCCAATAATCAGCTTATCCTCAATCCTAAAAAAAAAAACAAAACTACTACTCTTTCTCCCCAAAACAGTTAACCACATCAAATCTTCCATATCCATAATGTCTCTTAACAATACCCCTATAGTAGTCAAAGCCAGCAAAAAACTCCTCGGTGTTACCAGTGATGATCAGCTAAAATTTGATCTTCACATAAATAATTGTATCAGGAAAACCCATCAGAAACTAGGACTTTGGTATAGAAATAAAAAGTTCCTCTCTCCTGAAGCAAGGATTACCCTCACGCATGCTTACCTACTACCCTGCTTAATTTACAGCCCTGAGATCTTTATAAATCTTAACTGCTCTCTACTTAATAAGCTCAAGTCAACCTATCACAAGATAGCTAGATTCGCAGCACAACAAACCCATAAATTTAACCACTGTCTCTCCCTAAAACACTTAAACTGGCTTGAACTACCTCACCTACTCCTACTCTTACAGCTCCAAATGAATCATACACTCAATTCTATATCACCCAGCCTATTGTCCAACTCTATGCTCCCTTATCTCCCACTATTCCCCCAAAAGAAATCTCTGGAGATCATCCCAATATCTATTATATATTTATAAACCCAAGTCTAAGTCAGGCTGCAGCATATATAACGACCACCCCTCTTTAGCATGGAACAAACTTCCTCTCAAAATCAGAACTCTTACACATCTTAAACAATTTAAATCAACCGTAAGAGTACTTTAAAAAGCAATGTACCGGCCACTGTTCTTACTCTCCCTGAATATATCCATCTAAATAATATACATTCTTTCTCCTCTCTCTCCACTGTTTCCTGTTATAACCAACCTCTACTACCTTTAGCCTACTCCATCCTTTAACTTTCTCCAGTCACCTCTACACTTTCCTTTTCCCTTACTTTCTCTGTAAACACCCTTTAAGGCACTAATTTAGTTCATATATTATATAACATTTTTAATACAGTACTGATGTTTGTTTCCTGTTGATTTTCAAATAGGTTGTATATTTTGCTCGAGTCTGTAAATTACTATGGAACTGTTAAATTGTTTGCATTATCTGAGCTTATATTGTTTGTATTAATTGGAGCTTTTCTCCCCGGGTCTCTGGTGAAAAAGGGCTTTGACTCAGACATTCCCGGTCAACAAATGTAAAATAAATAAATAAAAATAAACCATTATGTTATCCACCCTTTATGATCTTAATGAGTGTAAAATAACAGAAAAGATCTACAGGTACCTTATTATGAGTATTTTCCCTGGAGTGAAAAAAAAAAAAAACTTTCAGATATGACATGTGAAATGATGCAAGTGCAGAGACGAATTCCTAAACAAAGTATCGTGAGACTTCATTCAACTTTAACATGGAATGCACAGATAAATTGACAATTATAGAAATGTCACAGAGGAAGAAAGACTATTATGTCTTGCTCTTTCAGTATATACAATTATGGGGATCAGTCATTTTGTAGGAAGTATATACAATATGTGGAAATGAAGTGTTGTGTCTAGGGTACTGTTGTGTTTTAAAATATTTGTGTGTCGATGTGAGATGTTTGAAGACTTTAAAGTTGTTCAGTGCTCTGTGACATTATTCCTTTTGACTACTGTCTAGCATCTCTAGATTAGCTTTGTTTAATAATAGCAAGGTTTGTACCTAAGAACATGTAGTTATAAGGTGTTTTGTTGCATCAGCTGAGTACTATGTGTATTGCATAATGCATAATGCATTACTTTAGATACATTTTCAATGATGTCTAATGCTTCTTCTTCTTCTTTCAGCTTTTTTCCTGGTTAGGGATTGCCCTGTTTTAAAAAGTACTATAAACTGTTTACTTTATAAAGTGATCCCATAACCCATTAAACTTCTTAGAAGTGGAGTAAGATTGACAGCAGTAGAAAGATTGCTCCATTCCAATGGCACAATATCACATTTTCCTTCTATCAGTGTTAAATTCAGCTGTCCTTACTGTACCCTATCTTCTTTTAATATTTATTCTATACTGCAATATTTTCAAGATATACATTGAGAGAGAACTTGTCTCTAAATGTCTTGTATTTCAAAATCAAATACCTGTTAACTATCAATAACAGACTGAAAAAAATGTAGCTCCTTTAGTCTAAATGTGTTGCTCAGTCAGGCCCGCTGCCTTTTTTTGCACCTCAGCATTTAGACACCAGAGTACATTTCCAGTCTCTAAGAGGAACCTCATTGATATTATATACTATCATAGTATGGTACATGGCCCTACTTGCTACATATGTATGGAATGACTTAAAATTTTCTCTTGTCCTTAATGTAGTTGAGTCAAAATGTTTCCAGAATTTCATATCAGTGTCATACAGGATTTTTAAATCATTATAGCAGCCAACCTCATTAATCTTACAAAATTTGCCATACCATGGCAAAGCTGTACTGCTTATCAGTTCACATAGTTACTTTTCCCCCAAAAGTAACTAAATGTGTTTAAGTCATATGACATGAAGCCGGTTAAAATAGCCTGCACCTAAACATGATCCTACTCATTAGTACATTATGAGCAAAGTTGAAGTCATTAGCATGATTAATATAGAAGAAATGCTCTAGCATTATAATGTCACCAAGATAAACCCTGTATTGGTACTAGCACAGAACCCTGTACAACACCCCTGTCCATATATAACAAGTCTCTTATTTCATACCACTGCATGCAGCGCATTCATTTAGGTAATATTATTTTGCACATAGCCTAATTTAAACTGCAGGGATGAAATGCTGTCTTTAGAAGAAAACCCCTAGCTATACCTGTATTCTGTCAAACTGCTGTACCACAAAAAGGGGTTTGGGATTTAATTGACCACCACACTACCAACCCCAATGTAAAATTTTCTCTGTTAAGCTTCTGTACCAGTCTTCAAAATACATAGAACCCCATCATTGATTAGAGAATTGTTCAATGTATTAATGCAAGTCAAAAACTTAGATGCAAATTCATTGTAAATCTGAAGAGCTACCAGCAAAATGCAAAACATTTAAAGATAAAATTGCACAATTCCTGCGCCCAGTTTGGAAAATTGTTCACCTTATGAAGATTGCAATTTTCAGTTTGCTGTTCTTTTATTTCACGTTACTACCGATTTTTTAAATTGATATAAGAGAGGCATGTATACCATATGAATCATTTAGGATTCTAGAAGATATAAAGTTGTTTTTGGCAGTTGCAAGCAGCATAACCCTTTGAAAAGGAGTTAAGAAGTAAACAAAATCATAAGAGGGTAAACTCCTTTCCTTTCTTACTGGAGAGTAGTAGGACATTAAAAGAAGGCAATAGAATACTTTCCTAAAAATAAATAGTTAATGAACTGCTTCAAACTGTAAAGGTTTTGGCATATCACACTGGACTGCAGTAAAGGGCAGCACATCTCTTAGGATGCATATAGTGTATATTTCTGCGTCCTTAATTTCTCATATTCATAGCACTGACATTTATATAATTAATCACACTAAAAAAATAAATAAATAATATTAAAATAATGTTAAAAGCTGCTATACTGAAAGCTGATATTTACATGTAAGGTCATAAGCATTTATTAACTGCAATAGTCTATAGAATCTAAGGGCTGTCATGTATTTATCTGCAGTTAAGTCACAGATATCTGATGCTATTAACACATTCTGCATAGATTTTAGTATGAGGCATTAATTGTAAATGTATTGTTTGTGTTAGGAAATATGTTTATTGAGGTGATATTGGACCAAAAATGGGAAAAATCCCAAAAGTAGGAGTGACAGATTGTGTTGTGTGGTACTTGACAAAAATACCTAATTAAATAGCAAATTCTCATGTGTGTTATTAAAAATATCTCTGTGGAGGATGGAACATAGCTTTAGTACAATGAATCAACTTCCCAATTAGAATTTCCATTAAGCTGCCAGGATAAGTCTCTGGTGGAAGCATTGAATGCGTATATATTTTCAGAATACGCTTATCTGACAGTACAAAATTCAAGTCCAGAAAAAAGGACAAACTGCCCATTAGCTGATTACTTAGAGATACTATTTCCATTTTTGTTTATTGCCAGTCTTAAATTATACTTTAATTAGTATTACTTGAATTCTGCCACATCTGTCTACAGCAATAGCATTACTGTTCATGGTAATAGCATTCCTTCTCTTATTCCCCTTATACATTATTATAGCTAGCAAGTGTAACATATTACAGCTGCATATAACACATCCATTTAAGCTGTATTCTTTTACACGTGACCTAATTTAAACTACATAGATGAATTGCTCTCTATAGAAACATGTATTTATCCTTGTATTCTACCACATTACAGATTAACTGTGAAAAATAAACAATTCAGTTAATTAAAATTGTGAAAGGATGCCTCAGAATCCTTTCTAATTCAAGAAAAACACAACTAAAAAGCTCTTTTCTGATTTCAAGACTTTGTAAAAGTGATGCACTATGTAATTTACAGTTACAGGCTACACACTCATGTGTGCTAGCCTTTTAGCACTTTGTAAGTGTATTGTGTTTGTGCTTTTGCTACTTCCCTACTTAAAAAAAATATATATATATCTTTTACAAAACTCCTATCTGCCTCCTCGTTTCCCGCCTTTCCTTAAATCAGTATAGTCCAGATCCCAGATTTTCTTACTTCTGGACTGTGTTTTTTTTTTGTTGGGAGTGGACTAGATCTTGCAGGGATAGAGGGTAGTCTTGCAGCCTATCAGTGACAGTGGTAAGCTCTAAACAACCTATCTATCACTAGGGGAGTAGTTTCCAGCTGTAGTTTGTTGTACTATTGGCCATTTTGGGCTGCTTCTATCCCTTTCAACTTCCTGCTTTAAAACCTGTGTTTGCCTGGGTTTGTGCACCGCACAGCACTGCTCAGCTAGGATTAAATCTATTCCCGGTGCCAGAAAGTCTGCTCATCAAATTTCCCCTTAGAACTTGCTGTTTTTTCAGCAGCAGCACTAAAATCTGAATCACTGTGACTAGCACTTGCTCTAGTACAGCTAGAAAGCACTAAAGAAGCCGTAAACTAACAAGAGTCAGATTCATGTGATTTATCCTGTCCACCTAGTGAATCTGGGCATACTGGGGCAATGTAGCAATTGCCTCATGTACACAGACAACCCTCTACTCCTACCACCAAATACTAAAACTTGTGAGAGATGCAATTACATAGCTAAACTGGAAGCAAAGCTCTCTCCATCCAAGACTGTGTTAGACATTCAAGAGGAAAAGGTAAACATCTGCACTACACCTCAAGCAACACATAGCCCTACAGAACCCACACCATCAACACCCATGCAAAGTAGCATGAAAGCCACATATATGGAGGCCCTTAACATTAAACTACCCAAGAAATGAGAACCTCCAAAGCTGATACGCAAACAAACACCAATTACCACCAAAATGACACATAGCTCACAACACCAGTGTGCCACCCAAAAACAGCCCCTAAGGCAAAACAACGTACCAAACACTTTAATCATTGCAGACTCTATAGTCAGGCACACCAATGTCCCACTTACCAGGCTGAACAAGGAGAAAGTTACAGTCAGCTGCCTGTCAGGTGCCAGGATCTGCCACATAACACATGCACTCAACAATACAAATATGACTCTGACATTGTCCATGTTGGTGTGAATGACCTCAGATGTACCTCCCTGGACTACATAAAAAGAGGCACAGAGGAGCTCTCTGATCTTGTAGCCCAGGCATGTATGACTATAGCCCTGAGTAGCATCCTACCATCATGCAGAATGATACCACAGTACAAGGGCAAAATTATTGACTTCAACAATTGGCTAAGCTTCTGGTATCATTCTAAGGGGATCCAGTATCTGTCTGCCTGGGATGATGTCATGGTCATACCATGATGCTTTGCCAGAGATTGCCTGCACTTGTCGCCCTTGGGATTCTGGATACTGGCTAAGGCTCTTGCCACCCCTATAGTGTCTTTTTTAGGCAAGGTTCAAAAGACAAATCCACCACCGTAACAGGTACATGCAAGCAAAATCTGAGGGTAATGCTACTCAATGCTAGAAGTCTAAACCTCAAAATGCACTCACTCGAGGCACTTCTAAAAATGGAGAACATCGACATCTGTGCAGTGAATGAGGTCTGGTTCAGGGCTCCAGAGAGCACCCCTGCATTACCAGGCTATAATTCATACCACACCTTTCTGCCACCTAACCTGGACCGAAACACTAAAGGTGGAGGTGTGTCCAAATTCATCAAAGATACCCACACCTCGAGGCTAGTTGCTCAGCATAACGCATCCGAGATTATCCAAGTGCAACTAACTCTGGGCAAGACTGCAGTCCAAATTGTAACTTGATACAGATCGCCCACCATGCCCCAGGAGTCCCACTCCACATTTCTTGAAACACTGGAAAATATTAGGGTACAACCCAACACCCTAATACTGGGAGATTTCAACTACCCCACCATCAACTGGGAAAACTACTCATGCACTAACACTTTTGCTCAACATTTTTTGGAATTCATAAATTCCAATGCCTTGGATCAACTTATCCACATCCCCACCAGAGGCAGCAATATCCTGGACCTGGTCATTACAAACATGGGTGAATGGTGTACCACACCAGAGGTCATCTCCTCAATGGTCAGATCCGACCACAAGCTAATCAGCCTAGACATCCGCATCCTGCCCTCACCCCCATTAGGGAAACCACAGTAAAACATTTCTCCAAAGCCAGCTTCACATTTCTTAAGACAGAAGTGGCAAACTTCACGACACCCATGCAACCGGACAATAGAGGTAAGACTGCTGAATCCTATACAAAGGCACTTTATAAGCACTTACACAAGTGCATGGATCATGCTATCCCTAACAGAACCAAGACGCTATCCTCCAAAAAAAATGAAGCCAATCTGGTGTTCCCCTGCCATAAACAAACTCTACAACAGAAGAAAGAAACTGTTGCTAAAAAGAGTAAAATCCCATGACTGGAAGAACTCCATGGTCAGGCTCAGTAAGAAGCTGAGATCCCTCATAAAATCCTCCAAAGCTAGTTATGAAAACAAAATTGCCACTGATTCTAAAGACAACCTCAAAGCATTCTATAGCTATATTAAGAATCTCAATGGCAACACTCAGATCTGCTCTGAGTTACAGCACAATGGTACTAAATATACAGAACCAACTGATATTGTCAACATCCTGGCAGATAGGTTCAGTGCTAACTTTCTTCCCACACTCACCCCCAAAAGGGCCCATCTCTATACCGGAAGAATGCAAAGTTCCTGAAATCACAGCTGCACAGGTAAAAACCACACTCTCCAAAGCCAAGAACACTGCATCTATGGGTCCTAACAACATCCCAGGCTGTGTTCTACATGAACTACAGAACAAACTGGCACCCTACCTAAGCACCATGTTCAATCACAGCCTCACATCAGGCTTTGTGTCCACTGAATGGCATACAGTGACTGTTATCCCACTCCACAAAGGTGGAGCCACCACGGACCCCGGGAACTACCACCCAATTAACCTAACAAGCCTATTCTGCAAGGCCATGGAACATATCATCATGGAACTTATAAACAAAGACATTGGTAACCTCCAAACTCTATAATTGACTAGGTTTACAATGGCTCACAATGGCAGTTAGACTAGTACTAACCTATGAACCTATGAACCTATGGACCCCACCCAGTTCAGGTTTGTAAAAGGCAGGTCATGTCTCCTAAACCTGATTGACTTCCTTGAAGCAGTCACCAAAGTCGTAGACAAGGGTAAGGTGGTTCACACAGCTTATCTAGATCTCGCCAAGGCTTTTGACACCATACCCCACTCTGGAATTATAAATAAACTCACAAAACTGGGTATAAATCCCTATGTCACAAGATGGGTTGCCAACTGGCTCACTGACAGAACCCACACTGTGAAAGTAGCAGACTCCAAATCTGACTTCAGACCAGTGACAAGTGAAGTACCTCAGGGTTCAGTCCTGGGTCCTCTCCTGTTTGGCATCTACTTTTATGAAGTACAGGCTAGCACATATGGTCTTTGGCTAATGAAGTTCGCAGATGACTGCAAACTGGGAGTCATAGCTGAGTCCCCAGTTGATGTGGATGTCCTACAAGCCTCAAGCTCAATGCCAAAAAGTGCATTGTCATCCCCTTTGGTAAAAACTCTGTACCCATGAGCTACCACATGGATGGTAGTCTACTTAACACTGAAAGTGTGATAAGAGACCTTGGGACACAGGTGGATAGTAGCCTCTCCTTTGATAAACACATTGGCACAGTAGTCAGGAAATCCTTCTATGTGGCACACCTCATCACAAAAGGCTTCTCATCCAGGAAAAAAGAGGTCATTGTTCCCCTCTACTCATCACTCATCAGACCCGTTATAGAGTACAATGCCCCTTTTGGTATGTACCTCACAAGACATCCACAGCAACTGGAAAGGCCACAGAAATATCTCACAAAGAGGATTACTGGCTTCAAACAGATGCCATACGCAGACCATCTCAAAAAACTCCAGCTTTACTCCATCGCATATCGCCTACTCAAAGGTGATCTCTGCCTAACATACAAAGCTATGTCAAACCCTGAGCTGTTGGACACACTCCACCTAAAGAAATCCCAATCCCTCCAAGCTACATGCTCTAGGGGCTTAAACCATTTCACTACAATAAACAGGACATGCTGGAGGGATAGATTCCTGTCCCAGAGACTTCCCATACTCTGGAACAGACTACCTATCTATGTCAGGCAAAGCTCCTCTTTAGCTCTCTTCAAGAAAAATCTTGATGATTGGATGGGAAATAGGAAATTCACCCTGGAGATCACCTCTGTGGCTCTGCTCGATGGGGGGCACAGGTAAATAATTTTCTTGGATGGCGAAAGCCAGGGTACCTTTTTGGCTATGCTTGTATAGGCCCTAGGGCCGATAGCCTAGTACCTACCTATGAAACTATGAACCTATGAACCTACTGTATGTTCCGCCTTAATAACCCCCTTAGAAGTGGTTGTAACTGGTGTCTTTTATACTTGTAAAATGATAAGTATATAAAATACATGCATGCTTATTTATTTATCTTTAGAAAAATGACATGAAACAATATCTTTTTCTCTTTGTTTTCAACTATTCACTTATGGATCAATTTGCATACATGACTCATGTTTTATTTGTTTTTCATTTTTATGTCTATTTTCCTGTCTGGATATACTGCTTGGAAAAATGAATCTCGGCAAATGAAGTTTACAGATAATGACAATTGTAAACTGCAGACCTTTGACCACCGGGGTGCCACAAGGGTCAGTGCTGGGGCCCCTACTGTTTGGTATATACTTCTCAGAAGTTCAGGCCAAAACTAAAGGGCTGTGGCTGACCAGGTTTGTGGATGAATGTTAACTGGGTGCAATTATTTAATCCCCAAATGACATCAGTATACTTCAGGAGGGTCTTATGCAGACCAGCGTCTGGTGTCTTAGTCATGGTCTCAAACTGAATGCAAATAAATGCATCAGTATTCCCTTTGGTAAAAACAATGTTCCTTCACACTATCGAATTAAAAATACTCTATGTACCAATGAAGTGGTAAGGGATCTGAGATCACAAGTAGACTGCGACCTTAACTTTGACCACTATGTGTCTACTGTAACAAGGAAAGCCTTCTACAAAGTACACTTGATTAACAAAGGCATCTCCTCTAGAGCAAAGGAGGTTTTATCCCCTTTATACTCATCACTAATCAGGCCCATAATTGAGTATAACACCCCCTTTTGGTATGTACTGTACAAAACATGTGCAGCAGTTGGAGAGACCTCACAGGTTTGTAACAAAAGAGATCAAGGGACTCCAGGACGTGCCTTACACAGACTGACTAAAGTCCCTGCCACTATACTCTGTATTCTCTATACTTCTTATGGGGGACTTATGCCTGGCTTACAGAACAATCTCTGACCCAAACCTAATGAATCTGCTGCACATCCATAAATCAAACGGGACCAAAGCTACCCATTCCAGGGACCTAAATATGGCCTGCAACTTGAATAGGAAGTGCTGGAGGATCACATTTGTCTCCCAGTGACTGCCACATCTTTGGAATAGTCTGACAATTCATGTGAAGCAGAACACCTTTATGACACTGTTCAAAAGGAACCTGGACGAGTGGATGGAGTGCCATAACTTCTTACCAGGGATAGCACCCATAACCCTTCTGGACCTGGGCAGTCATTACTAAACACAGTCCTGGGTATTGACTAGGGTATCTATGGTATTACATTGGGATGAAACAGCAAGGCTCGAAATGAACTCCAGATTGATAGCCTAGTAATCTCCTATGACCTATGATCCTAATAATGAATAAGTTATACATCATTTTCTACTGAAGCTTCAGCAACATTCCAGCCAAGGATCATTTGAATATATGCATGGAATGTCATTACAAAACACTCTGCAGACAAAACTCCACATCTCACACTACTTGTATGCCACTTATTTATTAATCTTGCCTCCATATATTATAAAAGTCTCATTAATAAATTGTCAGTGCAAAACTTTTCACTATTTCTTTGTATCAGCCCTTGCCATGTCATCTATTTGCTAAAATATTACCTCAAACTTTAAGGGTTGTCTTTTCTAAGCACTAGCTAGACATGAGGCTGGAAATGAAGGGATGTGCTGATTTGTTTATATCCGTGGCATTTGTCATTAGCTTTAACTCTCATCTGTTTTAACTGCATTTATTTTCATGATTTTGTAGGACTACAGACCAACTTTCAAAATTACTACTCTCTTTAAAATTAGCATATTCTATATATTTCATAGTAATTCTAGTTCTCTACAGAAAAGGTGAATTGTTGTATAAAATGCAACTACGCTATCGTCTCTATTACAACAATTGTAATGAAGGGAACTCAGTGCAAACACTCAAAATAGCAGTTTAAATGCTTTAATAAAAATACTATCAGCTTACACAATCCACAAAACGGATATAATACACTGTTAGTTACTGTTAGTTTAGCGGTTTCACCTAACTGACATAGGCTTACTCAGAACTAATCAAGCCACGTGTTTCATACCTTTTAAATAAACTTTTTGGTGCCATTTCTTTAAAAGGTTTCTTAAAGCTATATACTAACCATATCTAAACACATAAAAAGTATACTAATAAGAACTATGCAATTCTGTCATGCTCATATAATATATATATATATAAATGAATATATCTATATATTTAAAAAACTGTTAGTATTCAGATAATAAAATACAATCTTATTAATATATATACTATAATATTAAGAATATTAAAAAATTAATAAAAAATACTGTGCAAAATATATGAAGCAGTACTGTATAAATATATTCGTCAGTGAAATTATTATTATTAAGATTTAATGAACCAAATTGATAACCTATTCAAGTTGAAATAATACCATACTAAATTTATATATTAAATACAAAACTTCCATCTCTATATAATAAATATTAAAAATGTTTGTAATATTATGTAAAATACCATAAAATATCTTAAAAAATGATTATATGTATCTCCAAATGTTATAAAAATGTTATAACAAATGTTATAAAACTATTATTGTATATACTTTTTAGACAAGTTGAATCTGCACCAAAATATCTTTCATTATTCACATTTACTTATATAAAAGTGGTTTGATTGCAATGGTGTCATTGATACCCGGATTAGTGGTGGCATCAGTATATAATTGCCACCACACTTCCTTATAACTCAAAAACTCCTTATTATTGCCCCCCCTATTATTTACTTTAATATGTTCCAAAATCCCAAATTCAAACTTATGCTCATCACCAAAATCCATGACATGCCTATAAAGGGCATTGTTTGTATCCTTTTTCTTTATACTATATAAATGATCAAATATCCTTTTCCTAAATGGCCTCTTTGTTTTTCCTATATAGTATACTGGACATTTTGAACACTTAGCCATATAAATAACATAAGGTGTGTTACAATTACCCTTAACAAAATGTATAACAGTTTTGTTAACATTATCCAAAATTATAAAGGCCTGTTTTGTTTTAGACACACATTTATTGCAATTTCCACACCTCCTCGTTATATACTTATTACTTTCTCCTTCATTTTTATTACCTCCTTCTTTTTTATATTTGTATTCATAAACTCTATCCAAAATTCTTTTTATATTTGGCCCCATCTTGTAAACCACTAAGGGTTTATCCCCCATAATTCGAGACAAATCATTATCAATACTAAAAATTTGCCAATGATTGTTAATAATTCTTTTGATGCTATTTACATATGGTGTGTAAGGAAGTATACAAACCCTTTGATATTTTATCACATCCACATTGTTTGAAATGGAATTTATTGAATTATTTATACTTAAATTATTGCTATTTCTCAAACTTCCTAATAATGGTGTATACCTTCTGCCCCAGTTTTCTATAACATATTTTTAACGTCCCTCATCATTTCAACATTATATTTCCTTTCCTTGAAAAGTGCTGTAATATATTCCAACTCAGTTCGCATCTCCTCATATCTAGAGATCATTCTAGCTGCCCTAACGCATTGACCTTTATATACATTATAGAGCAGTTTCCTAGGATGGTTACTGGTATAAAATAAATAATCATTAGAAAAAGTATTCTTTCTATATATATTTGATTTGTAACCCCTTTCATCGTGAGAAACAAACATGTCTAAATATGCTATACCATTATTACTAGTATTATGTGTGAATTTTAAAAAATCACTGCTATTATTAATAAAATTAATGAACTGAAAAAATTCATCTGTTTCACCTTTCCATAAAATATTTATATCATCTAAAAAACGAGTATAATGCACCACTTTCTGGAACCATTTACTCTTAAATAAAACTTCATCTTCCCAATTTAGCATTACTAAATTGGCAAAAATTGGTGCGCTAGCTGATCCCACAGCGACACCTCTACTTTGTTTATAATATTCCCCTTCAAATAATAAATAATTATGTTCCAGAATTAGTATCATACACTCCATAATTAAACATACTTTATCCCATCCCAGATTTGTATATTTTCTTATACTATTACAGAACATTTCAAGGCCCTGATTTTTAGGAATGTATGAGAATAAATCAACAACATCTATTGTAGCATATAAAATATTATTAGTATCCATATCTATAGGGAAATTGGACAAGAAATCCCAAGAGTCTTTTAACAAATGAGGGATGTTGCCATAAATTTTTTAAGCCATTTATCTATAGCCACTCCTAAAGGGAAAGTTTTAGATCCACTACCCGAGATAATAGGACGGAAAGGAGGATTTTTAATACTTTTGTGGATTTTGTCAATTCCTACTAGTTTTGCCATAAGGGGATATTGCACCTTTAAAAAATATATTTCATTATTAATATGATTATTTATCAAAAATTCTTCTGAATAGGAATCAATCCTTTGGTAAGCTATATTGATCTCATTCAATGAAACCATTTGGTAATTCCCTGATTCTGTAAGATGTGCATATAACTTCTGATTGTATTCCATTATATCATAAATCACAACTCCTCCCCCTTTATCCGGTTTCATGATACGTATATCATTATCTCTACTTAATTTATACAATTGATCCCTTTCTTCAATAGTTAAATTATCTTTGAATTTTTTCTTTAGGGCAGTATTCTTAAATTTATAAATATCCCTATATACCTGTTTTTCAAATATTTCCACCTTGGGATTCATATAAGGAATAAACTTACTTTTATTTCTTAATTTCTTATCAATAGTATTCATCTCCTCAGAATTCATACCCTCCTTGTCTTGGAACATAATTGCCAAATTTAATTTACGTGTAAATAGTTTGACTTCTTTCAAATGATCGACCAGATTAAATCTGGGGGTTGGAACAAATTTCATCCTTTTCGATAGTAGATCAAAATGTATACTTTCAAAATTATCTCTACATTATCTCTTTCAACATTATCTCTACTTAATTTATACAATTGATCCCTTTCTTCAATATTTAAATTATCTTTGAATTTTTTTTTTTTTTTAGGGCAGTATTCTTAAATTTATAAATATCCCTATACACCTGTTTTTCAAATATTTCCACCTTGGGATTCATATAAGGAATAAACTTACTTTTATTTCTTAATTTCTTATCAATAGTATTCATCTTCTCAGAATTCATACCCTCCTTGTCTTGGAACATAATTGCCAAATTTAATTTAAGTGTGAATAGTTTGACTTCTTTCAAATGATCAACCAGATTAAATCTGGGGGTTGGAAAAAAATTCATCCCTTTCGATAGTAGATCAAAATGTATACTTTCAACACTTAACTTCGAATAATTATAGATGTAAAATTTATTATAAATATTCACCACCCCTTCTGTATACATATTCTGTTCTTCAACCGTCTCAACATAAATATACCCCTCAACTTCCTTTTCCACTACCTTTTCCAATTTCTCTTTTGATATTCCTTTTGCTGATTGTATCCTTTGTATTGACTCGTATTCCCTTTTGCCATTCTGTTTTTCCAATACTGAGGATTCCAATTTTTTCTGAAAATTTTGATTATAACCTCTTTTTTCATTGTATACTTCCTGTCCACCATCAAAATAACTTTCCTCTGCCACATGTTTTTGTCCCTCATATTTATTACCCTTTTGATGTGTATTCATATTTCCTTTATTGACCATATTCTCCTTCCAAAGATATACCCTGTTCTCGTTAAACTGTTCAATATCCCTATTCAACTTCTTACACTTTCTATCAAAACTTGATTTTGTCTCCTTTTCCACTATAGAAAATTGCCTATCATACAAATTCTTCCAATCATCGAATAATAAATCATTCTCAATTTGCAGATTCAACTCTTCCACTTCCACAATACATTTGGATATTTTCTCATCATTGTATTTTATCAATAATTTCATAAAATTATATCCACATTCATTAAAAAAATATTAAATTCATTAATACATTCGTTAGTAATATCTATTCCTAAAGGAAATTTGAAAAAACGCAACCCTACTAGTATAATTTTTAACTCCAGACATTTATGCAAATAAGCATTTTCAACCTTAATATTATTAATTTTATTTAAAACATTCCCAAATCTGTATATTTTCTCTTTCAATGTCTCATTAACAGTTCCTTTAGTGGTTGATCGCTTTTTCTCTTTATCAAAATTATCAAAAGTGCAGTCATTAGAAAAAAAATTGTTTAAACTCGACTTTTTACTATTTATAGTTCCTGCACAATTGCCATTAATATTTTGCACAGTACCTTTGTCTTTTTGTGTAGTCCCAACAACATAGGAATATGTTTTCTCCGGTTTATTTCGTTTTGGCTTAGTTCCAATACAAAATGCCTCCTCCTCTTCTTCAAAATCATATATAGAAAAGTCCAAAGTGAACCCTGTGGAATTTAAACTGTGTCCTCCTTTTGTAAAATTCGAATAAGATGTTGGCGGTAAATCTATATCCGCACTTTGGTTGCTATGCGGTTTGTTTTTCAGTTCAGTATCCTCTCTACTATAAAACATATCCTTAACTGTTTGTTTACAACCCAAAGCACCTGGTTCTGCAGACTGTCCACCAAATTCACTCTGTTCAGACCCTCACTGACAATATCCAAACTGTCACCTTTACTTCCAATAATGTTACCATTCGGTACCCCATCAGGACTATTAGCCGTTTCTGCCTCTTGTAAATTTAACGAAATCTGCTCCCTGGCCACTCCGTGGTTGCATGCTTTATCCGAACTATCATTTTGTGTTAACACAGTGAACTTGTTCAGTTTGTGAACATCCTGCTCCACATTTTGCTCCGCTTTATGTAATAATTCACCTAGCGGCTGTGTAAGTTGTAATACCTCCCCTCTTAAAGCCGCCACTTCTAACATGACAGTCTGCAGGTCAGCTTTCTCTGGAGAAGTAGAATTTATTATTAGCGATTGCTCAGTGACCCCCTCCATCTTCGACTACAGAAAAGGTGAGATGTTGTTATAAAATGCAACTACGCTATTGTCTCTATTACAACAATTGTAATAAAGGGAAAGCAGTGCAAACACTCAAAATAGCAGTTTAAATGCTTTAATAAAAATACTATCAGCTTACACAATCCACAAAACGGATATAATACACTGTTAGTTACTGTTTAGCACTTTCACCTAACTGACGTAGGCTTCCTCAGAACTAATCAAGCCAGGTGTTTCATGCCTTTTAAATAAACTTTTTGGTGCCATTTTATCCTATTATCTCGGGTAGTGGATCAAAAACTTTCCCTTTAGGAGTGGCTATAGATAAATGGCTTAAAGAAATTTATGGCAACATCCCTCATTTGTTAAAAGACTCTTGGGATTTCTTGTCCAATTTCCCTATAGATATGGATACTAATAATATTTTATATGCTACAATAGATGTTGTTGATTTATTCTCATGCATTCCTAAAAATCAGGGCCTTGAAATGTTCTGTAATAGTATAAGAAAATATAAAAATCTGGGATGGGATAAAGTATGTTTAATTATGGAGTGTATGATACTAATTCTGGAACATAATTATTTATTGTTTGAAGGGGAATATTATAAACAAAGTAGGGGTGTCACTATGGGATCAGCTAGCGCACCGATTTTTGCCAATTTAGTAATGCTAAATTGGGAAGATGAAGTTTTATTTAAGAGTAAATGGTTCCAGAAAGTGGTGCATTATACTAATTTTTTAGATGATATATATATTTTATGGAAAGGTGAAACAGATGAATTTTTTCAGTTCATTAATTTTATTAATAATAGCAGTGATTTTTTAAAATTCACACATAATACTAGTAATAATGGTATAGCATATTTAGACACATTTGTTTCTCACGATGAAAGGGGTTACAAATCAAATATATACAGAAAGAATACTTTTTCTAATGATTATTTATTTTATACCAGTAACCATCCTAGGAAACTGCTCTATAATGTATATAAAGGTCAATGCATTAGGGCAGCTAGAATGACCTCTAGATATGAGGAGATGTGAACTGAGTTGGAATATATTACAGCACTTTTCAAGGAGAGGAAATATAATGTTGAAATGATGAGGGACATTAAAAAATATGTTATGGAAAATTGGGGCAGAAGGTATACACCATTATTAGGAAGTTTGAGAAATAGCAATAATTCAAGTATAAATAATTCAATAAATTCCACTTCAAACAATGTGGATGTGATAAAATATCAAAGGGCTTGTATACTTCCTTACACACTGTATGTAATTAGCATCAAAAGAATTATTAACAATCACTGGTAAATTTTTAGTATTGATAATGCTTTGTCTCGAATTATGGGGGATAAACCCTTAGTGGTTTACAAGATGGGGCCAAATATAAAAAGAATTTTGGATAGAGATTATGAATACAAATATAAAAAAGAAGGAGGTAATAAAAATGAAGGAGAAAGTAATAAGTATATAACGAGGAGGTGTGGAAATTGCCATCAATGTGTGTCTATAACAAAACAGGCCTTTATAATTTTGGATAATGTTAACAAAACTGTTATACATTTTGTTAAGGGTAATTGTAACACCCCTTATGTTATTTATATGGCTAAGTGTTCAAAATGCCCAGTATACTATATAGGAAAAACAGAGAGGCCATTTAGGAAAAGGATATATGATCATTTATATAGTATAAAGAAAAAGGATACTAACAATGCCCTGTATAGGCATGTCATAGATTTTGGTGATGAGCATAAGTTTGAATTTGGGATTTTGGAACATATTAAAGTACATAATGGGGGGGGGGCAATCGTAAGGAGTTTTTGAGTTATAAGGAAGTATGGTGGCAATTATATACTGATGCCACCACTAATCCAGGTATCAATGACACCATTGCAATCAAACCACTTTTGTATTAGTAAATGTGAATAATGAAAGATATTTTGGTGCAGATTCAACTTGTCTAAAAAGTATATGCAATAATAGTTTTATAACATTTGTTATAACATTTTTATAACATTTGGAGATACATATAATCATTTTTAAAGATATGTTATGGTATTTTACATAATATTGCAAACATTTTTAATATTTAATATATAGAGATGGAAGTTTTGTATTTAATATATAAATGTTGTATGGTATTATTTCAACTTGAATAGGTTATCAGTTTGGTTCATTAAATCTTAATAATAATAATTTCACTGACGGATATATTTATACAGTACTGCTTCATATATTTTGCACAGTATTTTTATTAATTTTTTAATATTCTTAATATTATAGTATATATTAATAAGATTTTATTTTATTATCTGAATACTAACAATTTTTTAAATATATAGATATATTAATTTATATATATATATATATATATATATATATATATATATATATATATATTATATGAGCATGATAGAATTGTATAGTTCTCATTAGTATACTTTTTATGTGTTTAGATATGGTTAGTATATAAGAAACCTTTTAAAAAAATGCCGCCAAAAAGTTTATTTAAAAGGTATGAAACACCTGGCTTGATTAGTTCTAAGGAAGCCTACGTCAGTTAGGTGAAGCGCTAAACTAACAATATCTAACAGTGTATTATATCCGGATTGTGTAAGCTGATAGTATTTTTATTAAAGCATTTAAACTGCTATTTTGATTGTTTGCACTGATTTCCCTCCATTACAGTTGTTGTAATAGAGACGATAGTGTAGTTCTCTCAGTTTCTAATTATTGCTTCTTTTGTTAAACTATGGAGTTGTGAAAATTATTGCTCTTACTAGATATGCTTAATTCATACTGCCTGTAGATTATACATGTGTGTAGAATCAGATTTTGCTTTTCTGATCCATTTTGTCTAGTAGCTGAATGGGGCAGGTTGCAAGACAGTAACATTATTGAAGATGTAGGGTTAATGATGAAAGCTGTCTCAGAGCACTTACATGAGTTTCAAGATGTAAACTCTCTTAAGGAAAGTAATATCTCCTTCTAGGTACGCTGTACAGGCAAAGAATCACTTAAGAATTATACATTAAGCTAGATTCCAGATTCCTGATTGATTATTAGTTTTATGTGCTATATTTGTAAATGTGTATTAAGAGTATCACTTTTTGATGAGATTAATACTGGAAGTAAAGTTTTTTTTTAAATATTATTTCTTATTTATAATATATCAAAGTGTCATTTTCCTGAAGTTTTAGAATCCATTCTTCTTGTTATCTTCCAAGGTACTTATGAAATACTCGCCATATCCCCTTAGTACTTCTTTTTACACATGATATTATATTAACTATATAATATAGTGTTTTCTTTTCCACTCAATCTACCCACCATTTATTTAGAACAAACTGTGTACTACCTCTGCCCTTGTGCTTTTATTAAGTGTTAGAGTTAGAGACACCCAGTCTTCTGCATGTATTTTACACTGCATAGTGACTAGTCTGAAAACAAGTGCTTCAGTGTCCTAGTTTGTAAGCAATAGCCTTAAAGTCTGTAACCCCTCCTCCACTGACATCCTGCTGGTTAGCTTTTACTCTTCTTCCTTACAGACACTGACATTTATTCATACTGCTCTTACTCAAACTATTTCTTTCTCTTATATTTTTCTTTACTTCTTCTAGACTTGCTACTCCCATCATTTATATCCTCCTGTCTTTCTTTAGTGGAACTGCATGCCTTCACAGATGTCACCTTTAGTCTCACCCCCTTCCTTTCTTATTTCTTCTTGCCCAAGGCAGTTTATTTATTTATTTATTTGTTTATTTATTTATTTTTTTTTACATTTGTTTACCTGGAAAGTCCAACTGGACACAGGTCTTTTTTCAGCAGAGGTCCAGGAAGAAAAGCTTCAGTTGTAAGAAATACAAACATTACGGAAGTTGACAAACAAGCAAGGAATTACAGAAGTGTTCACAAACAACAGTACCATAATGATGGACATTACAATTCTTTAGAGATAAACATTTACATAACACATCATACATGAATATATACAATTTAAATGATAAAGAGAACTAGTTTCCATACAGTTGATGTCAAATACTGGTGTAAGATAACATTCAATGAGCAATATTTATTTAAAGAGACTGAGATAAGGCATATCCAGGACAGTTGCAAGAACAGAGTCAAGTTTCTATTGTGTGATTTTAGGAGCTTTTTAAATTGTAGTATAGAGAGCATTTGAAGGTTATAGGGGTTGACAGTTTATTCCATAGTTTAGGGATGAAGTTTGAGAGGAGTGATTCCCCAGCTAAGTTGTTAGTTTTGGTTATGTCTAGGAGATTGTTACTAGAACAGAGGAATCTAGAAGTGGTGTGTAGTTGTACAAGATTTTGGAGAACAGAGTTTTTATCTGGTTGATGCAGTATTTTGTGGGCAAAGGTTAGTTGCTTAAAGTGTAGCAGTTGAGGAACTTCAAGCCATTTTAACTGTTTAAGAGATGTACAGTATGTGGCATCAGTGGCAAACTTGGCAATTTTATCGTAACAAGATTCCAGTTTCGTTAGACCAGTTTTGCAGAAGTTGGTTAGAATTGGGGAGGTGTATAGGACATTGACAGTAGGAGTGTGTGTGTGTGTGTGTGTGTGTGTGTGTGTGTGTGTGTGTGTGTGTGTGTGTGTGTGTGTGTGTGTTTGTGTGTGTGTGTGTGTGTGTGTGAGCGATGGTAGCTTTTGTGTTTCTTGTTAGAAATTGTTACTGTATAGAAGACCTAGTTTCTTGTGGAACTTCTTAATGCTTTAAATTATATGAATATCAAATTTCAAGTTATTGTCATTTTCTATGCCTTGCAGTTTAGTGTGAGTTATTGGGGTGATAATTTTATTTTTGGATAAGATATTAAGACAGGGAAGATAATGAGGGATCTTACTGGGTCAAAGAGAAGGAGCTTTGTTTATTGGGCTTTACAATGAGTCAGGAGTTAGTGAGCCATATTTCCATACATAGAAAGGATTCTTGGGTTATGGTGTGGAGGTCTTGTAGTGACGAGGCTGTGCATATTAGAGTAGAGTTATCTGCATGTTGCACCACTAAGGCATGACGTCTGGAGGTGTGGAGCTGGTTGGTGAAGAGAGAGAATAGTAGAGAACCAAGGATGGAGCCTTGTGGAACCCCTAAGCAATTGGGAGAAGAGGGGAAAGGTGGTGTTGCCATTGGATAGCCTGCTGTCATCCTGATAGGCAGCTCTGGAACCCAGTGATAGAGGAGCTATGAAGATTTAGGGTGGAGAGAACATTGATGTGGTTATTGTGATTTACCATATCAAAGGTTTTGGACAAGCCCAAAAATATGGCAGATACAAATTGTCCGTTACTTCTATAGTGGTTCACTGTGTTAGCAAAGGACATTAGGGCTGTGGTGGTGCTGTGATAGGGGGGAAAACTGTACTGAGTTTTGATAATAGTTTATGTGCAAAAAGGTACTCCATTAATTGGATATGTTTGACTCTCTCTAGGATTTTAGATAAGGGTGACAGGATGGGAACTAGATGATAATTAGTAAGTTCGGTGGAATTACCTCTCTTGTGCAAAGGTATAATGTGGGACAGTTTCCAAATAACATGTACCAGGCTCTGTAATATTGATCTGTTTATGGCTACTGTGTATGATATTGCTTTTACTCTAATTGTCCTAGGGGGTGAGTGGTAGTAGTATATCTAAGAAAGTGGTGTTGAAGGAGTTGACAGTGTCTTCTAGGGTAGCTGTCTGAGAGCTTCCCAGTTGCAGCTTTTTAGAGTGGAAATGAACCTATTCAGGTTAAAGCTTTTTTTTATTTCTGATTAAATGGTAGGTGGTTTGGTTGGTTTGGTGAATGTGGGTCATTAGAAGAAAGGTAGGCTGATGGTCACTCAGGCTGTCAGGGAGACAGCCTGATTGGGATGATAAGGTGGGTTTGTTAACCAAAATCCATTCAAGGAAGATTTGTCAGTCCTTGTGGGGAATGTGATGAGTTGGGTGAGCCCATGGAGGTTAACTTGGGATGTTTGATTCTGAGAGGGGCAGTTAAGGCAGTCAATGTTGAAGTCACCCATCAGGGCTGTTTCTGTGTGAGGAAATTGGAGATCCAGTGTAGTATGTTTTCTAGTATGGGAATATTGTTTCCTGGTGGGATGTAACCACTTATGATGTCAATGTGTTTTGGGGGTTAATTTTTAATTTGGCAAAGATTAATTCAGCATTTTAAAAGTCAGGGATGCTTAATTCTAAATAGCCAAGTATTGGGTGATTTTGAATAAGAGTGCTACTTCCCCACCCCTTCTGGTTTTCCTGTCTTTACATATACTATTGTATATGGGCGCTACAGTTTCATTGTTGTTATTGTCAGGTTTTAGCTATGTCTCTGTTAATACTGCAATATCAGGAGAATAGAGGGAGAGTAAGGCATGCAGATCATGAACTTTATTTCCAATACCTCTTGCATTCATATTAAGGAGGAGAAGGGAAGAATTGTTGTTCTGGTGTAATAGTCTGGGGCTGAATGTGATATAGCTGCTTACCATATTATATAGGAAAATAGGACCAGGTTTAGGGTGTATGTCCCTGGATCAGTTTAAGTGCTTAATAAGGTATAAAATGAGTTTGGCATGTTTTGGACAAGTTTGAGATGCTGTTGCTAGAGGTTGGAATTTGTTTGCATGGTAATCTATGTGGCTAGAATAGAAAAGGGTTGGAGCCATAATATAGTGTAATGCTCTATTTATTGGGATAATGAAGAGGTTTGCCATGGAAGGGAATTGATGTATTGTAGTAGAGAATAATATGAGGTGTGTAGAGTGATAGGAGTGAGCTAGAGGTGATGTATACAGCTGTTAGGTTTAAGTATTTCATATTAAGATGAAGCATTTTATTAGGATGATATTTTAGAGTGCAGAGTGTAATTGATGTTATAGAGTTGATGGCTGATACATTATATGAATAGTGTTTTGTGTGTGGGGGTAAAAGGGTTATGAACATGCAGGAGGGAGGTGGTGACATTTTGATTAAGTGCTGATAAGTGAAGAGTAGGGGTGGTTTATAGTAGGTTTAGTTATTTGATCTAATTAGTTGAAGTATGGGTTGTGATTGGCTGTTTGTATGTGGGTGGGCTTTGAAAAGTATAAATCTAGATGAAGTGGGGGTAGGTGGAAATGGGGGTAGGGTAAGGGAGAGAAGTGAGTCCAGGCATAGTGATGGTAAATGGAGAGGGTTAGACCAGGTCGCAGCAGGCTAAGTTAAAAAGAAAAACAATCAGGGATACAGAAAAAAATGAACCTAGAACTCTTTATTTAAAAGACTACAGTAGTACAGGTGAGTGGATTTAAGCAGCAGATCATTGTAAGCAAAACAGTGATAGGAAGGGGAGGACAAGTATTTTAACAGAAGTAATCAGCGGTAAAGGGTAGATGGAAAGGTAGAAATAGTGTGGCAAGGTGGAGGACAAAGAGAGTAGATGGAAAGGTGGATGTGGTACAGCAGGGGAGTAGTTTTTTTAAGGATCAGTGATGTGCTAGGAGCCATGCACATACAAAACAATAGCTTAAAATAAGCGGAGATATAAACATGCACTAGCAATGCTTGTAAATATGTAGAATTGTATAGGCAGCTTTGAGAAGGGAATATTGTTTCTGCAGAATAGAGGAGAGTTCTGGTTTGGCAATTAATGTTTTAAATGCACAGCCACTAGTTGTAAATATGTAGAATTATAGAGGCAGCTTTGAGGAGGGAACATTGTTTCTTCAGAGTAGTAAACCACTTTCATCTCACTCTGAGTTAATATTTATGCACAGTCAACATTGACACAGTGCACTCAACTGTCTCTTTAGTGTATCTTTATTTTGCTATAAAAGCATCCCTGCAAGCACACAGATATGTATGCAACATTGAGCCAGTGTTTTTTCAAAGCTGCACTCCTGCATACTAGCTTCCGTTTTCTTATTGTCTTGTTGATTTTTGTGTATTGGGATAGTATTTGAACTTTGCATTTCAAAGTCCCTAGAAACCTCCTTACTTTATGTGCATTTTTTTACTGTTATCACCATTAGTCAGATCAAGGTGATATTGGTCTCTCTCCTACTAAAAATGTGTCCTAGAACAACAAAATCAAGACTTCCATCTACTAGCACAGAGACATTTTAAACTGCATTGTTCCTTTTACTTACTGCTCTCAGCAGTCTTGTGTCTGTTTAAGTTCAGTCACTTTGCCAAATTTTCAATCCAATTCATTCCCCCTTGCTAAAGCATGAGCTCACTCTACTTCCCAACTCTATCCCCAATTCCCACCCATCCCCTCTTACTCTACATTTATACTTTCATAGCACCACCTATATATTCCTCAAACCAATACCATCAGATCCCTCCAAAAGAAAAACAATCAATTGCTCCCAATAGTGAAACCACTATAGTTTACCACCCAAGACTCTCTCAAACTGTTTTATTTCTTGCCACTATAACTATCAAATTTCACCTCTACAACCAACTCAATACCATCCTAACAATTTCTAATCCTAATTTACAGTGAAGATAAAACCCAAGTTAATTGAGTTGCATCTAACTCATATTATTTTACTATTCCTCCTCACTCTATTAGCCTTCATCACCAATTATCAAATCCAACTCCTTCAAATACTTAGGACTCCAACCAATCTTCACAAAGAATATCATCATCTGCTGAGCCTGTCTTTCTCCATAACACCCCATCTCTACAAAAAAAAAATCTGATTTATTTATTTATAAATATCTCAAAACTAAGTACCCAAATTTAATACCAAACCAAGACCATAATATATTTGGCCACACTCTTCCCACTGAAAAATATCAATTCAAAAGATTAGCAGAAAAAGTAACCCCAAACCAGGTTGCACTGGTCATAAAACCATCACTTTCATCCCCAAAATAAACCAGTCACCTAATACATCTCAACAAAACACAGACCCCAAAATCACTTTACTAAATATGAATCTAAGAAACATGTGCAATAAAGTGCATGCCATTCATGCCTAGCTTGCCACATATAGTCCTGATGTAGTCATAGCTACTGAAACATGGTTTTAAAAAGGAAACAAAGGATAATAAGATCACTCCAGGGATAAAATATACTCAGGCATGACAGACAAAACAAGCATGCGGGTGGTGTAGCAATCATCTATAAAAAAAGTCCCTAAACATCACCTTACCTCCACAGGAAATACCCAAATTTAACAATGTTGAACTACTAATAGCACTCCTAAAAATCAACAATAGAAAAACGATATGGTTAACAGTATTTTATAGACCACCAAGGAATAACATTGATACTGCTGAAAGCATCCAGTATTGGATATCCTAAGAAATTAACCATGAAACTATAATACTAGGAGACTTCAATATAGACTTCCAACTCATACATTCCACTACCCCCACTGAATCTATAAACTTGTACAACTTCAGACAATTAATAACCACACCTACTAGAATCTATAAAACTTCTGGGAGACACTCAACATTAGACTGGATTCGCACAAACAAACCAGACAAACTGACAAAAGTAGGCTGCCTCTCAGATGGAATAAGTGACCACATACCACCTATGCCATTAGAACTCACCATAACCAAGACAAGCATATTATCTATAATCAAATATGAAATACAACCAATTTCAGCAAAGATATTTTCAATGAAACACTAATACATCTGCCCTCCTTTCTCTACCCCTGTCCAATCAAAACCACCCACAGCTCTTCGGTTTTAGCCCAGTACCTACCTCACTCATAATGAAGTTGCTTCTTAAACTAAGAGGTACTTCTGTAGCTGTAGACCAACTACCATCAGACTACCTAAAAAAAATGGCCACAGAAGTCATAGCCTTCTCTGTATCCATACTAATTAATAATTTCATAGCTGAAAGATATGTCCCATCACTGTAAAAAATATCCTACACCATACCACTGGATAAAGGTGGCTCATCTACAGAGTTTAATAACTACAGACCAGTAGCGATTTTCTCCCCCTCTCCAGAATATTAGAGAAATGCATCCATATGCAGCTGATGTAATACCTAACCTCAAATAACCTGCTCTCAAAAACACATCATGGCTTTATGGCCAGAACAGCACCATCACTGCATTGTTACATTTTACAATATAATAAGCCAACATCAAAACAATGGTCTACTTGTGTCCACCATATTCTTAGACTTGTCAAAGGCATTTGATACTGTCTAGGACCAGAAACTGCTCATTCAACTGTCCTCAATAAAACTTTTACAATGATCCTTATTGTGTTCCTAGCAAACGTAAATGATACTCAAAGAAACTTGCATTCTGCTATAATAAAATAGCTAAAGTTGCCACCTGTCTCCCTCCTAGGACCCACTATTGTCATAGCTTAAAGCAATGAAACTGGCTTGAATGACACAGCTACTTAACATATTCACAACTAACTAGAGCACATAAACTCATTCATCATTCAGGAAAATGCCCTGCACTACAAAACATATTACTGCCCTACTGTACAGCAAGGGACCTCTGCTCTAATAACACAGTCATATTAGTAACCACCTGTGGATACACGGGAACTAACAGAGTAAATAAACTCAATAAACTGAATGGCCGTAAAAATAACAAATACAAAAAATTATGACACAACTGAAAAACTTTAATATAAAACACAATACTGTCACACTAAGTGATTTCATCTCCTACCATAAAGGAACTCCTTCAGAGTAAGAGTAACAAATATTAGACAGTTTAAAATATGAGACCACCTCTAGGCCTGGTAGTTTGGCCCATGCAATTATGGGCCTCAAAACATTTATTAGGAAATTGAACTTTACTATGTTGTTCAATGATGAAAAGGTTGACCAAGTTAATGTCGATGTGTGAAGAAGACCTAGTGTGTTTAATCCACCTCTTAAGTCTAATATTATATTATTTGAAAAAAATGTGTGAATATGATCTTAGGAGGTTTCTTCAAATATGAAAAACAAGACCTGAATAATATATCTATGAATGAATGGGATTTGCTAATTGAGGTCAGTAATAAACATAAAATTAGATGTATGAAGCCAGATAAGGGAGGGGAGATTGTGATTATGGACAAGACTGATTGCATTAGTAGGATGGAGGGTATCCTGTTTTCTGATTTTTTATGAGGAAAGTAGTAGAAATCAACTGAATAGTGAATACACAATAGTTGACGGTATCTTTTATGGTTTATTGTTAAACAGGGTACTTAAACCAGATGAATATAATTTCATCATAAATGACTTTCCTCAAATTCCATGTATTTTTGGAATTCCTAAAAAACATAAAGATTTGAATCCCCCCCCATGTGACCAATTGTTGATGCCAATGGCTCTAAAACATATGGTATAGCCAAGTTTATTGATAATAAGTTAAAATGTACTGATTAATGAGGTGCATATTTATAAGGATTTGTGAGATTTTCTGGGTACGGTACCAATGAATTAGATGTGAATGGACTTATTTTGGTAAATATTGATATAAAGGACCTTTGTTCTGTGATATAACATAACCTGGGTTTGGAATGGTTCTTGCTTTATTTAAATATTCTAACTTAAATGATACTTTAGTGAAATGTCTGTTTGCTTTAATGGAAATTGTATTGAACTCCAATTTTTTATGGTTTGAGGGCACTATATACAAACAAGTGCAAGGAGTAGCAATGGGAGATCCATGTGCCCCTCTTTTTGCAAATATTATTTTGGTGTTTTGGGAGCATAATTTTGTATTTAATGGTTCTTTTGTGGAATTCTGGAGCCTCTGTGGATGTTTTTTGGATGACAATATTATCATCTGGTGTGGAACATTGGCCAAGTTGGATTAAATGTTCACTTACATTAATACTACTACTGAGTTTTTGGTGTTCACTATGACTAAATCATCTGAATCCATCAATTATCTTGATGATCAATTAAAAATAGATGTTGTGAACAATTGTTTTTCATCCACCCTATATAGGAAGCCAATTTATTCCAACTCCTTGTTACATTATCAAACTATGCACCCATATCATCAGAAAAAGGCCCTTGTTAAAGGACAATTCGTATGATTAGCAAGGATGGTATCAGAGGAGGAATGTTTTGCAAGTGAATGTTTTGTCTTGAAAAATATGTTATTGAATAGAGGTTATCCCCTTACTCTTTTTGAAGACATTTTTCAGGAGGTAAAAGAAAAAAGGAATAGATTGATTTGATTTATAAACCTCTTCTGAGATCCAATAATGATAATATGACCTTAGTTACTGTAAAGAAGACTAAGTTTAACAAGGAGCAATGTTGACATATAATCAATTAGGTGGTTTGGTACAGGTAATGTTGACAATTATTTGGAGAATCCTTGAAATGGGAGGTGTCAATATGGATAAGTTAGGACCACATCCAATTGTTACCTTTAGACGTGATATGAATATCAAAAACTATCTTGAGAGACATCACTGCTGTGATTTTATGTCTAGGAAAACACCTAACATGTTAAAATGTAGTAGATGTTCAATTTGCCCCTACACTTATGAAGGGGAGTTTATTTACATCAAACGTTATGGGAAAATTAAGTGTCCAGCAAAGTGCAATTGTAGATCTGATGAGGTGGTCTATCTGGCAAGTTGCAAGCACTGTCCATCCTTTTATGTGGGTAAGACTGAAAGGTCGCTTAAGGAAAGAATATACTAGCACTTGAGGGAAATCAAGAGAAAGGATAGCACCAATGCTTTGTGGAGGCATATATAGGCCAATGAAGGACATATGTTAGCTTTTTTATTATCATTATGATGTACTTAAATGGGAGGGTGGGCCATGGAAAATGCGTTTAGAATGTAAAGAGGCCAAGTAGCAGATCAAGACGAATGCCACTGGCCCCTATGGGTTGAATGATTCCCTTTCCATCTCCCCTTTCTTAAAGTTGAGGGCATTGACTTGTTAGGTGTGTAGATTATTTATTTTATATTTTTTATTTTATCAGTGTGGATAGCATATACACAGTATTTTGTAGTTCTATGATATTTATTTAATCAGTGTCCTATACTGTGTTCATGTATCCAGAAAATGACACATTGTACTTTTCTAGGGCTTTCACATTTTTAAACTGTCTAAATGTTTGTTACTTTTACTCTGATGAAGTTCCTGTATGGTAGGGGATGAAAGGGCTTACTGTGACAGTTTTAGTGTTATATTAAAGTTTTTCAGTTGTATTGTAATTTTTTGTTTTTGTTATTTTTTACAGCCATTCAGTTTATTGGGTTTATTTACTCTGTTTGTTCCCGTGTATCCGCATCTGGTTACTAGTTTGTAGTGGTCATTTTTATTTATTTGATTTACTTATCTTTGGTGGATTTAACATGATATTGACTCCAATTTTTACACCAGAGCTGGAGCAGGATTACTGGAGGCATTTCGACGTGTAAGAATGGCTCGATTCTGGTTCTGGTGCTTTGACACAGTTTTTGCAGTTAATGAATGGGAAGCTCAGTGTACTTTATTCCTGGAATATACCCACTAACAATTACATCTTTTGACTGCAGATTGCAGATCCAGAAACAATTTTGACAGTGTTTTGCATGGTGATATTCAATGTATAAATAACAACAATGGTTTTCTGACTAACCACATAGATGAAGGTCAGGATTCTGGCCATTTGGCTGGTTGGTTTAATAACCCTGTTTTGCTTGGACAATTTGTCCAGGGCAATGTTGTTAGGGGTACAGGAACTTAAGAACTTTGAGACTAAATTAACCAAATACCGTAAACTTCAAGTGGAGAATTTATATTTTCATGAATGTATAAAGCATGGCATTGTGCCTAAGGGACTTAGATCCTGGAAGTACCATTTGGGGTTTGTGGAAGGATCTAATTTGCATCTTGATTTGTTAAAAGTATTTGACAATCATAGATTCAAGTTAATGGAAGTCCCAATGCATTATAATCAACAGAATTTGGAATGGCTTGAAGTGAAGATTTCAGTGTTGGATGATAATTTATCTAAGGATTTGGCTTTTTATCTACATAGGGTGGAATATGACTCCTTGTTTCAGAGGGTCAAAATGACACTTAATGATGTAAGAAATAAGACGGAAAAGAAACTGTTATGAGACAAATCTGACTATACTAATAAGAAAGCATACCCTTCACCCCAAATGTTCTAATAGTGAATTGTACTTTGGGGGTGAACAGAATAATAAGATTTTACCCCTTGAGGTCCCCTTTATACCATCCCCCTGTAAGGAGGTCCAAGAAAATTAGGAATCAAAGAGTGGCACAGGAGGTGCAGACTCAGGGAAATTGACAAGAAGATTTCAGTAGGACCCACCATTCTCCACACAGGAGGAGAGGGTGCAGGACTGTGAGGGGATATTGATTTGTTCTGGTCCAAAAATTATCTCTAACTGGTCAAATGCTTTAAAATATATATTTTCAGTTCAGAGATGTTTACACCTGATCATGCTTCTTTATTTTCTAAAGGATTTGCATTTGTTCCCTCTAGGCCTGGTAGTTTGGCCCAAGCAAATGTGGACCTCAAAACATTTACTAGGAAAATGAACCTTACTATGTTATTCAATGATGAAAAGGTTGACTAAGTTAATGTTGATGTGTGTAGAAAACCTGGTGTGTTTAATCCACCTCTTAATTCTAATATTATATTATTTGAAAAAAATGTGTGAATACAATCTTAGAAGGTTGTTCAAATATGAAAAACAACAAGACCTGAATAATTTATCTACAAGTGAATGGGATTTGATAATTGAGGTCAGTAATTGAGGTCAGTAATAACCACAGAATTAGATGTGTGAAGCCAATAGGGGAGGAGGGAATTGTAATTATGGACAATATTGATTACATTAGTAGGATGGAGGCTATCTTGTCTTCTGATTTTTATGAGGAAAGTAATAGAACTCAACAGAATACTGAATATACAAAAGTAGACATTATCTTGTATGATTTATTCTTTGACAGGGTACTTACTACAGATTGAATATAATTTCATCAAAAATGACTTTCCTTGAATTGCATCTATTTTTTGAATTCCTAAAATCCATAAAGATTTGCAACCTCCCCTGTGAATAATTATTGATGCTAATGGCTCTAAAACATATGCTGGAGCCAAGTTTATTGATAATATGTTAAAAAAATGTACTGATTAACGTAGTGCATATTTATAAAGATTTGTGGGATTTTCTGGGTAAGGTACCAATGAATATAGATGTGGATGGACTTATTTTGGTGAGTATTGATATAAAGGACGTTTTTCTGTGATACCACATAACCTGGGTTTGGAATGGTTCTTGCTTTATTTGGTTAAGTATTCTAACTTGAATGGCAATTTAGTGATATGTCTAGTTGCATTAATGGAAATTGTATTGAACACCAATTTTTTTATGGTTTGAGAGCACTATATACAAAGAAGTGCAAGGAGTAGCAGTGGGAGTTCCATGTGCCCGTTTTTTCAAATATTATTTTGTCATTTTGGGAGCATAATTTTGTATTTAATGGTTCTTTTGTGGAAAGTTGGAGCCCCTATGGATGCTATTTGGATGATATTATTATCATTTGGTGCGACACGGAGGCCAAGTTGGATGAGTTTTTCACTTACATTAATAGTACAACTCAGTTTTTGGTGTTCACTATGACTAAATCATCTGATAAGGTGGTTTAAGTTGGATGAATTTTTCACTTACATTAATAGTACAACTCAGTTTTTGGTGTTCACTATGACTAAATCATCTGATAAGGTGGTTTACCTGGCAAGTTGCAAGCAATGTTCATCTTTTTATGTGGGTTAGACCAAAAGGTCGCTTAAGAAAAGAATATACAAACACTTCATGGAAATAAAGAGAAAGGACAGTACCAATGTTTTGTGGAGGCATAAACAGACTATGTTTACTTTTTTTATTATCTTTATGATGCACTTAGATGGGAGGATAGCATATACCATATATCAGTGTGGATAGCATATACACAGTATTTTGTAGTTCTATGATATTTATTTAATCAGTGTCCTATACTGTGTTCATGTATCCAGAAAATGACACATTGTACTTTTCTAGGGCTTTCACATTTTTAAACTGTCTAAATGTTTGTTACTTTTACTCTGATGAAGTTCCTGTATGGTAGGGGATGAAAGGGCTTACTGTGACAGTTTTAGTGTTATATTAAAGTTTTTCAGTTGTATTGTAATTTTTTGTTTTTGTTATTTTTTACAGCCATTCAGTTTATTGGGTTTATTTACTCTGTTTGTTCCCGTGTATCCGCATCTGGTTACTAGTTTGTAGTGGTCATTTTTATTGATTTGATTTACTTATCTTTGGTGGATTTAACATGATATTGACTCCAATTTTTACACCAGAGCTGGAGCAGGATTACTGGAGGCATTTCGACGTGTAAGAATGGCTCGATTCTGGTTCTGGTGCTTTGACACAGTTTTTGCAGTTAATGAATGGGAAGCTCAGTGTACTTTATTCCTGGAATATACCCACTAACAATTACATCTTTTGACTGCAGATTGCAGATCCAGAAACAATTTTGACAGTGTTTTGCATGGTGATATTCAATGTATAAATAACAACAATGGTTTTCTGACTAACCACATAGATGAAGGTCAGGATTCTGGCCATTTGGCTGGTTGGTTTAATAATCCTGTTTTGCTTGGACAATTTGTCCAGGGCAATGTTGTTAGGGGTACAGGAACTTAAGAACTTTGAGACTAAATTAACCAAGTACCGTAAACTTCAGGTAGAGAATTTATATTTTCGTAAATGTATAAAGCATGGCATTGTGCCTAAGGGACTTAGATCTGGGAAGCACTCTTTGAGGGTAGTTAAAGGATCTAATTTGCATCTTGAGTTATTGAAAGTATTTGACAATCATGGATTTGAGTTAATGGAAGTCCTCATGCGTTATTATCAACAGAATTTGGAATGGCTTGAACTGGTGATTAAAGTGTTGGATAATAATTTATCTAAGGATTTGGCTTTTCATCTACATAGGGTGGAATATGACTCATTGTGTCAAAGGGTCGAAAGGACACTTAATGAGTTAAGAAATAAGATAGAAAAAAACTGTTATGGGACAAATTTGACTATACTAAGAAAAAAGCTTACCCTTCACTCCTCAAATTTTCTAATAGTGAATTGTACTTTGGGTGTGAACAGAGTAATAAGGTTTTACCCCTTGAAGTCCCTTTATACCATACCCCTGTAAGGAGGTTCAAGAGGATCCAGAATCAAAGAGAGGTACAGCAGGTGATGAAAAGGTTGACCAAGTTAACGCTGATGTGTGTAGAAAACCTAGTGTGTTTAATCCAACTCTTAATTATAATATTATATTATTTGAAAAAAATGTGTGAATACAATCTTAGGAGGTCGTTCAAATATGAAAAACAACAAGACCTGAATAATTTAGCTACAAATGAATGGGATTTGCTAACTGAGGTCAGTAATAACCACAAAATTAGATGTATGAAGCTGGATAAGGGATGGGGAGATTGTGATTATGGACAATATTGATTAAATTAGTAGGATGGAGGCTATATTGTCTTCTGATTTTTATGAGGAAAGTAGTAGAGCTCAACTGAATTTTGAATATGCAAAAGTTGAAAGTATCTTGTATGATTTATTGTTTGAAAGGGTACTTACATCAGATGAATATAATTTCATCAAAAATGACTTTCCTTGAATTCCATATATTTTCTGAATTCCTAAAATCCATAAAGATTTGCAACCCCCCATGCAAATAATTGTTGATGCGAATGGCTCCAAAACATATGCTATAGCCAAGTTTATTCATAATAAGTTAAAAAATGTACTGATTAATGAAGCGCATATTTATAAAGATTTGTGGGATTTTCTTGGGTAAGGTACCAATGAATATAGATGTGGATGGAATTATTTTAGTGACTATTCATGTAAAGGACATTTTTTCTGTGATACCACATAACCTGGATTTGGAAGAGTTCTAGCTTTATTTGGTTAAGTATTCTAACATGATTGACAATTTAGTGAAATGTCTAGTTGCTTTAATGGAAATTGTATTGAACATCATTTTTTATGGCTTGAGGACACTATATACAAAGTAATGCAAGGAGTAGCAATGGGAGTTCCATGTGCCCCTGTTTTTGCAAATATTATTTTGTCATTTTGTGAGCATAATTTTGTATTTAATGGCTCTTTTGTGGAAAGTTGGAGCCTCTATGGATGCTATTTGGATGATATTATCATTTGGTGTGACACGGAGGCTAAATTTTTCACTTACATTGATACTACTACTGATTTTTTGGTAGTCACTATGACTAAATCATCTGATAAGGTGGTCTACCTGGCAAGTTACAAGCAATGTCCATCCTTTTATGTGGGTAAGACCAAAAGGTTGCTTAAGTAAAGAATATACAAACACTTCAGGGCAGTAAAGAGAAAGGACAGTACCAATGTTTTGTGGAGGCATATACAGACTGATGAAGGACATATGTTTGTTTTTTTTATTATCTTTATGAGGCACTTAGATGTGAGAGAGCATCATGGAAAATGCATTTAGAATGTAAAGAGGCCAAGTGGCAGATGAAGATGAATGCCACCATCCCCTGTGGGTTGAAAGATTTCCCTTCCATCTCCCCTTTCTTAAGGTTAAGGGCATTAACTTGCTATGTTTGTAGATTATTTATTTTATACTTTTTATTTTATTGGTGTGGATGGCATCTACACATTATTTTGTAGTTCTATTATATTTATTTATTCAGTGTCCTATACCTTTAAATGAAGGAGTTAATGTATCCAGGAAATGACACATTGTAATTTTCGCTGGTTTCCACATTTTTAAACTGTCTAAAGGTCTGTTACTGTTATTCTGATGAAGTCCCTTTATGGTAGGGGATGAAAGCACTTAGTGTGACAGTTTATGGTTTTATATTAAAGTTTTTCAGTTGTATCATAACTTTTTGTATTTGTTATTTTTAAGGCTGTTCAGTTTACCGAGTTTATTTACTGTGTTAGTTCCTGTGTATCGACAGGTGGTTACTACTTTGTGGTGATCATTTTTTTGATTTGGTTTACACATTCTTATTACTTATGAATAAGTCAGATAATGTTACAGGAGACTCATTCTAGTCCCAATGCATTGCTAAACTCTGGAATAGCATTCCCACCCAAATAAAACTCTCTGACAAACTCAAAAGTTTTAAATGTGTAACAATTTTACCAATCCTGGTCCCGCACATGCTCATCACAAGTTTAAGACCTTTGTGTTCACTGTATGACAGTCTCCAAATACTCTCCTTAAACAGAAAATTATCAACCTCTCACTGAAATGGCAAACAATGTTTTATAAATAACTGCTACCTGTACAGTCCACTAAGCTGCACTTGTGCTTTCTCTTTAGCAACATCTTTGAATGTATAAATGTAACTAATATTTGTGTATAAATGTAAATAGAAATGTAACTAATCTGTGTATAACTGGAACATAGTACAATGCAATATAAGCAAATGGAGCTTTTCTCACCAGGTCTCTGCTGAAAGTGGGTATTACCCAGTCGGACCTTCCTAGTAAACACTTGCTCACTTGCTTGGTGGTACAGTCTTTTTTACTGATAAGCTATTCTCCCCACTGATGACCATGGAAGTCTGTCTGTTGACTGTTACTTGCCTCATGCTGGGCAACTAAATTCACGTAAGGCTGCTGTGTACCACTGTCATCACTCCTTTAATTCTTCTTATGACCTTTAGCTGGGCAGGTCTTTTTTTACTGATACACTGCTCTCCCAACTGGTGACCCTAGAAATCTCTGTTGACTGTTACTGGCCTCACGCTGCAACACAAAACGTGCCTAAGGCTTTTGTGTACAACTGCCATCATGCCTCTAATACTTGTAAGGATCTTTATATTATGCATTGCAACAGTTTCTTTAAATAGGGCTATTTCTATAATCTTTTCTATGCCTTGTAAAGCTCTCATGGCTGGATGGGCATCCATGTAGAGTCTTTCTTTCAAGCCCATCTTTGCTCACTTCTTCTGCTATTTACTCTAAAACGTTTAATTTTGTGGTTCCCCTTTTTTAATCTATCCTATTTTATCTTCTTAAAGCCTTCCTGTATTTTTCTGGCTAACTCACCTTCTCTACCTGCAAATAACGGGGAAAATCATAATAAGAATAGCACTTATCCAAAGTAATGTATTGATTGCTGACTTCTACAATGCTTATTTCTGTTCTTTCTGCCCTCTTACTGTTTTACCCAACTTAGTATTTTAACTTTGCCCCTTCTTCTCACTTGAAATGCACAGTTTAATACATGTTTTTTTTTTTTCCTGGGAGGTTTTACAGGTGCTCGGTATATGGTAGTTACAGCCCCACTCCATTGACCATTGCAATGCTCAAACTCACTTTACTCCCAGTTCCACCCATCCCTATTTACTCTTGTTACTTTTATACCTAAATAATTTGCTCACCTCTTCCTCTATTAGTCCCTCCCTTTCCTGTTACACTAATCCTATCACCAGTTCTATCTAGCTATTACATCATCTCTTACCTATGTCTAATTCACATATTTCAAACATCCTCTTATTCATACTTACAAGTATTCACTCCTCTTGTTTAGCACCTCCTTACCCCAGTTCTAACCTCTCTCATTTCTTCACATTATTCCTCCCATAAATCTAAACTTGCCCCTCCCAACTTCCCTTTACAACACCCATTTAACATCCTATCTTACTTCATCTCTTTCTTCCCTTCACCAACGACTTTCAGTTACAATTCCTAAGTTACAATTCCTAACACCTTTAACACATCTTATTCTACTACTTTTGCTCCTTTCATTTTTCCTTTCAAAATTTATTTCCTTATCCTATCTTTCTTAAACTCCATACAAATAATATTTTCCTCTTCTTCTCACAAATAATTTTTAAATATCCTAACATTATTTACTACCTTATAGCCTACATTATCTACTACCATTCAAAATTTGTCTTACTTTTCATACTAAAACCACTACTTTTCCTTATATCCAACCTCACATGCTATACCACTTCTGTCTCTCCTATGATATCTTCTCCCATACTTTCTCACTCCAATGTCAATACAATTCCCATAACACTCAGTCTTTTTAAAACTAATTCCTACCCTATTTTTCTTGGGTTACCACTAGCTAGGCTACATAATCAGACACCCCAAACAGTCCCAGAAGGTGCACCACAATAACAAAGTCAGAAACCTCACTAACTTCAGTAAATACATTTTCACTTCTAGCCTGCTCCAGATCAACTGGGCTCCATGTAAAACTCATCCCTTTGATAAAGCACTAGACATATTTAGTACAGTAGTACAATATTTATTTATTTTATTATTTATTTTACATTTGTTAACCAGGATAGTCCAACTGGAACAGGTTAGGAATTTCCTCTTCTTCTCACAAATAATTTTTAAATATCCTAACATATTCTATCATCCCTCTTATAGTACTACTCCTTCTTATTCCTTATTTTTTATCAAGATATGAAAACCAAACACTTTTGGGAATTCCCTTCCCCAAGGGTTACACCACCATGCATTCAAACCTTCCCTCTAATCTTATCTCACCTTCTCTCTACCCTGCTAAAACTCTATGCTTCAATAGAGTGCATCTTACCCTCTGTCACCCTAAGGTATCCACCATTAAACCTAATCTTAAGCTGCTTTGCAAACTCCAAAGATTCTTAGACCACCTGAAAAAATGTATCACTAAAGATGGTGACATCCACCCCAACCCAGGTCCAACCGCTGACTCGGATTCTATCTCCTCTAAATTAGCCCAAAATTCTACTGGCTCCCTCCTCATATTCCATATTAATCTAAGAAGCATAAACAACAAGGTTCACAACTTACATGCTATGTTAGCTACTCATTCCCCTGACATTATGTGCCTATCGGAAACATGGCTCAAACCTGCCACTAAGGATGAATAGATTCTCCCACCTGGGTATAATATCCTTAGGACTGATCAGATAAATAAAAGGGGTGGGGGAATAGCTGTAATGTTTAGGAATACACTGAATATTATTAGGAATCCATTACAACCTCCTAAGGTCTCTAACATAGAACTTATTGCCCTAAAGATATGCCTAAACACCCAAAAATGTATCAGTCTTATAGTAATTTATATTCCACCAGGGAAGAACTCAGAAAACTTGGAGCAAACTCTAAGCTGGTTAGCCACCAACTACCCTCAAGAAACCATAGTACTAGGAGACTTCAATATCGACTGGTCCCATAAATCCCCATCCTATTAACTTACATGGTTTCTCCCAAAATATTTTATCTCCAACTAGAATTGGAAATGCTCAGCAAAAAGAGAGCACCATTGACTGGATTCTTACCAACAAGGACACACATAATTATACCACAGGGACCCTCCCCAATGACCTCAGTGACCACCTTGTTACTTATATTATAAAACACAAATTTACACTTACTAACCCTCCCTCATATAGACTTGTTAGAAACAAGAAGAAATTTGTCCCAAAACAATTCCTTGCAGAACTTAAATCCTGTAACTGGTCCATCCTTAAAACTCTACCCCTAGATGAGAGAGTGACATACTTTAATGACACATTCCTTAACATACTCGACTCTCATGCCCCAAACCGACTAATCAGATCCAAGGAACGGATAGCACCTTGGCTAACTAGAGAAACTAAAACTAAAATTAAACTCCGAGACCAGGCCTGGGATAAATGGAGAGCTACTAAAACTCCCCTAAACCGCATCAAATTTCAACAGCTTAGAAACTCAACTAAAACAGCAATTACTCGAGATAAAAAACAGTATTTCTGTCACCTCCAGGATAAACACCAGAATAACCCAAAGAAGTTCTGGGCTGGATTTAATAACCTCCTCCATCCTGGTAAATCTACTACCCCTACCCCTGAGAAGCTCATTGGGAAAGATCCAAAAGAAATTGCTAACACTTTTAACTCTTTTTTTACCGAGACCATCCAGTCCCTAGCCAGTCAGCTAACTACTACTTCCTCATCCTTAACTCATGCTAATGACTCAGCTCCCCCCACCTTTAACTTACAACCAGTATCTACCCCCTATATTTGTACCCTTCTGAAAAAACTTAAACCAACCACCCTAGCAGCTGATCATCTCCCAGCGGAATACCTACAAATAGCGTCAGATGCCATTGCCTATCCCATATCAATCTTGATTAACAGAACTATAACTGAAGCTACCATCCCCTCTATTTGGAAAATCTCATATATCATCCCTCTTCATAAAGGAGGCACCTCCACGGAAACATCTAACTACAAACCTATAGCAATATTGTCTCCAATAGCTAAAATTATGGAACGGTGTGTTCACAAACAACTCCTACACTACCTCACCCTTAACAGTCTTTTGTCTAATACCCAACATGGTTTTTGCCCCCATCATAGTACAACCACTGCCCTCCTCCCCTTTGTTGACTCAGTCAATAACAACCGTAATAATAAATTAATATCCTCTGCTCTCTTTCTTGACCTATTGAAAGCCTTCGACATGGTCAATCACCAGCTTCTGCTCCACACCCTGGAAACCCTACATCTCGACAACCTAGCTCTAAGTTGGTTTAATGCTTACCTCTCTGGTAGGAACAAGCTGTCCAGTGGCAAAACAGGCTATCTCACCTGCTCCCTAACACCATTGGCATTCCTCAGGGCTCTGTACTTGGTCCCCTTCTTTTCTCCGTCTTCATAAATGATCTTCACTCAGTCATCCCCAAAGCCACCTGCATCCAATATGCAGATGACTCCACCCTGATCTGCTCTGACGTCTCTCTCCCGAAACTCCAAGCAATCACCCAAAACTGTTTTGCTATAGTCAAAAAATGGTTCTCTGAATTGAAACTCATACTTAATCCAACAAAAACCAAGTTACTACTATTTTTCCCCTCTGTATCTACTCCCCTAGGAAAAGAACCTCCAATTGCTAACAACATGACCTTCCATGTGGAATCCACCAATGGCACCATCATTGAGCCTGTCTCCAATACCAAACTATTAGGTGTTACTATTGACCACAAGCTTAAATTTGATATGCACATTAACCAAACCATTAAGTTTGTAAACAAAAAACTAGGCTCAATGTACAGAATAAATAACTTTTTAACTCCTTATGCCAAACTAACCATTGCTCACACTCATCTCCTCTCCACCCTCCTATATGCCTCCCCGGTACTTTCATTTCTCAATAAGCGAGAGCTCAATAAACTCTCTGTTGCCTATAATCATATTGCCAAATTTATAACAGGTACACCTTATCGTACTCACCATTGCCTTAACCTAAAGAAACTTGGTTGGTTAGAACTGCCCAATCTTCTCAAACTCAACCAACTCACTGAAGCATTTAAAATAATTAACCAACCGGATAGAACCCCCTCATTGAGCAAAATTCTGACCCCCTACTCCAACCTAAACTGCCTACGATCATCAAAAAGAGTTCAGGTACTAACCATTAAATCTAATAATTCGGTTGGCGATGCTCTCTATGCCAATTCCATCGGAAAGCTTTGGAATTCCCTTCCAAACAACCTAAGACTTACGACCTCGCTTAATCAATTCAAAAATAATCTCAAAGACTTCCTTAAGTCACACTGGTTATGCCCTTGTCCTAAATCAGACTAATCCCAAAGGTCTCACTCCACCTCAGTCTCTTCCCCATCTCAGAGATTATAATCTTAACCTCACGGCTGCTCAGTGTAACCATGTTTAAGATTATCTACATTACATGTTAATGTTATTTAATCAGTATGTAGATTTCGCTGTTTTCTTTTATTATTATGTTAATGCTATTTTTTCTGTATGTAAATGTATTGTGTCTTCTCTTCATGTTGGAGCTTTTCTCCCCGGGCCTCTACTGAAAAAGGACATGTATCCAGCTAGACTACCCTGGTCAACAAATGTAAAATAAATAAATAAAATAAACAGGTCCATTTTCAGTGGAGGCCCGAGGAGAAAAGCTCCAGAGATGCAAAGACAAGTGTAAAGAGAACAATTGTTGCTAACAGCTGCATATTACAATTTATAACAATGAGCAAAAAAAAATAGTAAAATTATTATACAAGGCTATCCATAGTATGAAACATCTTTTCAAACTGTTTTGCATGACAGAGAATTGGCTATGTTACAGAAACCTAGAGAGGAGTGCCAGTGGATAAGAGGTAGGTAGTTAGGTGATACATGGGCAGATCCACGTTTTTCTAAGATGTGCTTCGAGTAGTGATTTGAAGTGGGAGTTTGTGGTAGTAGTGGTTATGCTAGAGGGGAGAGTATTCCAGTTTTTGGCTTATTTTGTGGGAGTATAGGACTTTGCCAGCAGTATTGTTGGCTGTGATGATATTTAGGAGAGGTTTATTAGAAGATCAAAGAGGACAATTGGAATAGTAATGGGTTAGTGGATGTTTTAGTGATGGAGTCTTGTTTGGGCTGTTCAGGATGTTAAAAGCACATGTAAGCTGTTGGTGATAAGTAATTGTGGGAAGTCGAGCCATTGAAGGTCATTGAGTACTTTGTAGTGGTGGGTTTTGAATGGGGAGTTGTTTGCAAATTTAGCAATTCTGTTTTAACATCATTCAAATTTGTTGAGGTCTCTTTTTCTAATATGCGTTAATATGTGTGCAGCATACAATAGTGTGGATAAGAGATGGGTTTGGTCTAGGATGATTCTTGCTTTATCAGTGAGAAATTTATTGTGTCTATAAAGAGTACCCATTTTTGTGGACCTTCTAGATAGTTTGAGCTGTGAATATCAAAGTACAGATATTTATCAATCTCAACTCCTAGAAGTTTTGTGTGTGTAGTAGGAGAGATGTCTGTGCCATTTCTAGATGTGATTTAGAAGGTTAGGGAAATGGATCTGGATTTATTGGGGGCAAACAAGAGAAGTTTTGTTTTATTAGGGTTGAGAATCAATTGGATGTCAGTGATCTAACCTTCTACGGAAGAGAAGGAGTCTTGGGCCAACCTGTTTAGGGTGTTAAGAGATGGGGCTGCACAGATTAGTGTTGAGTCATCTGCGTATTGCATTAATGTGGCTTGCTTGGAGTAGGTTATTTGTGAAAATAGAGAACAATAGTGGGCCAAGTATTGATCCCTGAGGTACACCTATAGATGTAGGAAGAAGGGGTGATAGCTCAGCTTGCCACTGGACAGCTTGCTGTCTATCTGTTAGACAACTTTTGAACCAGGAGATGGTAGGGGAATCGAAGGATATGGCAGAGAGGGCACCAAGTGGTAGGGGATGTAAAACCATGTTGAAAGCTTTAGGAAAGGTCAAGGAAGATAGTAGATGCAAAGTTATTATTGTTTCTGAGCTGATTAACTTCATTTATGAAAGACAGAAGAACAGTAGTTGTGCTATGGTGTGGGTGGAAGTCATGTTGAGTGATGGAAAGATTATGTGATGTTAAGAACTGCATAACCTGGGAATGAATACATTTGTCTAAGAGCTTGGATAAGGGAGAGAGTATAGCTATTGGCCGGTAGTTGGAAAATTCAGGAGTTACCACCTTTATGTAGTGGTATGATGTATGAGATTTTCCAAATTTGGGGAACATAGGCTTCTTTGATTGACTGGTTGATAAGGATTGAGATGGGGTAAGATTAGGAGTCAGCTGCTATTTTCAACAAGTTTGCAGGTATTTCATCGGCTGCAAGAGTTGTAAGTTTTAGTTTACAGATGAGTTTCTTAATTTTGCTAGTTGGAACAGGTGAGAGGGTAAATGGGGGTAAGTTATTAGGGAGTTTAGTTGAGTTACATGGAGAGCTATTTTTAGTAGTAGTGGGTAGGTCATTGTTTTTGATGAATTAGGTGGTTAGTGTGTGAATTTGAGTTTATGAAGTGATGGTTCAGTTGGGAAGTGATATTGCTATTTTCATTATTGGGGGATTTAGGGGTGTGGGTGGTTGTTTTACCTGGTCTTAGCAATGAGCTTAAGATGTGCCAGAATTTTGTGGGATTTTTTGAGTGTTTGTTGAGTAAACCGAGGAAATAGTTTTGTTTGTCTAGTTTTGTTTGTTTTTTGGCTAAGTTCTTAAGTTGTTTATAGTTTTGTTTATTTTGGTTAGAGTTGTCTTTTTTCCATTGCTTCCAGGTTGTGTCCCTAGATTATAATAAGGCTCTTACATCTCTGCTCAACCATGGAGCATAGTTTGCTTTGGCTCTAATTTTTCTGAATGAGGCAATTGCATTTAAAACTCTAGTGAATGTATTGTTGAAATAATCAACTGCCTGGTCTAGGTCTAAGGTTCTAAGTGGCTCCCAGTTGCATTGTTTTAAAGTGTCATTTAGATCCTGTGGGTTTAAGTTTTTGTCAGCCCTGACTTGTCTATAGATTATGGGCTTTAGGATACTGGTACGCTTCCTAAGGAGAAAAGTGGGGAGATGGTCGCTTAGTTCATCTGGTAAAAGTCCTGTGTGATAGTTATATTTGGGGTAGTTCACTAATGTCCAGTCAATAATAGACTGTTTTGGGGATTTTTTTGTCGAATCTGGTGGGTTCTTGGATTAATTGGGCAAATCCAAAGAGATTTATTGGAATGGAGGGGTTAGTGGAGTTACAGGCTAGCCAGTCAGTGTTTAGATCTCCTAGTACAATTGTTTCATGTGGAAGGTTTTGACTGAGCCACTGGAGAATTTCTTCTATAGTATGGGAGTTATTTCCAGGAGGGGTATAGCTACATAGAATGTTAATTTGTTTTTCATTGTTCACAGATAGAGTAGCACCTAAGATTTCTGCATTCTGAAATATGGGTATAGGGGTTTGAAGTGGCTGGAGGTTGAGTGAATTTTTGAAGAAAATCACAACTCCTCCTCCTTTTCTGCCTGTTCTGTCTAACCTTAGAATGTTGCATCCTGGTGGGAGAATTTCATTGTTTGTGATAGAAGGTTTGAGCCAGGTTTCCATGATATTAAGAATATCTGGGGAATGGTGAGAAATGAGTGCATGTAGGTCTGGGAGTTTGTTTGAGATACTTCTGGCATTGATATTTATGATCAGTAGGTCAGATTGAGCTCTATTTGCTAGGGTAGTGGGACAGGGTCCTGGGTTTGGGTGTATATCTCCTGATATAAGAAGTATTGTTCTGAGAATTATTATATGCTTAACAGTATATGCTATACTTGTAAAGACTATATAATGGGTTTTTCCTATAGTAAGGATTTGGAAGGTGGATCTTATTACTAGTATGTAGTATTATGCTGACCTTTAATAATGATGGAAAGATAGTAAAGTTAATATGTGTGTTAGTAGGTGTTAAAGTGTGTGTTGTATGGTAGGAGGTCCTGTCTATGGGGTTGAATGTGTGTATGGCTGTAATGTAGGTTAAGAAAGAGAGTGATAGTAGGAGGAAAGACAGTAAAAGAAACATGTTAGTGTATAGCGGGAAATGGATGGTGTAGAGCCTTAGGGTATAGTGGGAAATAGATGGTGTAGAGCCTTAGGACTGAGAATAGGTTTAATGTATGGTTGTAATGAAAGGAGTAGAAAAGTTTGGGCAATTTCCTGGTGGTGTGGCCAGTAGTTAGTAGGAGTAATTGGTGGAGGGAGGTGATCAGGTGACAAGGAACACAAATTTATTTGGATGATATTAGGGTGGGTGGGAATTGGGGGTAGGGTAGGGGAGTGGAGTGAGACAAGCAGCAGCGTGGTTAAAGGAGCGGGGCATGGCCCGACCAGGCTATTACAGAAACAATTAATATGTGCTGTTAATGTAAGAACAAGCACACGGCTTACCAGGGTAAGGTCTTGTGGTTGCAAGTGTATATTTACAACTATATTTAACTTCTATGAGTTTAGACTTCACATTAGATTCTAGTTCATTAAAAACAAAACTATACACTATTTTGCACAGTAGCTATGGGGACCTAGGCAATACTAGCTAGTGCTTCTGGTTCCCGGGTAAGGTAAAGCAGATTACAGTCTTTAAATTACAGCCTAGTAATAGACTAAGGTATTAACCTTGTTCGCTTGTAGAAAAAAGCCTTGGCTGTTGAGACTGACTTTGGTGCTGCTGCCAAATAATTTATTAGTGGCGGAACAGTCCTCTAACATAGCGAACCTTTCAAATGGGGTGGGCTGAGGTTGGGAAACAGCATCCACGTAGAGATCCTAGGAGGCAGAGGGAAAGTGAGGTTAATAGAAGGATAAGACAGGCCCAGTTTAGAATTATAACCTGCTATGTGCTGGCAAACTCCTATCGTAGCATGCAAAACATAGCTTAACCATTTACAGGAAGTGCAGCTATAACCAGTTCAATCCTGTCTCTTCACAAAGATAGTTCACTACAGATACAAAAACCTCCTAAAATATTACATGTGCTTGGCATTAGGTATTATATCATTCTCTCTGTACAGCAATAATACGTTCTGTACCTATAGCTTAACTTAATTGCTACTATGGATAGAACATTCATTTGTATTCTATTAAATGTGTATATAGTAGTATGGTAAAAGAAACCCCTGTCTTCAAAACTTAAAAAAAAAAGTTACAGCATACAGCAAGAATAATGTATATCCCCGGTGCATTATTTAGCTACCAATAACATCAGGCAATGCAATAAACTCCAGGCATTTAGAAACCCCTGTCTTCACAACTTAAAAAAGTTACAGCATACAGCAAGAGTAATATATATCCCAGTGTGTTATTTAGCTGCCAGTAACATCAGGAAATGCAGTAAACTCCAGGCATTTAGACTCACTCTAGGTTCAGTAATAAAGTTCCATTGCAAACATTTAACCGAGCTCTAATTAGAAACAGCAGACAACAGATGTTTGTTCATGAGACAGTCAGATTCTGAAGCATTCAGTCGCATACTTTATAACACTACAAATGGTCAAATACCTCACAAAATACATATATTTTGGGCTAGTAGAATACATCTTACCTATGCCTCCAAGTTCTGAGAGCACTAGTATCCTCTGTTAACTAAGTTGGAAATGGCGCCATTCTAAGGGGTTTTCTAACCTTGGTTCTGGGCTAGTGGTTGCTAGGCTACCAGGTCTTGCAAAAGAAAGAATTGCAACCACATGGTCTCCAAACCGACTGGGCTATTACAGAACCAATCAGTATATGCTGCTAATGTAAGATCAAGCACACAGCTTACCAGGGTAAGGTCTTGTGGTTGTAAGTCTATATTTACAACTATATTTAACATTTATGAGTTTAGACTTCACACTAGATTCTAGTTCATTAAAAACAAAACTATACACTATTTTGTACAGTAGCTATGGGGACCTAGGCAATACTAGCTATTGCTTCTGGTTCCTGGGTAAGGTAAAGCAGATTACAGTCTTTAAATTACAGCCAAGTAATAGACTAAGGTATTAACCTTGCTCGCTTGTAGAAAAAAGCCTTGGCTGTTGAGACTGACTTTGGTGCTGCTGCCAAATAATTTATTAGTAGCGCAGCAGTCCTCTAACATAGCAAACCTTTCAAATGGGGTGGGCTGGGGTTGGGAAATAGCAGCCACATAGAGATCCTTGCTCGCTTGTAGAGAAAAGTCTTGGCTTTGAAACTGACTTTGGTTCTGCTGCCAAATAATTTATTAGTAGCGCAGCAGTCCTCTAACATAGGGAACCTTTCAAATGGGGTGGGCTGGGGTTGGGAAATAGCAGCCATATAGAGATCAGTTCCACACCTCTCCAAGTATGACCTAGCAGAGCAAGCACCATTAAGAACCAAACAACTTATAAACAAACCAGCCTCTTGGTTAATTAAAAAAATTCATAAAGCATGGAAGTCATGGCAACAAACCAAGTCTCAGACATCCTACAACAATATAAGCATTTTAGGAACCATAACAAACAATGACAAAACAAGTTAAAAAAAAGCTTATTACAGCAACACTTAAAATTCTTCATCAAACAATTCAAAAGACTTCTGGAAATCAATAAATACATTGCTCAGTCCTGGAAAATTAACCCATCCCAGCCCATCCCCAACCAATAACTGGCAAAACATTGCTTCACATGTTAACTCACATTTTATAAATATAGTAACCTCCTTCCTAGAAAACAAAACTATTACAAATTCTGCCATCCCACTTGAATTACTGAAGTCATAAAAGACCTTCAAATTCACTCAATTGCCAATATTTACAATTAAAAAATACCCAGGTACCCTTAAGATAACAACTTCCCTTGATCCACCTGCATCTGAATACCTCAAACTCTCTCCAGAAAGCCTTCCATATCCTGTTTTGATTCTAATAAAGGAATCTGTCCAAGAAAAATATGTCCCCACCTTATGGCAAAAAAATCCTATAAAATACTCCTCCATAAAGGCAGCTCATCAACCGAACTCACAAACTATAGACCAATGCATATTCTCTCACCCTCATCCAGAATCTTGGAAAGATGTATTCAGTCTCAACTTACTACATATATTATTTCACATAACCTCCTCCCCCCTTACAGCACGGTTTCAGACCCAATCACAGTACAACCACTGCCCTTCTATGGTTCACAGATCTAATAAATAATTATAGAAATTTAGGGCTTCTAACTTCACCCGTATTTCTGGATCTATCCAAAACACTGCACAGAGTCAATCATTAAATTCTCATCACTAAACACTCTTCCTAGGGACTATCACCCTCCTCACTTAACTGGTTTATTAGTTATCTTATTAATAGGTGCAAAGTGAAATTGCAACATTTCCTTCCTATTGTGACAAAATGAGATACTGCCAGGCCAGCTAGCTGGAATTTTGTAAATAATAATATGTCATTGGTGAATATCAAAATGATTTATACAAGATGCTTGTATTACAAATGTATGTCATGTGTATACCAAACTGCTTGTACAGACTTGTGTGTTGAAAAGGTGTGTGCAATGTGCTGTTTGAAATTTAACCACAGTGGGCCCTACTGGAAGAGAATTGAAATTGACATGCACTATTGTAACTGTTTAAATGTATATATTCTAATAGTGGAAACTGGAATACAGGAGGTTAACCTCAGTCTAGTAAATTTTAGAAAAATAACTGAAATTAAATTACTTTATGGCTAGGTCATAAAGATGGTATCTTTCAGTTTTCAGTGCAGCAAGAGCCACAATATTTATGCATGCAACTGTCTGTATTGTCTTTAGGGTGAATTAATTACTAGTCTTGAAAGCATGAAGGAATGCAATTGTTTTATGACTTCCAGCATCTGCCAGAGATCTGAGGAGAAGCTCTTGCCTGTATATTTTTACAGGTAGTTGTTAAATACTGCCAGCTTCATCAGTGGTTGTTTGACCTGGAAACTAGCAGCCAGATGACAAGAAATGATGTCATTCTGCAAACTATCCCAGAAGTAAAATTTTAGATATTAATTTGAGAAGTCTCTTAGTGAGACAAGCATTCTGCATTCTTTCTTGGACCTCACACCAGCTAGAAAATCCATTTACCACATCTGCCTTGCTCTATTAGTACATTCTCAGATTATAGTAATTATCTTAGATGCAGTCGGGAATAAAGTATAGCTTAGTTTAGATGCTTTTCTTTATTTATTTGAGACTACCCTGCAATGTTGTTTTAAATATTTCCTGTGGTTTTAAACTCTGATATCATTGTGAATATATATTTAATTTTGTCTTGTTCTTTTATTATTTATTATTAAATATATTTAAACCATTCATTCTGGCTGTTCTGTGAAGAGATATTTAAGTACTGAGAGTACTTGCATGCTTATTTGTTGACACTGTGTGAGACACTCCTAATAGTCTTGCTCTTGATCAAACTAACATTTGTGTTAATATTAATATTACATAGTAAGATTGGATACCCTTTGGCAAGGGCCTTAAAGTAGCTGATAAGGAATGATTGGTGGCAGTAATAATTACCATATAGTCTGGGTAGAAGAGGGCATAGCTAGTAATCCTGTGCCAGCCTTTCCCAGGTGTGTGTGTGTGTGTGTGTGTGTGTGTGTGTGTGTGTGTGTGTGTGTGTGTGTGTGTGTGTGTGTGTGTGTGTGTGTGTGTGTGTGTGTGTGTGTGTGTGTGTGTGTGTGTGTGTGTGTGTGTGTGTGTGTGCATGTGTGTGTGTGTTTGTAAATCAAACCAGAAAGAGTGTGTGGGAGAGCTGCTTGGGCAGGGACATGAAGCACTGGTTGGACAGAGAGGGTGCTGGAGGTCTTAGTTTAGTCACTTGGCTGAGATCTCAACTCTATAGCTATGCCAGCAGGAAGTCTTACTGGGGATCTGGAGAAAGAGGGAAAAACCAGCCCTGGATTGACTGTGGGTCTCTGTGTGCTCTTAAGGAAAATTGCAGTTGATGGAAATACTATGGGTGCACTTCCTATACTCCCATTGAACATTCCACACTGTTACCAGTGGTGAAGACTGAGGTTCCTCGATTACTGGTCCAGTGGTGGGTTGTCACACCTATATCCATTGGAGCCATACATGACTCCATCCTAGTACCACTACTGTTTAACTTATTTATCAATGACCTAAACACAGAGGCCACCTTAGACAACATGCCAATGACTCCACTCTAGAATGTACTGCTAGGACACTACCCATGCGGCAACACTCAGAGATCCTCCACAAAAGCTTGGCTCAACAACTCACTGCTCCTGTTGAATACAAAAAAAAATAAACTACATCTGTTCACTTCAAGTTTTTTTCCTGCCCCCCAAAAATAACTTTACTATACTATCATCCAACAAAACCAATGTATATCTGGTATTCTGCACCAGATGTCTAGGTGTGATTAAAGACAACCAATTTTATGTCTACCTTCAGCAAGACATAATGAAGACACACCAAACACTACCTTACTGACTCTGCTAACTAAAACATAGCCACTTCTTTTCTACTGCCCAAGCTATTATATGCCTCTCTTATCCTAACCAGTCATCCAGATTAAAAAAAATGCTTCAGTAAAGTAGCCACATTCACAACCAATCAACAATATAGATCACATCACTGCTTCTTTCTAAAACAACTAAACTGCCTTCTCTATTGTATTCACAATTAATAGCAGACTTTAAACTGCTGGCCATCATTGAAAAGTTACCATCTCTACATTCCATAATTAAACCTTACAGCACTAAAAGACCTTCACACTACACTGAAAAAATCATTAATAAACCCAATGGCAATACAGGATACTCCCTCTATTCACATTGCATAATAATTATTGGGGTTCCATCTCCTTCCATTTAATAACACTCTGCAACCTGAAAGACTTTAAATGCCATCGGAGGCAACACCTGCACCCCTGCCCCCCACAGTTAACTTGTACTGATATAGCTATATGAATTAGTGTTATAACTCCCTGCTGCACATAACTTAATATACCATTATCACAACTATACCCTCCTCTATCATCTCACCTCCTTTATCTTCCTTGTGCCCCCCCCCTTCCTGTCTTTGGGCTGCTCTCTTTATCTTATCTTCCTATAGGTTCATAGGTTCATAGGTTCATACTAGGCTATCTGGCCAAGGGCATTTATAAGCCTAGCCCATAGTTATGTGGCTTTCGCCACCCCTTTAGTTTGAATAAAAACTATGCCTATCATTTTTCTGTGCCTCTGTCAAGCAGTGACACTGAAGTAATCCCTGGGGTATATCTGCGATCTCCCATCCATTGGTCAAGATTCCTCTTGAACAAGGCCAGCGAGGTGCTCTGCCTCACATGTACCGGGATTTTGTTCCACAGCATAGGGAGTCTCTGGGTGATGAATCTGTCCCTCCAGCACGTTCTATTTATAACCGTGTCAAGGTTTAAGTCTCCCGCCCTTGTGGTTCTGAGGGATCTAGATTTTTTGAGCTGAAGCATATTCATCAAATCTGGGTTTGACATGGCCTTATATGTCAGGCACAGGTCACCTCTGAGCAAGCGGTATGAGACTGAATAGAGCTGGAGTTCTTTCAGTCGGGCAGCATAAGACATATTTTTGAGACCCTTTATCCTTTTGGTGAGGAACTTTTGGGGCCTTTCAAGCTGCAGCAGGTGTCTGGTCAGATACATTCGAGCAGACATTGTACTCAATCATAGGTCTAATGAGTGATGAGTACAGGGGGGGGATGACCTCCCTTCACCTGGGGGTGAATGCCGTCATGATCAGGTGGGCGATATAGAAGGTTTTCCTAACTACTTTAGCAACATGAGTGTCAAGCGAAGGCTACTGTCAACTTGGGTCCCCAGATCCCTGATGACTTTTCTGTGCTCAGTGGATTGCCACCTATATGGTAGCTAGGGGTAACCTTGTTTTTCCCAAAGGGTATGACTATGCATTTTTGGCGTTTAACTTCAGGCCATGGCTCTGGCACCAGTTATCCGTTTCTGTGAGGCCCTTCTGGAGGATATCTGTGTCAGATGTGTTTTCGACTATGGCCCAGTTTGCAGTCATCTGCAAACTTTGTCAGCCATAACCCTCCTGTGTTTGCTTGTACTTCAGAAAAGTAGATGCCGAACAAGAGTGGACCCAGGACTGAGCCCTGTGGGACACCACTTGTGACAGGCTTTGAGTCTGACATGGCTCCAGCAACTCTGACCCTGTGGGTTCTGTCACTTAGCCAGTTTGCAACCCATCTTGTGATGTATGGGTTTACATTCAAGCTGATGAGTTTTTCGATGATACCTGAGTGGGGTATTGTGTCAAGGCCTTTGCCAGGTCGAGGTAGGCTGTATGGACTGCCTTTCCTCATCAATGGCCTTGGTGACTGTCTTGAAAAAGTCAACCAAGTTTAAGAGGCAGGATCTGCCTTTGACAAAGCCAAACTGGGTTGGATCCAAAGTCTGCAAGTTCCCTATGTCTTTATTTATGAGTTCCATTATGATCCTCTCCATGGCTTTGCAGATAAGGCTTGTCAAGCTAATGGGGTGGTAATTTCCAGGGTCTGTGGAGGCACCGCCCTTATGAAGTGGGACCACAGTCGCCGTGCGCCACTCCTTGGTACGTATCCTGAGGTGAGGCTAAGATTAAACAGCTGTCCTAACTGTGGGTTTAATTCCTCGTTGAGTTCATGAAGCACACAGCCGGGGACACCATCCGGTCCCATGGATGCTGTGTTTTTTGCCTTATTGAGGGCAGTTCTCACCTGGGTGTTGGAGATGTTTGGGGGGCTACAATCCTCTGGAATAGATATCTCTCCTTTTGGGGGGGAGAAGTTTGCACTGAACCTGTCAGCCAGTATGTTAGCAATGTGTGTAGGTTCAGTAATTTTCACATCATTTTGAACTAATTCTAAGCATATCTGGGAGTTTCCTCCTAGGTTTCTAACATAGCTAAAGAAGGCCTTATGATTGTCTTTAGAGTCCTTGGCGATTTTTCTCTCAAAATTTGCCTTGGATGATTTTATGAGAGCTCTTAGTTTTTTACTTATAATGATCAAGGGTGTCTTACCTTTCAAGGATTTTGCTCTATCTTGTAGTAGCTTCCTCCTTTTGTTGTAGAGCTTGTTTATGGCTGGGGTCCACCAGACTGGATGCTTGCCTTTGGTACAGAGAGTCTTAGTTTTGTTTGGGATTGCCTGATCCATGCAGTCCTGTAGGTGCTGGTAGAAGGCATTTGTAAGTGATTCAGCGGTTTGAGTAATGTTTACCACTGGCTCAGGGGCCTTAAAGGAGACCACACTAGTTTTTAGAAGTGTGAAATCGGCTTTTGAGAAGTTTTTCACTGTGGTCTTTTTTGTTTCAGGTGGGGGCGGGATGAGGACCTCCAGCGAGATTAGTTTATGATCTGATCTCACCAGTGAGGGGTATACTTCCGGTGTTGAACATTTTGATCCCATGTTCGTGATGATGAGATCAAGTATGTTTTCTCCTCTTGTGGGGATGGTGACTAGTTGTTCCATGGCAGTTGTTCTATGTCCTATACTTTGAAAAAGTCTTTATAGTAACACTTATTTTTATATAAAACCTGGTAATCTATGTGCACAGATGATATTGCATGCATATACCTGCCTGTTTTTTTTAATATATTCATATACTATCAATGTAACTGTTATTCTTTTATTAATTCTATTTGTAAATAATGTAACTGATGTCAATGATATCTGAATAATGGATCTTTTGCTTATGAATGAAATTAACAGTAAATGATGACACAATGCAAATGATGTCCATGGAGTCTGTAGAGTGGAGCTTTTCTTCCTGGGCCACTGCTGAAAAAGGGCACTGCTCAGTCAGACTTTCCTGATAAACAAAAGCATATAAATAAATATACAAAATAAATAAATGCCTCCTTATTTGTTCCACTATTACACAAATAAACATTGCTCATACTCTTTGTCTTGGGGTAAAGTAAATCAGGAGAGTAAGAAATCCTAAACCATATTAGTAAGAATAAAAACATTTCAGCTGGTAAAACATAAGGCCTTGGCTTTCTTAAGATGTGATGGGCCTTTTCTTCATCTTACCATACTAGGAATCTATTCTTGGAAAATAATGTTGATGTTACTTTGATTAAGAACTTAGCAGTTCTCAGTTACCAAATGTATCTGCTCATTCGTTTATAGCAATGTATATAAAATATATTAATTTTCATTGAACTGCAGTGGTTTGTAGAGGCATTTGTAGTGAAAAGAGGTCACTGTGTTAGTGCTCTCTACAATTCAGCCAGAATAAGAGACTTATAATTTATTGCACAGGGCTTCAGTGCCGTAAAAGACAGGAAAAGGCTACAAGCATTTTACAGAAACTGTACATAAGACATTTAAAGTGTCATTTTATTGTACTCCATTGCTTTATTTAATATTTGATGTACACAATAAGAAATAACTATACAGAACACCCGAAAATTACTTAATGTCAGAGTAAGATGAATTTAATGAGGTACCCTAATCTTCATCAATTTCTAGGTAAGAAATTATTCACTCATATAAACAAAAATGAGATATAAGTAGTTATATAACATGGCCAGTACAAAAAAATACAAAAAAATGAAACTTAAAGAGATAAGTTGTTACATAGGTCAGAAGACACACAAATTTGAAACATCAAACATTAAATAAGTTGTAACAGAATAAAATATAAAACTGAAGTGCAGGTTTATGTATCAGATATTTGAGTGGTACAGAGATATCACAAAATTAAGAATTCATAAAAGTGAGAGCTGTAAATAAAAGTAAAAATAATTAATAGATTTTATAAGCACACACACACACACACACACACACATATATATATATATATATATATATATATATATATATATACACACACACACACACACACGGATTCACTTCATAACACTGAAATATCAAAACACTGAAAATGAGAAAACTTCATAATATAGAAGACCAAAACACTGAAAACTCAAAACACTGAAACTCAAAACACTGAAAACACATATCATACATATACTGACTTTAAACAACATAAATTATAACACTTTCTACCAAGTGTAAGAAGGGGGGCATGCCCCCCTGCACCCCCATGTGGGGGGCTGTGTCCCCCCACCCCCTGCTACTTATATATATCTACTCCAAGATTGCACTTAACTACACTAAGTGCAATCTTGGAGTTGATATATTTAAGTAGCAGGGGGTGTGGGGGGTACAGCCCCCCACATGGGGGGTGCAGGGTGGCTTGCCTCCCTGCATACACTTGGTAGAAAGTGCTATGATTTATGTTGTTTAAACTTAGTATATGTATGATATGCATTCAAATGCCATGGAACAGCTAGTCACTGTTCCCACGAGAGGAGAAAATATACTAAATCTCATTATCACAAACATGGGGACAAAATGCTCCACACCGGAAGTATATCCCTTATTGGTGAGATTTGATCATAAACTAATCTCACTGGAAATCCACATCCCGCCCCCACCCCAAACAAAAAAGACCACAGTGAAGAACTTCTCTAAAGCAAACTTCACACTACTCAAGACTGGTGTGGTATCCTTCAAGGCCCCTGAGCCAGTGGAAACCACAACCCAAGCTGCGGAAGCCCTTACAAATGCCTTCTATAAACACCTCCAGGACTGCATGGATCAGGCAATCCCAAATAAAACCAAGACTCTTTCCACAAAGGGCAAACGTCCAGTCTGGTGGACCCCAGCCATTAACAAACTTTACAATAAGAGGAGAAAGCTATTACATGATAGAACAAAATCCATAAAAGGAAGTCACCCTGATCATTATTAGTAAAAAATACGAGCACTCATAAAATCAACTAAGGCCAATTTTGAGAGAAAAATTGCCATGGATTCAAAGGACAATCATAAGGCCTTTTTCAGCTATGTTAGGAACCTGGGTGGAAACTCCCAGATATGCTCAGAATTAGTCCAAAATGATACAAAAATCACTGAACCCACAGACATTGCCAACATACTGGCAGACAGGTTCAGTGCAAACTTCACCCCTCTCCCCTAAAGGAGAGATAACTATCCCAGCGGAGTGTAGCCTCCCAGACATCTCAAATGCGCAGGTGAAAGCTGCTCTCTCTAAAGCTAAAAACACAGCATCAATGGGACCGGATGGTGTCCCTGGCTATGTGCTACACGAGCTAAATGAGGAATTAAACCCGCACATAAGGCAGCTGTTTAATCTCAGCCTTACCACAGTATACGTGCCCAAGGAGTGGCGTACGGCAACTGTGGCCCCACTCCACAAAGGAGGTGCCTCTACAGACCCTGGTAATTACCGCCCCATAAGCTTAACAAGACTAGTCTGCAAAGCTATGGAGAGGATCATAATGGAGCTCATAAACAAAGATATAGGGGACTTGCAGACATTGGGCCCGACACAGTTTGGCTTCGTCAAGGGAAGATCATGCCTTTTGAACTTAGTTGACTTCTTCGAAACAGTCACCAAGGCCATTGATGAGGGAAAGGCAGTCCATACAGCCTACCTTGACCTTGCAAAGGCTTTCGACACAATACCCCACTGGGGTATTGTAGAAAAACTTACCAGCTTAAATGTAAACCCATATGTCACAAGATGGGTTGCAAACTGGCTTAAGGACAGAACCCACAGGGTTAGAGTTGCTGGCGCTATGTCAGACTCCAAGCCGGTCACAAGTGGTGTCCCACAGGGCTCGGTCCTTGGCCCCCTATTGTTCGGCATCTACTTCTCAGAAGTACAGGCCAACATGGGAGGACTTTGGCTGACAAAGTTTGCAGACGACTGCAAACTGGGTGCCATAGTGGAAAGTGCATCGGACACGGATATCCTTCAGAAGGGACTCACGGAAACAGATAGCTGGTGCCAGAGCCACGGCCTGAAGTTAAACACCAAAAAATGTATAGTCATACCCTTTGGGAAAAACAAGGTAACCCCAAGCTACCATGTAGGTGGCAATCCACTAAGCACAGAAGAGGTTATCAGGGACCTGGGGACCCAGGTTGACAGTGGCCTTTCTTTTGACACTCACGTTGCTAAAGTGGTTAGAAAGACCTTCTACATTGCCCACCTGATCATGAAGGGATTCACATCCAGATCTAGTGAGGTCATTGTTCCCCTGTACTCTTCACTTATCAGACCAATGATCGAGTACAATGCCCCATTCGGGATGTATCTCACCCGACATCTGCAGCAATTGGAGAGACCCCAAAAGTTCCTCACCAAAAGGATAAAGGGACTCCAAAATCTGTCATATGCTGCCAGATTGAAGAAACTCCAGCTCTATTCAGTCGCATACCATCTGCTCAGAGGTGACATGTGCCTGACATACAAGGCCATGTCCAACCCGGAATTAATGGACATGCTCCACCTCAAAAAATCCAAATCCACCAAAACCACTAGAGTAAGCAACTTAAACCTTAGCACGGACATAAATAGGACTTGCTGGAGGGATAGATTTATTACTCAGAGACTCCCTATGCTGTGGAATAAAATCCCGGTCCATGTGAGGCAGAGCACCTCGCTGGCTCTGTTCAAGAGAAATCTTGACCTGTGGATGGGAGATCGTAGGTTTACCCCGGGAATCATCTCTGTGTCACTGCTGGACAGAGGCACAACAAACTAATGGGCACAGTATTTTTTCATATAAGGGGTGGCGTAAGCCACAAAAATTTGGACTAGGCTTATAAATGCCTTAGGGCAGATAGCCTAGTATAAACCTATGAACCTATGAACCTATATGTGTTTTCAGTGTTTTGAGTTTCAGTGTTTTGAGTTTTCAAGATTTTGAAGTTTCAATGTTTTGGTTTCAGTGTTTTGAGTTTCAGTGTTCTGATATTTCAGTGTTATGAAGTGAATCCATACACACACATATCTATATATATATATATATATATATATATATATATATATATATATATATATATATATATATGTGTGTGTGTGTGTGTGTGTGTGTGTATGTGTGTATATATAGATGTATATTTAAACTTGACACCTACAAATGTTTTTTCTAGAATTGTTCCAGATACTATTTCTAAGTTATTATGGATAAACAAAGATGCTGGTACTCAGGTTGATAAGCTCACATTATAACATCATGTAGCAGCAGTGGTCAGAAAAGCCTTTTACTTGGTTCGTCTCATAAGTAAAGGGATTGCATACAGAAAAAAGGAGGTTATTACCTCTCTATACTCCTCCCTCATTAGATCAATAATTGAGTATAAAGCTCTGTTTGGTATGTATCTTTCTAAACATCTGCACTAACTGGAAAGGCCACAGAAATACCTCGCAAAGACAAAACATAGCCTTGAACACCTGTCCTATGTGGACAGGCTCAAATCACCATCACTCTACTCGGTATCATACAGGTTGCTCAGAGGTGATTTGTGTCCCACCTGCAAGGCAATCTCAGAACCTGGCCTACTAGAGATGCTCCATATCCATAAGTCTAACTCCTCATGCATTACCTGCTTGAAAGACCTGAATCTAATATGTGATATCAACAAAACCTGCTGGAGAGTCAGGTTTGTCTCCCACAGGCTGCTCCATCTCTGCAATAGACTTCCCATACATGTCAAAAAGAGTACCTCGCTGACCTTCTTCAAGCACAACCTTGATGAATGGATGGAAAACCACAAATTTGCCCCAGGGGTTTTACCTGTGTCCCTCACTGATGGGGGCAACAGGTGCTGACTGAGGTTTGATTTTGGGGATACATTTTTTGTTAGGCTTATAAGGGACCCAGGGGCATTAGCCTAGCAACTTCCTATGATCCTATGATCCTATGATGTAGTTCCCCCACCCTAACAGAAAAAAACAGTCAGCCAAATTTAATAAAACCTACAAGGTCTGTTTTGAGATGCACACAGTAGCACAGTAGATTCAGTAACCAATGTGTAGAGGTGTGCACCACCACGCAAACTAGGTAACCACTGTGGCATGCTAATTACAACATAAGCAGCTGAACTTTATGCTAATCAACCAATCCAAAATGGTGGAACTATTCAACAAGCTATAAAGCAACTGTGTAGACACCGTGGTGGTTTGCCCTGCAAATTACAAAACCTATTGGAATACAGCAATGGAAAGGAGTCTACATGGAAATAATTTTAGGGGCTTTTGCTAGTTTAATTAATTTGTATGTGCAATAGGCTGAAGTCTATGCTGCTGCTGCTGCCAACAGACCTAAGCCAAGAAGGAAAAAACTTTTCAGGCCCCATTTAACTTTTCAAATCTACATGATGTGTAAATTGTAGATCACTATAGGATGGATAGGGACACACTACAGGAACTCTGCAACCTCTGTCATCCTCAACTCAGAGCCGCGGCCATCCGAGCATAACCCATCCCAGTGGAGACAAAGGCATGTGTAGCACTTAGAATCTTAGCTAGAGATACATTTCAGAGACCAACAGTGGGCATGCTGGGGTGTCATAGGTATCAGCATCCAGGATCCTCCATCAGTTCTTGAATGCTATGCTCCAACATGCCAGGGACCATATATATTTTCCCCATACTCCTGAGGAGAGGGCCAGAAATATGCAGGAGTTCTACCCTGTAGCAAACTACCTTGAAGTACTGGGTGCCGTAGATTGCACACATAGAGAACTTTAGGTACCACCCATGGAACAAGGCGACCACTACATAAATAGAAAGGGCTTCCACTCTATTAACTGCCAAGTTGTAGGTAATGCCAAGGCAATCATCTTGCATGTGTGTGTTGGCAACCCTGGCAGTTACCATGACTCACATATCTGGTACACCTCTCAGCTGTATCAGATGTTCGCTATGGGGGATATCACACATGGTCATTTACTGGGTATGCAGGTTATACACTAGAAACATGCTTGATGACACCCATCAGAAATGCCCACACACCCACTGAAGAACACCATATTGATGCACACACACGAACCAGAAATATCATAGCATGTGTTTGGGCTGCTGAAGTTCCAGTTCCGGTCCCTAGATACATCTGGGGGATGGAGCGCTGCAGTACAATCCATGGACATGTACTGAAATATTCACAGCATGTGTCATGCTACACAACATCATCCTGAGAAAACAGCTTCAACAGGATCAGCAAGGGGAAGGAGTACACATCCCACCACCAATGCCAAGGTCACCACAGCCACACGCAGATGAGGAATCAGAGGGGGAACCACCAGTTGCTGTGGCTGTAAGCAGACATGCTCAATATGCCCTAGCATTACCTGAGAGACAATGCATAGCACACTTACTCACAACCTAAGGGCCTAAAACCTTCCTCCTATGTACATACATACATATACTAACAGTGATGGCAGGCGACTCTTACAACCTTCACCTCCCCATTTATTGGCTGTATACTGCTTGCATTAGACAGAGTCAGCCGTGAACTAAAACTGTGGCAACGTATGCATTTACAAGGTAAGTACTGAACCTGGAGTGTATTTTGTAAGAATATGAATGAGTGGCATATCCTTGTATGTCATGACTTGGTATTTTTAGCAAGTAAAAGATGGGGGATTTGTACAGAAATGATCTTATCATGTGAAAGCAGAGACTTATATGTGTCCATTATTAAGTAGTAGGCCTCATGCATCAAAGACTCACACAGTCATACCTCTTACAAGTACTGATGCTCACTGCATGACATCAGATTAGAACAATATGTTTGTACTGGAAAATTATTAAAGACTGCCATTAGAAAGTAATGTCACACATATTGCAGTTTCAGACTTCACAACCCTTACAAGATCATTCACAATAAAGTTGGAAAATGTCGATGCTATAAACTGTTAAATTTTCTATGACCAATATAAGTCAAAAGTACAGTTACCAGTTCAACATCACAAATGCAGATATACTAAGCACTATGTCAGCTATGCACCCTGAGCATCATATACAAAGCTTATGTATCCCTGAATTCAAAAGATAGAAAACAGAGATAAAGTACAGTTATCATCATTTGCACAAGTGTTGTGGGGGGGGCAGGAAGGCTAGGCTGACACAAAAAGTCGGTGAGTGTGCATGAATAAGAACGAGCAGCAGGCAGCTATCTGGGTAAAACCAACAAATGGCCAATGCGACAAAATGAGGTTTAAGCTGCACGGCTGAACCATGTAACCGGTGTGTGTGTGTGTCTGTAGGGGTTCTCCAGGTGAAATTGGTGTGTGTCTCCATGAACACTGCCGAGTTCTGTGCTAGCTCTGCGTCTTGGTATGTCAGACAGGTATAAGTCATGCATTGTAGAGGTGACAATTCAACGTTGTTGTCCCCAACTATAAGAACCGGTTCTGCCAGGAGTTGCACTGACATATCCACACCCGTGATCAGATGCACTGCTGCTGCCTGAATGTGACTGCCTTCAAGGGGATGCCCAGAACCATGACCCATTGACCTGCAATGTCTGGGTGTGGACCATACCTCTCAACCTGGAAACATCAGAAATCTGGACAAGGCCCATGAAAAATAGGTACAAATCTGTACGCTGATAAACATCTAATTTGCATATGTAATTATGTAACCCCACCCACTCCAATGGAATTATGGGATATCAACTTTCAAAAGCAAACTGAAGAACAGACAGCCATAATATGGCACCAGAGTCCCCCTGCAGCCATCCCAACGTCCCAGCACCTGGCTATTTTGTCCCACTTATCATAAACACTAATGTGCGCATACTGCTTTACTTTTATTATGATTATTTGGATTTTATTTTTACATTTTACAGCACAACAATGCAGAAAGACTAACAGACATCTGGTAAACAAAGCAATACTGTCTCACAATGAAAATAAGCTTGTGAAAATTGGCATTAAAACTTCTCTGCCCTTGAAACACACATTCATTGAAACCCACACCACAACCAAAGAAAACACATCTGGCCACTGATGGATAAAGATTGTCCTTGGGTTGTTTTCAAATCATTGGCCCCTTGCACACAAAACAAGAAACAGACATGTGTTCTCTTTTTTGTTACACCTTCCTGATTTTATTATATTCCTTGCATAATACAACACATTTGTTAGAGCACATTTTAAATTTATTGTTTGAACATTTTTCCAGTAGGCTGTACTGTAGGCAATGAAGCAAAATGCATGAACCAATGACAAAACTGCCCAATTCAGAACATTTCCATCATAAAAGTCTACTTCCACACCCACACTATAAATAAAATGACAGTAGTGTAAGCCATAGGGTCTCACACTTATTTTCAATTTCATTTTTTTGGGGGGGGGGGTGGCAAAAGGTCAAAAACCAGGGACACATTTTAAGCATTGCTTGTATAATTTTGTACAGTTGCTAGAATAAAATGTTGTGCTACCACCATGCAACAGGACCCTATGCACTAAAGTCAGAACAACATACCACTATGCCAAATCAGCAGCTTCCTGAAAAATAGGAAGACTGAAACTTAATGGCTATCATTTAGTGAATTCATTTCTCACTTCTCACCATAGCTCTCAACCTCTTAGCACAAAAAAACTGGACAAACCAAGCCAATAACATGAGAATACAAATTTAGTTCTCACTTCTCACCATAGCTCTCAACCTCTTAGCACAAAACACCTGGACAAACAGTAATGACTGGATCTCCAATCTTGAGGTGAATTTCTGGACCTCGATTTTCAAACACATAATAAATTAGTTATGATCAGAGACCCTATCACAATCCTCTATGATATTCACATCCTAAGACATCACAAGGACTACAGAATTCAATACTACTTCCCATAAAGAACTTACCAATGTCACTGCAGATTTAATGCCATTATTCAGTCAACTTCTTCATGTCCTGTTTTACCAAAATCAACACCTGAGAAACGTGCTGCGTCTGACCTTTTGCTAGTGTAATTCCCTCACTCATACTGTATGATATGCTACTCATCATGCTGTTCCTGATCATATAAGAGATATGCAGAAGTAGAAACTCTTCATTAATTTAAACAGTGCATTATATATTATCTGCACTTAAAGTTTCATTTAGTTGAAAATTGGTCGAAAGTTGTTTGTTTGTTAAATTTAACTGTTGAGGCTGCCCACTAAAGTGTGTTAGCCTGTGTAACTGATTTATTACTGTTTCCTGCATGTCTGTGTGCTTTCTATCTCAAAAAAAAAAAAAAAAAAAAAAAAAAAAAATCCTTGTTTTCCTGCCTCTCCTCGACTTGTTTAGACCAGTATACAGGCTTTGCTGTATTCTGGGCTATGGTGTAGTTCCTGTGTTGTCCATTCCCTTACTTGGGTAGAAGGAAGTTTCTTTGCTCACCAGTGGGAGTGGGGAGCCTTGAGCAGCCTATCTGTCCCTGAAGGAGTGACATCAGCACAAGAGCTTGTAGTAATTGGTTGTTTTGGACCATTTCTAGCTCTTTTGAAGTTCCCAGTTTAAAATCCACATTTGCATGGCTTTGCGCATTTGTGCACATAGCGCAGCGCCGGTTAAACAAGGTTAAACTTTTTCTGGCTCTGCCAAGTCTGCTTTTCAAGTTTTCCCTTAAGAAAGCTCTACTCTTATAATAATCAGTCTAATCACTTTATTATAAGCCTAGCACTTGTTCTCAAAACCTCTCTTCTAAGTAAGCACTCACTAACTAAAGTAAGCACTACATCCACCTACCTTCCTTGTGAGTACCCACTTCCCTTAAAGGCACAGCACTCCCTTATAATATTCTAGCATGTCGAGTGGTAGATTACTAGCATCCTCTCCGGTTCAGCTGGATAATCTGGGAATCTTGAGACAATGCTACAATTGTCTCATGTACACAGACAACCCACTCCTCCTCCCAACAAACACAAATACATGTGAGAGATGCAACTATATAGCCAAACTGGAGGCTGAACTCTCTCAACTCAGGACTGGCAAGACCAGTCAGGAGGACAAGGTAACCACACACATACACCAAACCCAGTCCCACATAGACCTACCACAACTGCAAACCAAACACATAATAACACAAAGACATACTCGGAGGCTCTAACAAAAAACTTACCAAAACAACAGAGGCTCCCAAAGCAGACACCCAAAAATCCACCACCTCAAAACATAACACATGCAACACATACTTCAATAAATCAATGTGTCAAACAATCACAGCCCTTAAGGCCAAACACCATGCCTGATACACTAGTAATAGGTGACTCTATAGTCAGACACACTTACGTTCTGCTTACCAGGCTGAACAAGGAGAGGGTAACGGTGAGCTGCCTATCGGGAGCTAGGATCCGCCACATAACACACGCACTCAGGTCACTCCAAAGCAAGTACAAATATGACTCCGTCATTTTCCATGCCGGCATGAATGACCTGAGACATACCTCCCTGGACTACATGAAAAGAGACATAGAGGAGCTCTCTGATTATGTAGCCCAAGCTGGTATGACCCTGACCCTGAGCAGCATCTTGCCCTCACCAAGAATGATGCCACAATACAAAGACAAGATGATCAGCTTTAATAATTGGCTCAAACACTGGTGTCATTCTAGGGGGATCCAATGTCTGTCTGCTTGGGATGACATGCTGGACAAGCCACGCTGCTTCGCAAGGGACAGCTTGCATCTGTCACCACTGGGCTTCCGAATATTAGCTAAGGCTCTTGCCTCCCCCATAGTGCCTTTTTTAGGCAAGGCTCAAAAGATAAACCCACCTCCTTAGAAAACAAAAATGGAAAAAAATTAAGGGTAATGCTGCTCAACGCCAGAAGTCTAAATCTCAAGATGCAGGCTCTCAAAGCACTCCTCAGTATGGAGAACATCGATGTCTGTACAGTATCTGAAACCTGGTTCAAGGCTCCTGAGAGCACCCCAGCACTACCAGGCTATACCTCGTATCATGCTTTTCAGCCCCAAAACTCGGGCCAAACCAAAAAAGGAAGGGGAGTGTCCATATTCATCAAGGACACCCACACCTCCAGGTTAGTGGCAACACATGAAGCATCAGAGACCATCCAGGTGCAACTAACCATAGGCAAAACTGCTATACAACTGGTAGCATGTTACAGACCACCCTCCCAATCTCAGGAACCCCATTCAGCCTTCCTGAAGACATTGGAGGATATGAATGTCTCACCAAACACCATCATATTGGGAGACTTCAACTACCCTAACATAGACTGGGTGCATTATTTTAGCCCAAACACCCTAGCCCAAAGGTTCCTGGAATTCATAAATTCAAATGCAATGGAACAGCTAGTCACCTCTCCCACAAGGGGAGATAATATACTAGACCTGATCATCACAAACATGGGGACAAAGTGCTCCACACCGGAAGTATACCCCTCACTAGTGAGATCTGACCACAAACTAATCACCCTGGATATACATATCCCACCTCCACCCCCAACACAAAAGACTACAGTGAAAAACTTCTCAAAAGCCGACTTTACACTTCTTAAAACTGAGATGGTATCCTTTATGCCCACTGGGCCAGTGGAAACCACATCCCACAATGCAGAATCCTTCACAAATGCTTTCTACAGATATCCCCAAGAATGCATGGATCATGCAATCCCAAATAAAACCAAGACCCTCTCCACCAAGGGCAGGTGTCCTGTCTGGTGGATCCCAGCCATAAACAAATTGTATAACAAATGAAGGAAGCTACTGCACGACAGAGCAAAATCCCATAAAGAGAAGGCATCTCTGATCAGCACTAGTAGAAAGCAACGTTCTCTCATAAAAACATCCAAGGCCAACTTTGAGAGAAAAATCGCTATGGACACTAAAGATAACCACAAGGCCTTCTTCAGTTATGTTAGAAACCTGGGCGGAAACCCTCAGATATGTTCAGAGTTAGTACACAATGACAAAAAATACACTGAACCCACAGATATTGCCAACATTCTGGCAGACAGGTTCAGTGCAAATTTCTCCCCTCCCTCACCCCCAAAAGAAGAAATACTTATCCCAGCTGAATGTAACCTCCCTGTCATCTCAGATGTCCAGGTGAGAACCGCCCTCAGCAAAGCTAAAAACACAGCATCAATGGGACCTGACGGTATCCCGGGTTGCATGCTACGTGGACACCAAGAGGAGCTAAACCCGCACATAAAAATGCTATTTAACCTTAGCCTTACTACAGGATATGTACCTGAATACTGGTGTACAGCAACAGTAGTCCAACTCCACAAGGGAGGCACCTCTACAGACCCTGGTAACTACCGCCCCATAAGCTTAACCAGCCTGGTCTGCAAAGCTATGGAAAGAATCATTATGGAACTCATAAACAGAGACATTGGGGACTTACAGACACATGATCCCACCCAGTTCGGCTTTGTAAAGGGCAGATCCTGCCTTTTGAACCTGGTTGACTTTTTCAAGGCAGTCACTAGAGCCATTGATGAGGGCAAAGCAGTCCATACAGCCTACCTGGACTTGGCTAAAGCTTTCGACACAGTACCTCACTCTGGCATCATAGACAAGCTCAACAGCTTAAATGTAAATGCGTATGTCACAAGATGGGTGGCAAACTGGCTAAAGGATAGAACCCATAAAGTCAAAATCACTGGAGCCATGTCAGACTCAAGGCCAGTCACAAGTGGTGTCCCGCAGGGCTCTGTCCTGGGATCACTCTTGTTCGGCATTTGTTTCTCAGATGTGAAAGCAGACATGGGAGGGTTGTGGCTGACGAAGTTCGCAGATGACTGCAAACTAGGCGCCATAGTCAATACACCAGCTGACACATACATCCTACAGACAGGCCTCACTGAAACGGACAACTGGTGCCGGAGTCATGGCCTTAAACTAAATGCCAAAAAATGTATAGTCATCCCCTTTGGGAAAAACAAAGTACCCACAAATTATCACATAGACAGTAACCCACTGAGTGCGGAAAAAGTAATCAGAGACCTGGGGACCCAAGTCGATAGTGACCTCTCATTTGACACCCATGTTGCCAAAGTGGTTAGAAAGACTTTCTACCTTGCCCACCTTATCATGAAGGGATTCACATCCAGATCAAAGTAGGTCATTGTACCTCTATACTCCTCCCTTATCAGGCCCATGATTGAGTACAATGCCCCATTTGGTATGTACCTCATCCGGCACTTGCAACAGCTAGAGAGACCCCAAAAGTACCTCACCAAGAGGATCAAGGGTCTCCAACATATGTCATATGCTGCCAGACTAAAGAAACTCCAGCTCTATTCAGTAGCATACCACCTGCTCAGAGGTGATCTGTGCCTGACGTACAAGGCCATGTCCAATCAGGAATTGATGGACATGCTCCACCTCAAAAAATCCAAATCCATCAGAACCACGAGAGCTAAAGATTTAAACCTCAGCACAAATATGAATAGGGCATGCTGGAGGGACAGATTCATAACTCAGAGGCTTCCCATACTCTGGAACAGAATCCCAGTTCATGTTAGGCAGAGCCCCTCACTGACTCTCTTCAAGAGAAATCTTGGCGAGTGGATGGGAGATCGTAGGTTTACCCAGGGTCATCTCTGTGTCACTACTAGACAAAGGCACAGTATACTAATTCTATTATGTAAGGGGGTCTTCACTGTGTCACTACTAGACAGAGGCACAGTATTCTAAATCTATTCTGTACACTTTTGTACCATTACATGGGGTGGCGAAAGCCACATCACTATGGCTAGGCTTATAAATGCCCCAGGGCAGATAGCCTAGTACTAAACTATGAAACTATGAAACTATGAAAATGTAAATGCTGAACATGTGAGGTTGTGCCTCAGAAATAAGAAAGTGACCTTCACAGGTAGGTCAAGCATCTTGTAGGTAAATTCAATATACAGTGTTTACACAGACAACAACATGTTCAAAGATTTATAGTTCAGAGCTGAGCAGATAAGCAGGAGTAGAAATGGGCAGAGGTGAGGCATCAGCCCTAAAGACTGGCTCCAACAGTATATTTCCTATGTAACAATTTAAGTTTACCTTTTCACAAATTTCTCGAAAACATCATATCAGTTAGAGTTTTCCTGCTTCTAGTAACCACCTGGCATGTTCTGCAGGAGCACAGTCAAACAGGAGCTGTTGCAAATATGGCTCAGAAGCCACATGCAGTGCAGTAGATACAGATGCAGACTTAATAACTTAGTAATAGCTTCAGGAAAGTCAAAACAAGTGGGAGTGACAATCCATGACCTGACTATAGACAGATTATTCAGAAACTGCGCTACGATACAACAACTTCAGCCACTATGCAGCTTGTTACCAGTATCCTCTGCACAAAAATGAATGCAAATTCACCATTTCCAGTATCTCCTCCCTACAGAAAGGCATTACATTTTCATCAGTCATAAAGTTCGAGTGATAAATCCTTACCTTTCCATTTATTCAGCCTTCTAAATAAAATAATTCCTTTCCATTCTTTGGAGCCTTCTAAATAAAATGCCATTTCAAATACATCCTTCCCACTCGCAAACCACCCAGGCCAGGCCGTAAATAAAATACATTCTTCCCACTTGCAAACCACCCGGAAATACACTGCAAGCTCAATTCCGACAGGCTGGTAGACCTGATGAGCTGATGTCATCGCGTGCGTGATGATGTCAGCTCAAAGCACGAAAAATTTAAAAAAAAAAGCAAAAAACTAAAGGGAAAAAATCGGAAATGAAAGGGTGCCACTCGGGAATCATGGCACCCCATTATTTGGACCCCAAAACTCAGTAAAAACTGAGTAATTTAGGACAGTTGATAGGTATGGTGTGGACTGCTCACCCTCTGACAGAGCAGTTGAAGTCCTGCCACCACAGCAGCATGATCGGGCATGGCCATGATGTGGCTGACCTACTCTCGTGAGGATGCCGTTCTCCTCCCAGCAGATGTTACATCAGGGACATTGCTTGTTCAATGACAGACACCCCTTGTTCCATCACAGACATTTCTCGTTCCAGTGCGTCATTCATCCAATCCATTGAATTGGCAACACTGTGGAGGCAGTCATGCATGTCAGCCTGTACCATATCTACAAGCCTGAGAATTTGTTTGGAGCAGCTATGGGAATGTGCCTGCACCTCCATGATGGCCTGAACATATGTTGAGTGGCACAGGAACAGGCACCTGGGTCAGGTGGAAGAAGGACAGCAGGCCTCCTCTGAGCACCCCAATCAACCATTCTGGATGGAACATCGCCTACACTTTGGCTACAGCCGGAATCAACAGACACAGAAACTGCAGTAACTACACTTCCCTGATTAATTGCCTGGACCTCAACCTGTCTAATATCTGTAGGCACACTGGAATGGGTAGACATAGACCTACTGGCTGTGTCTGATAAATTGCAGGGGGTAGCTGTACATTAACCTCAGTGTAAGCTTCAGCCTCTGCCCTGCCCGACTGTACTTCTGTTTGACCATCATCCTTGCTGATACACTGACATCAGGTGGTAGAGGTCCCACACATTTGCTGTCATGATCATATGTGATAAAAAAGCAACAAACACAGGAACAAAATAATATCTACACTACTATAGTCCAATACAAACTAACATTGGTGCCACTATTACAGACAATACAGCAACATACATAACAGGCATCAATATCACACAATAAAATATTTCTTTAACTTGCTCAGCAGTACTGACATAAACATGTTTGGCTTACCATCTGCAGATGAGATTCTCCCCTGCAAGCCAAATGGTCCTGGAAGAAGCTAAGGGAAAAGGTAAGGGCAACATCATCATAATTAACAGCAATGCAGGGGATAATTTTTTTAACCCTTTATATGTTCATTAACTATACTTTTAACAAGAACTTGGCTGACAACTTCAACCTAAGCTAGTCAATCAGAATGTGTTATTAACTGTAGCAATCTTCAATCCCACCCCCCCCCAAAAAAAATCTTGTGACACAGAAGTAATGTATTGATTTCAGTTGTTTTACTATACAACAGTATTCAACTGTTGAGATATCAAACTTTACCTGGAAGCTCCTCCTGGGACATGCTTGCTGACCCTGACACTGTTGCAGTGACATCCAGGACATGCTGTTGTGCACTTTCCTGGGAGGTGTCTGGATCCCTGACACTGGTCAGGAACTCTTTATTTGGTGTTAGTGGTGGCTTCATAGCAGGCCCAACCCTGCTAACCATCTGATCATGGCCAACTGTAGCTGTTCTCCTCCATGCAGATGTGATCGTGTCAGTGGTCCAATGGGGCACCTGCTCATATGTCCTGCCATGGCTTCCCATGGCATTCTCATCATCCACAATTTGCCACCAAATTTGCATTCTGCATGCCATATATCCCCATCCCGTTTCTTTTCAGCATCAGTGAAGGGTGGTCTCCAAGGATTGACACACCTGGATGGCATACTTCTAGGGCTCCTTAAAGTCAATAGAAGGATAATGCACATAAGTATCACATAACTACAAAATAACTGTTCCCAGATAAAACAGAAAGGGTCACCTTTCAGTATTACCCATTGGAGAAACATAAAAAGATCTAGAGATTTGAAACGCGAACAACAGGCTGGATGAAAAAAAAGAAAAGTAACAATAGCAATATATCTTTCTTTGTGCCATAACAGTAATGCAGCTTTGCTTCCTCCCCAAAGGAACAGGCAAATAACACATTTTGCTAGCAAACCATCTCTGAAATGCTAAAAGTGCTATCAAAGGAACTGTCCCTGAAACATTTGTATATATTTATTACAGAGCATTCCATTTTCATGCATGGGCAATCATATAAACCTGTGAAATGCCTTGAAAACATGCCCATGTTATCAGTACACTTCTAACTAATTCATACAGATAAAAGTGTAAAAGTCTTTGCTTCAGATTTTTCTTATTTACATTCCAGCATATGCAGTTTGTAGCTGACAAAATGCAAGCATACCTTCTGAAATTCTATATTCCTCTGTGCAGATATCTCCTCAAGTAATATCATATGTTCAGTCTTCTCCACATAAATAAGTCTCCTCACCATCAGTTTACCTAGTTACATGGTTGCCTTTTTATATAGGTTCATAGGTTCATAGGTTAGTACTAAGCTATCTGCTCTTGAGAGCCATTTTAAGCTTAGCCAATTATCCCTTGTGAGACTCAAACCCTGCACCTTGTGTTTGTAAGGCAAACACCTTAACCATTAGGCCACCCTCCCAACCCGATGATGTAGATTCAGGGCTGTTAGCACAGTGAAGATGGGAAATGAGGTGTGAGCTGATTAGAATTGCTGAATCCTAGATACTTGGATCTGTGTAGGAAATGTAAACATATAGCAAGCACTCCACCTGTGTTTATTTTTAATGGATTGCAATTGTGAATGATTACTGGATGGGAGAAGGAAAACACAGCAGTAAACAGCACTACAGGCTGCCTTACATCCAGTGGCTGTGTCACATTAGATCTATAAAGTGTTAGATGTAAGGTTGGAAATGTAAGTAAGCAGCATACAATTCACAGGTTGTTTTCAATAACATCCAACCTGCACTTCATTTGTTGGCAACTGCATATGATATTATTTCCAGTTAATATCCTCACACATGTTTTTCTTCCCTATCAGTTCATATTGCACGCCTCTACTTTCTGTATTACTAATACTGATTAATAGATTTTGCTTTGACACCTATTTGCTAGACTCAGATGGAAGAAACATGTTTCACTCACTGTCTAGTCTAACTTTTTTTAATACCTATTAATTCTAAATATGATCATTTAAGATGTGAACTGTTTCACAAATAGTACATTGAAATTTTTGTTATTCACATGCTACCAATGCAGTACCTACTTGTTACATTCCTGATTTAAAGTTTTTATGTATATGGAGCATGCCTCCATAAGTGGTAAATATTTACTTGACTCTCTTACTAGAAGTTTTGTGTTTATACGCGTGTACCTATGCTGTTTTTTGATTGTAACTTTATTGTTTGTTCTTAATGTGGAGCTTTTCTCCCAAGGCCTCCACTGAAAATGAGCTTTTTTTTCAGCCCAGTGGACAATTCCAGTAAACAAATGCAAAATAAAAAACAAATTTTAAGGCCAATGATACAAAATGGCTTACACAATGCATGTCTCAGATTACTTGTCAGATAACTGAAAAGTGACCAACAAACACAAATAGGTAACACAGAGCTGTATATTTTCAAGCAATAATCATAACTAAGTGCACTACATCCAAATATACTAAATGTACAAATAACAGTTGTATGGTTTCATAGTACTGTAGATGATTTTGCAGTTGGTGGTGTGCAGAATGATTTCAATTCCTAGCTACAAAACTTTTTGTGTTGCAAAGAGAGATAAGACACCTCTTCTGTGTTCTGAAGGTTCACTGGAGTTAGAGTTCAAATCGAGATCTCTGTAGACAGACATATTTCATATGAACCATCATTTTCTAGTGTGTATGTCATAAATTGATTTTCTTAATTTCGATTACTTCTCCCTTTTTGTCTTTTTCCCATTTCTATCTTGTTTTTTTTTATTTTATATATTTATTTATTTATTTTATTTATGTATGTATTTATTTATTGATGTTGGCCAGTGTTTACACAATGCAGAGCTTAGCATAATCATGGGAATGGAGAAAATGAATGGCAGGTTTGGCTGTGCTTATCTCATTTGCATGAATTGCAGAAGTGCGCAAACTGGACAACTGGACCTCCCAGGAAAGTCCCAGACAGCCACAAATAGAAATTGATACATTCAATTCATTCTATAGGGCACTGTGCAAACCTGGTAAGTTGTGTTGACTGGCAGTTAACAGAGAGACCTTAAGAATGATTAATAAATTAGGGAACATCATGTAACAAGTCTTGTGCCAACAGGTGTAAGCATAGAGGTGAAATATAGATGGTCATGGGTTCTTGTATAGGGTATACAACCTTTTTTTTTTACTGTTGTGACATTACAGTTTTTAACAATGAACTGAAACATAGACAACTATTATTTCAACTTTCTTGCGCCAACAGGTATAAGTGCAGGACTATCATACTTGTGGTCTTGGGTTCTAATACAGGATATTCTATGCAGCTTTACTGTTGTTCCACTTCCCATTTTGTCCACTCTCAGTTATAACACTTTAGATAGTGGAGCTGATATTAATTATATGTATGAGGGATGAGACACTATTATTATGTTATCAAATGCATGACTTAGAGTAAATTATGTACTATATTTCTAAAAGTATAATTTTGCTATCTGGACTTGCATGGCTTTGACATTTGCCTAAGACACATACACAACTGCCCCTATAGCCAATACTCTTGTCATGTCACACACATACACATGTAACTGCTCATTTATGTATGATTTCTGACTATGTCTGAGCAGCACTTCTTCTGTGGAAAATCAGCCATGTGAAAGAAAATGTTTTGTCCCTTAGGCCTAAGTTTAAATCCCATAGTATAAAAATTTTCTCAGTGTATAAAGGTAAAAACAAATGTGTCAGATCATTACATTTATGCCCTCAGTGCATGTCTGCAAACCTAACTCACCTAAAACCTACTTTTCAATTTCTAATACATATTTCCAGGCTACATCAGTAGACACTCCTCAAACTAAGGCCAAGTGTCAGATTAACTTTCCAATTGCAATCATTTCATTCCTCAATGCTTGGCACTGCTGTTCTCAGCTTACCATCATGCAAATGCCTTGCTTTCTGTCCTCACTCCAGTAAACGAGATAACTGGAATTGTTGGGAACGCATCAGTCTTCATTGCTCTAGGTCCAATGATATACATGGCTGGCATAACTGGAGAAGGTGCCAGTTTTAGGACACAGTGGTTGGATGTCCAGGAGTCCAAGTTATTTATTGGAATACTAGTAAAGCACCACAACCAAGGCTTCTGCGGGGGAACTTTTCTGGATCCCAGTACAAGTCTGAGGAATGAAATAGTTTAGCCAAGGTTGAATCCCATGCCACTGGTATCCAATGCACTGGAAAGCAATGTAGGCATCAGTTTAATGACCCACAGAGTAAGAAAAGGGATACTCTTGACTGTTGGTTGGTGGAATTTAGGACTGCAGACATCCCACAGCTATGTAAGTAAAAACTGAACAGAGTTATATAAGTCTTAGGAAGCTGAATATAGGCAAGACTGGAATGCATAATGGTCTTCTGTTCTGTTTTTTTTCCCTAGTTGCCAGAGATTGGAAGTTTAATGTCCAGGCCCATGAGTCTAGATCAGAAAGACTGAGGGAAGGAAGTGGTATACAGTATATGCAACAGAAGAGAAGTGCTATTGTAGCATTAAAAGTTAAAGATAGCTTTTTGGTATTTTACAGAGTTGTATCAAATTGAGCATGCATATCTCAAATGTAAAAAGCAGGTATGCATACATTAGTCTGTAGCACAAACCAATTGTAAGAGTCCAATATTAGACTTTAGTCAGAGGGTGTAGGTTCAAATACCACAATTCATAACTATACAGTACTGTCATTTCTTCAATAATACTAACATTAAATTAAAACCTCTATACCAGTGGCACAAGTGCCCTGCTGTAAACTATAATCTGTATAATTGGAACATGCATATGTGTAATATATGCTTATTTCAAGGATTACTCACAGCAATAAGTAGTATAGTATGCATCAATTTGGAGGTATGCTTAAATCAAAAGTTAAGATAATAGAGTTATATAGTTGCCTCAATACATTGTATGTCACTTATGATGGCACTAATTTCCTCTCTTTTTTCTTACACCCCAACCCTTATCTCTCTTTCTCTTTTATTTTCTTTATTTTATTTAAAAAATATTTTTTATTTTTATTTAATATATTTTTTATTTTTATTTTATTTTATTTTTAAAATGTATTTTATTTCATTTTTTTATTTTTATTATATGCCTTTAAAATGTGTCTACATCATTAAATGCTCTACATCGCAAGATAGGCCTGCCCTCACTCCACCGATTTCAGCACTGATGGCCAGCATATCTGGGATCCAACTTGGCAACACTGCCTCTGCTGCCCCTGCACTACTTGCACCCTCAGGTAGTCTTGCCCCAGAGGCTGATCCAGTGATACCCTCTGGAAGCAGTGGGAGAGGTAGCGATTTCATCACCTGCAGCAAGTTGCCAGGAATGGTGTGTAAGGTGATTCACGACGCTATTAGTGCACGCCTACACCGGATAGAGAGGCAGCTCTCCCTTATGTTCCATAGGAGGAGGAGCAGACATCAAGCACTCCAGCAACCTGTGGAATAAAGTTACAGTGATGACAGTCCAGTGGGTGATCACTCGATTCTCACTATCTCCAAGCCTGACAGCTATGGGCCCAGGTTATACCCACCCTAACCTCAATCATGGCATGCCCCATCCTTTTGTATCCATCACTGATCCTGTATTTTGTCTTGTTTGTCTTGTCTGTCTGCAATTGCTTTCTCAGATACCCAGTTTACCGGACACAGACATACCTACATCCCTTCAACAACATCCCTCTCTCTCTCAAATAAAAAAATAATTGGGCACATGTGCCGCAAAAAAAAAAAAAAAGTCCCATACATAGCTCTCCATTTGCATATATGTCATCCTGACACACTTGATTTGGTCCAATTCACTATATAACATGATTGCATTGTGGTTGCTCCTCTTTATAGAGGTAACAGTCCAAACTCAGTTAATATTCTGCACATATTTTCAGTTTGCACTGTTAAAGAAATGGACCACTGTGATTCTTTCCTACCACCCTCCTGCACATTTCTGTACTGCTTCCCCTTTGTTCTTCCCTCTGCTTTCTCCCCATTCCACCACTTTCCTATCTAGCCCATTTTCACCACTTTAATCTGGTCAAAAACTAGAATCACACAACATACATAAGTAGCAGATACAGCAATGGATCCCTTTATTTTTTTGGGCTCTACATTTGCATGGATGGCTGCATTGTGCACCCATATGCAACAATGGTGAGCAGCAGCAAACTGCTGCAGTTACCTCCACAATACCACTTAACCCCGCTTCTCTATGCTAACAAACAGCTACACATGTACTATAAAGAATTCATGTCATTGCATTATCAATGTTTATTGAAAAGTATTTAAAAGTATTAGATACACCTGGATTCAAACCCAGTATCAGTTGGGCTCAGAAAGGCATATAGCAATATGTTAACATGTACTACAACAGTGTTAGTTAAGCAGCAGCTCTACTTCATTTAGTCAATACTAACTCAGTCTTTATCAATGTGACTCTTGTATTTGCACTGCTTAGTTACAAGCAAACATAAATAGTATTGGAAATGTGTATCTTGCATGCACGTATTTGCCAACCATCATGTACACCCGCTGCTTGCCACGCTATGGAAAAGTAAATATTATTATGTATTACTGATCTTTACTGTTCATTTCCTGTCTATGATATGAAATTACAAGTGGAAACATAACAAACTGAAGGCCCTATTTAACAATATGTCACATATTTACAATACAGCCATGTGTTGCCTGCCTCCAAGCACTGCAATCCTGGTGTTTCAGTACTTTATCCACACATATATCACCTACACTACAGAAAGTAATATCCAATGTTGTATGATATGCAATGCACATCAACTTTGTAACATGCAGAACTACAACTATTGACCTATAAACCTAAAAAGCCTTACTGCAAAGCTAAGGAAGGAATCCGCAGGGACCTTATCCACAGGGACAGAGTTGACCTTCAACACACTTGACCTGACCCATTTTGTTTTTGTCAATGGTAGATCTTGCTTATTAAACCTAGTGGACTTCTTTCATACTAATGCCAAAGACCTGGATGATGGATAACAGGATATACCACCATTGTTGAGTTATTCAAGGCCTTTGACACTATCCACCATTCATGTCTCATAGTGAAAATCTCCCATCTGGGAATTAAGCCATACATTAGTAGATGGATAGCCAACTGGCTCATTGACAGAACACACACTGTCAAATTTGGTGACTGCACCTCCACCACTAGCCCACTTACCAGTGTAATACCACAAGGATCTGTGTTGGGCCCTCAACTGTTTGGAAACTATTTCTCTGAAGTCCAGGCAATGGTAGATGGTCTGTGCTTTACCATGTTTTCAGATGGCTGCTAAATAGATGCACTCATATAGAGTCCCCAATGATGGTAACATATTACAGAAGGGGCTGACATAGACAAATAATTAGTGCCAAACACATGACTAAACCTTAAAACAGACAATGCCTCATTGTCCCCTTTGGCAATTGAAATCCCCCTGCGGATTATGATATACATAGCACCCCTCTAAACTCAAACAGATTGTTGTGAGACTTGGGAACACATGTTGATAGCAATCTACACTTTAATCACTATGTGTCCATACTGGTGAGATACACATTCTGAGTTGTGCACCTGATACATACGGATCACATCCAGGGCCACGGAGGTCTTAGCTCTGCTGTACTCGACCCTTATCAGACCACTGATTGAGTGCAATGCTCCCTTGTGTCTGTACCTGACCAGACAACTGCAGCAATTGGAGAAACCACAGAGCATTGTGTCTGGGAGAGTCCAGGGCCTCCAAAACATGACATAGCTTAATAATGGATAGACCTGTCACTGTACTCAGTATCATGCAGGCTGCTGAGAGATGACCTATGCCTGGCCTACAGAGCAGTCATAGGCCCTGCGCTACAGGAAATGCTGGACATCTGCAAATCAAATGGGACAAGAATAACTTGCTCCAGGGTTCTCAACCTAGCCTGTGATATAAACAGAACATGCTGGGGAGACAGATATATAACACAGTAATTGTTACTAATATGTTTGTAATATGCTCCCACTGAGTGCGAAGCATTGCTCCTCAATGATGCTGTTCAAGCTTAACCTTGACAACTGGATGGGTGATTGCAAATTCACCCCCTGGGTGGCACCTATGTCCCACATGGACAGGGCCATTTGGTGTTGCTCACAAAATTGCTCTGCTAATAATGACCATCTAAGTATGCTAAATAACTATACCTTTTTTTTTACACAGCCAGGCTATTAACCTCATATGAACCTATGAAGGTATGAACCTATGCAGGCCTCCCAACATCTGCTCTCCCACATGGCCTGATGATGTCTTCCACTATAAGCTGACCTCCACTTTTGTAACTGGCATAACTTACTGAGGTCTGTAGTCTGTATACTTAGGTAAGGTTTTTGTTCTAACTGTAGTCAATTGGGTGCGTGTGTGTGTGTGTGTGTGTGTGTGTGTGTGTGTGTGTGTGTGTGTGTGTGTGTGTGTGTGTGTGTGTGTGTATGTGTGTGTGTGTGTGTGTGTGTGTGTGTGTGTGTGTGTGTGTGTGTGTGTGTGTGTGTGTGTGTGTCTATAAAGAAGAGCAGAGTGTATATCTTACAGTAGCTGCTCCAATGCCATGGATTGACAATATTTTGATACTAGCACATGCATACACATCCATTTCATGCAGGCCTCCCAACATCTCCTCTCCCACATGGTCTGCTGATGTCATCCACTATAAGATGACCTCAGCCCTTGTAAAAAAGTCAGACTTGTATAATGACACTTGTATAAAGTACTGAGTTCTGTAGTCTGTGTACCTAGGAAGGTAGGGGTCCTGTTCTTACTGCAATCAGCTGGGTGTTTGTGTGTGTGCATCTAGACAGAAGAGCAGAAGCATGTATCCTCCAGTTACTGCTCCAAAGCTATGGATTGACAGTATTTTGATATTGCACATGCCTGCACATCCATTTTATGCAGGCCTCCCGACATCTGCTCTCCCATATGGCCTGCTGATGTCATCCAAAATATGTTGACCTGCAGTCTTGCAAAAGCTGGACTTGTGTCATGGTCTTTGCATACAGTACTGAGTTCTGTAGTCTGTGTATTTAGGTATGTAGGGGTTCTATTCTAACTGCAGTTAACTGTGTGTATATGTGCACGCATGCATGCTCTTGCTTGACATTACATACAGCCTTTTACACCGGCATGTGGGACACTGTTATTGCTATATTCTCATCAACAGACACTGTTGATGTTATCAGCTATAAAGTGTTGTCTGAGACACCTCAAGTCAGACTTGAGCTGTGGCTCTTGTCTTAAATACAGAGGTTGATAGTTTGTGTACTTTGATAGGTAGGTGTTCTATTCTCACTGCTAACAACTGGGTGTGCATTTGTCTGTGCTCTTTCTTAACATTGCATAGAACTTTTTACACCAGCATGTAGGACACTGTTATTACCATATTCTCCTCAACAGACACTGCTGATGTCATTAGCTATATCAGTTTTGTGGATATGCACTATTCCTACCAGGGCAGGATTAGAAGAGACTGGACTGGAGGCCAGGCAGGAGTCACCTCCTCCTATATGGTACAGATTTCAGTAACATGGCTTTCAGTCTATCAAAATATACCATGGCATGGTTTGTATTCCCATGTTTTCTTGATGAGAAAGCCCTGTGGTCTGTCCAGCTGCTGCATGTGTCTGGTGAGGTACTCTATTTATGTTCTGATGAGGTTTGAGTACAGTTCTGGCATACAATCCTAAGATCTGAATACAATGGCATGACGTATGATGTACACAACATAGACTTTCAATGCTAGTGTGGACACTTGTTGGTTAAAGTTTAGATTGCTATCTATACGTGCTTCCAATGCCTGCATTCCTAAGCTTCAACATGACAGGACTACTGTCAATGATGTAAGTAACATGGGCTTCCACTTTTCAGAAGGACAACATAAAGACACATTTATGCATTTATTTGTAGATCGTGCGGCTTTCTCACCAATCATTTTTCTGTGTTAGCTCCTCCTGTAGTATGTTATCATCATTGGTGGACTCAATGATTGCAGCCAATATGCAACAATCAGAAAACATGGTAAGCCAAAGGCCATATACTTTAGCCTAAACTGTCAAGAAATAGAGTCCACACAGTAAAGGGCCAAGCACATATCCCTGGGTTTTGCCACTGGTAGCAATCTACTATTGCAGGTTTTCAACAACTTACAAAGTATGTGTTCTGTTGGTCAGCTGATTGGCTATCCATCTAGTGAAGTAAGAGTTACTCCCTAGCCTGGAATGTTTCTCAATTATACCTGCATGGGGGATTGTGTCCAAACCCTAGGCCAGATCATGATAGACCTGTCTTAACTTCATGCAGGCCTATCAGATGGAATCAATGGGCTATAATAACATAACAGATCACCTGAGGGATGACTCAGCACATACACCTTCCTGATACAGTTGAATACCCACTTCAAAACACAATCCACATGGGCTATGTTCCCATAGAAGGGTGTACATCAACATGCATCCAACTGAGTTGGGAGGAAAGAACCTGATGTGTGCATGTATAGAGACATGCTGACTCTTCTCAACTGTAAGGTAGACTAACATGTCGTCATGTACCTCTTATAAATGGACACTATTAATATTCCAGCTGTGTGCAAAATACTTGTGTCAGCTGTTAATGCTACATCATGTCTGTGACATCTGATAGATATCCTCATAGAGGTCATCGAGGGCATGCATGATGACAACAGTATCATCTTGTGAAACTTGACCAGGTCAAGGAATGTGACACAAATCCACACTGAGGTATTCAATGTACACTGTTGTTTGTGGCCGTAAACAGATATATCTCCAAGTCGGTAAACCAGTGTATCACATATGTGGCACTTCATTAAGTTAAAATGTGTGAAGTGATCTATATCTTAGGTCCAGTGATCAGGTACATGCATCAGATCTGTCTGCTGGGACTATACTAAAATTGTGAAGAGGCGTTACATTGAATGCCTCTTCACCAACACATAAAGATCGAATGCACTAAACCTCGAATGGTCAAAACAGTGATTTCTTTCCTGGGGAAAGAAATCACTAGTACCAAACACACACAAACACACACACACACATGCACACTATTTAAAACATAACTAAGTGGGGGGCTTCACCCCCCACACCCCCCACATCCCCCAACTAAATATACCAGCTCTAAGATCGCACTGCAGTGGGATAAAGGACAATGCTATGGCTTAGACCAAGCGATGTTTTCCCAGGGAAAAAAATCACTGGCCTGAGCCTTTGCTACTTTCAGACTTTGGTCTTTATGTGTTGCTGAAGAGGCATTCAATGTAATGCCTTTTCTTGATTTTAATATAGACCCCTGTCTGCTAGGCCCTTTCATCACCATTATTTAAGTGTAGGCCATCAAAGATGACATACATATCCAGTGTCTAAACAGCTGCCTGAAGGGCTACAGACTGTGGGCAGTCATTGACTCCAGCTGTGAAATTAGTATAATACAGACAGTATCAACACATACCAAAGATTGCTGCCACAGCCATGACGACACCTGCAATGACAAGAAAGCACGGGGGGGGGGGGGATTTGTTACATCAGGAAAACAAACCACAAACCAAGTATAATGTGGACATCACATTCTATAATCAGATCAATAGGTATGTGACCTGTGTCCTGGGGTAGATGGGTAAGTGGAACATCCACTGGTATGTGGTCACAGTGCTGACTACTCCCTTGTGTGTAACACAAGTATTGAGTATGTGAAGGACATCCACATCAGAGGCCTTAATACCTTCATAGTTCCCAGCCTTCATGACACCAGTAACTGAGTACAGTGCACCCGTCTTCATATACCTCTCTACACATCTTCCAGTGATGTGTAACTGAAGTGAACCAACTTTATCACAGTGAGCTATCACACATCTTATTGCCATACCTATGTATTCTTTTTGTGGCATATACATGACTGATGGTGCTGAACACCAATCAAGTTGTTACAGCAGGTGCATGTGCACTACCTGTTCTATTGATGTACTCACTACTTCATAGGTGTTTGACAAAATTAATGGCATGGATATCATTCATAACAGTGTGGATTGTGCTATACATATATATATATATATATATATATATATATATATATATATATATATATATATATATATATAGGGTCTATATTACATCAATGAACAATTAAATGTTCAAATCTCTAAAGGTCGACCTTTAGAGATCGAACATTTAAATGTTTGAAGATGCTTACACCCTTTGGTTTTTGGTTTTGTCACTTTATTTTTTTTTTATTTTTAAACATTTAATCATTCATTGATCTAATACAGACCCATATCTATCTATCTATATATATATATATATATATATATATATATATATATATATATATATATACATACACAACATGAGCACAGGTCAACTAGCCTGTATTGTTCATGATGTCACATACAGGTATAGCAGTGTCCCTCCTAACACCTCCAGCAGATGTTACAGTGCCAGAACAGTGTGCATGGTTACCCTCCTAGAGTGTGGATGTATCATAATAGTTTTTCACGTGTTTGTGCAGAATCTTCTGTTGTCACTCTAAATCAAATAAGTTATGTCCGAGGCATGGGATTACATGTGGTATTATAGTGAAATTCTCCATGATTGTTTTTTTTCAATGTTTTCCATAATCCTTTACCTGTGCCTCACTTACTGGAGACATCTGCTGAGATTACACTCATATTCAGGCAAATCAGTTTGCACAGCTTCACAAAATGCACCCTACCCCAATTGTATGTCATATCCTAAAAGATGTCCTCTATTCATGTAAGGATGCTTATCTCACACTGACATCTTCCCCATTGTTATGTCACTTTGTGTGACAGTCACATAAAACACATTTTCACTATGCAGTCCCTGCTCTACCATATAGATATGTGATAGATGTTTCTGCTACAACAATCTGCCATTGACATGGCCTTACCTGCTGCACATTAGGTAGTTTCACCTGTCCTCTTTCCCTGTGTTCATTTCTACAATTCATCTGTGTGTCCATATTCAAGTACACACTTCCCCTGATTGTTTATTTTACATGGCAGTCCATGTCCCATTACAGATAATTTACACAGCTTCAGTACTGAATGCCAGGAATGGGATATCACAATTCACTGCATTGTAGATACACTGTCCTGCATTGTGTTTAGACTATATACTTCGCATCCATACTTCTTAACTGTCCAGATATTCACAGGATGTCCATTTGTGTTCCTGATCAAATTTGTGGCTCTCTGGGATGATTGTAGGACTGAGATGACTAAATATTACATACATTTGGGTTCATATTTTATCTATTATTTATGATCTTTTCCTCATAACATTTTGGTTTTCTGGCAAATTATTGGCATGGCACTGTGCACTGAAGTCAGAAAATAATGACATTTGAGTTTCAAAACTCATACTTTTCAGAAAATTCATGCCTATTATTCTATCAACTTTCTCAGTTTGTAAGAGCAAAATTAAAAAATCTGTCAATATTTTTGAGGCTTTATCCCCCTGTTATTCATGGCTTTTTGTCTAGATTTCTTGCTCTAAAAGGTTGAGAGGTATGCTTGAGTTTCATACTTCAAATCCTTCAGAAGATGTCCATCTACCACATTTCTAAAAGGCATCTATGTCAAATATGTCACTATTTGTGAGTTATTTTTCTTGTACTGTGTTGGCCTTTGTGCAGATGTGTTGAACTAAGAGATCGAGAGCTATCTGTGAAGCCCTGGTAATCATAATGGCATTCAGCGCAAAACTGTGGAACGTAAATTAAACAGGAATGCTATCCATATTCACTTACATAGTTTCCTGGCCAGCAACACTATTGCTAGCCACAAAACTTCACTTAAACATGGCGAGCAGCATGAATATGCATTGTGCTGTGGTACTCACTGGTGCTCATCATGCACCATCCCACACACATGTAAACTCCATGTAGGCTTCAATCAGTCTACATAGAGTTTATTAAATCCTGAGTAGCATACCTCTCAACCTCTTAGACCAAAAAAATATGGACAAAGCCATTAATAATAGGGGAACAAAGGTCCAAAAATAGGGACGATTTTTAAATATTGCTGTTACAAACTTAGAAAATTGATAGAATAGGAGGCTTTGTATTAGCATGAATTTTTCTGAAGGGCATGAAGTCTGAAACTCAAATGTGTGTCATTATTTTCTGACTTTAACCCTCGATGATTTGCCAGAAAACCACAATTTTATGAGAAACAGATAAAAAATGTGAGGCAAAATTTGTACGTTCTGCCACAATCTGTACAGCTGAGAGGCATGCCGAGGAGGACGTTTTAATTCTTCTGTGGATATTTTTTTCTTTTATTATATGAAAACATTTTCCATAGTGAATCCGAGCATTCTTAATATAGGACCTCAAAGATATCCTGTTGAAAATGTATTCTCTAAACACTTAAAGTTATTAAAGTTACAAGCAAATGTGTGCCAGATTTCTGGAAGGAGTGATGTTATAGCATAGAGGATTAATACTACTTAGACAAGTGCTTACACCCTTAACAGAGCTTTGTTAAGAGTAAAAGCACTCGTCTATGTAATATTTTATATTTTTCAATAAAAAAGTATTGATTTCTAAACAAGTTATAAGTGCTTGATTAAACTGATGTCTCAGCTGAGGTTGGCTAGAGTTCATCGTTCTTTTTTGTTGTTTTTGAGGAGTATCAGCCAGCAGCTTTAATGTTCAAGAAATACAGATTTTCCCTGTGTATAAATGTTTTTCTTAACAGTGGGAGACATCTTATCCCCTAAGGCAGTAAAACTTTTGCACCTTAGTAAAATAATCTGTTCTTTATATGTACATTTATATATATTGAAATAGATCGCTAGCTTGATTATTGGGAGTGTAGCCTAATGGTTAAGGTGTTTGCCTTCTAAACCCAAGGTGCAAGGCTTGAGTCTCACAAGGGAAACTTGGCTAGCCTTAAAATGGCTTGCAAGGGTAGTTAGCCTAGTACTAACCTATGATCCTTAGATAGAAAAACGTATGTGTGTGTGAGACAGTGGTGGCTGTTAATGGCTTATATTGGTCCCTGTTTTTCAAGGCCCTGCCTCACAAATGTATGTGTGTGTGTCAATGCTGCTGTTGTGCCATACATTCTGTGCACCCCCTCATGCCATGCTTATGGCAGCAGCTGTCACTTTTCTTGTCAGACAGCATATCCATCTTACATGCTTTCTGTCTGTGCCTCCATCCTTCCCTTCTCATGGAAATGATGTAGCTGTGTTCACATATCTGTTAAGATACACAGTCTAGTGGTATTTGTGGTTGCCAGGTGTATGTTCCCCACACTCTTTGGAAGGGTGGTTAGCCAGAGACAGGTATCTGCTTACTGGGACAGGATGCCTATCTCTCATAGTGTGCTTCAGGCCCTATTATGTGCTACTACCACTGTGCCTATGCAGACATTGCTTTTGCTTCCTGTTGCTCAGTATATTCACCGTACTTTACCATGTTTGACCCATCTTCTGTCTGTCAGTGCTCTTGATGGTTCACCATTGTCAGCAGTACTATCTGTAGCCAACATTTGCATGTGAGGTCTGTGCAGGGCTGTCCTGTTGTTTAACAGTACCTTTATTCCTCTTCTGTTATCCTCACTGTGTAGATGAGTACATGTACTGTCTGTCTATGTGCTTATGACCTACTTACTTACTGTCTTTACTTTGAACAAACTCTCCTGTTGTACTTATTCCTGTCTGCCACATCCTGCCCTCATGCACCTCTGTCCAGTGTATTGTTCTTTCCTTTTCAGAATGTACATTTACACAGCTGTATATGCCCTTACAACAGGTGCACAATTTTAACACTGTCTCTAACCTCACCAAAAACAGCTCTGCTTCTTTACTCTCTGTTCAACATTGGCTATAGGTATCCTTATTATGCTGTGTGTCTTCTTTTCTCTCTCCTGCTGCTGTTTATCCTGCATGATTAGTAGAAGTGAAAGCATCTACCGCACCTGTTAGCATCTAAATATGGCATGTGTTGCTATGCATGGTACAGCTAGTGGGGAACATCCATGATCATATTAATGATAAGGTTAGGCTGCCATTAATGTTTTCCTTTTCACCTTTCACTATTTTGGCTTGAGTCTGGCTTGCACCTTACATTGGAAAATTGCAGGTGTCCCTTTTGACTTTCTTGCTTGTTTATTCTGTGGCATCCCTGCTTCAGTGGTGTGGTTTGTGACCTTATTACTAGTGCCCTTAACACAGCATTCTGTTACAGTCAGTTCCGGGGCAACTACAATTAATCTTACAATCCATTTTTAATTTAAAGCAGTTGCCTTCAACATTCTTCCACAATTTCTTATAATTAATTGCACTTGTTTGCTGAATGAAACATTCTGTTTTTTTTCCACTATTTAATTTTACTTTTGCATCCTTTCATCATATTCTGAGAACAATTGGATAGGTTTACTCATTTAAATGTGTTTTGACTGGGACCTATTCCCTACTTACTTTGCTGAAAGATTTGGCTGTCCTTTTTTCATTTATTACAAGACTTTTCCCACTTGAAATTCATATGCTCAATGACTTGCTCATTCTAACTGAATGTGATGCTAGCTTTTCTTTTTAATACACACAACCATCTCTTCCTGCCTAGCTTCAGAGCTACACATTCTAACTATTATATAATTATGTACATTTGCTTTGTTAACTTGGACTCCTTGGGGGTTTGGTGATTTATAATTTATTCACACTAAAAACATTCATCACTGAGACTGATTCCATTTTACTGCCTTTCTTAACCTGGTTCATCACCATGCTGCCCGGGTCTGTCAGTTTTGCACATGCTCAGACTGACTGACTCCTGGTGAATCGTGGGAGTGTTTTTTTTTCTGCCCTTACTGTGTTACTAATAAATATTTATGGCACACTTAACAACACAATGCTAACCACTCCTCAGATTTCAGTATTTGTTCATCACTCTCCTGTTATCAGAACTGGGTTCTCTCTGCAGGATTCTAGTCTATGTGAATGTAACTATTCTACAAATGTCATGAGGGAGTGATTAATAGGTGTGTAAACTGTGAATCATATAGTGAAATGCTACACATTTTTTGTAGTTACATACTTTTACTTAGATATTTGTTCTTAACTGCATTTTTTGCTGGGTATCTCATACTCTGTAAATAAATATATACAAATAACACTGTTAAAGTAATAATATATAAAATAATAAAATCATATATAATTAATGCTGACTAAGCTTGAGCAGTGGAAGACCTTTTACCTCCCTAGGCCATTTCAGAGAATTATAGTTTCTTCTGAGTAATGCCTCTTACCTGTCGTTATTGTGGTATGTATTTTTTTATTGTGGTACAAGGGTTGTGCAGTTACTATATTGTTTAAGGGCATTCGTTTAATTTGTTGGAATACAGATTAGGTTATTCACATGTGGTATTATCATTTATTTCAGTGAGGCTCTCTAGCACTCTTTGTTACACAGTTTTAAATATGCTTTTTGGACAACAAGATTTCATAGGTTCATAGGTTGATACTAGGCTATCGGCCCTAGGGCCTATACAAGCCTAGCCATAACAATTCCCTGGCAAAAGAACTATTGCAGTCTCATAGTCACTGAGGGTTTCTTACTTGTTTTGCTGGGGGTACATACACACGCACACACATCTAGTGGGCTGCAGTGAGACTAGAACCCCTAACTACCTAGTCTTACACACTACAGATCCTGGTGCTTATCACACATGCCACAACAGATGTCTGTTAATTGTTGAATATGGTTGTCTTTGTGGTGTTAGGGCATAGAGGGCTGTATGTTTGTGTTATCGTTTTACATTTAAGTTCCATTTTCAGTTTGTTTGCTTACGCTGGAGCAGTTGTATTGGTTGTGTAGGAAATATTTAGTTTAATATGGGAGATGTTTTGGAGCTTACGTACAGATCAGTCAAACTTTAGTATTATGCTCCTAGCTGTAGTTTTGAGTAAGTTTATTAAGGTAACTGGTTCAGGTCTGGCTCATGAGCTTAGGTTGGTCTATTTAAAGTATGTTTATCTTGATAAGGTGTAAGTTCCTGTAGCTAGCACCGGAGCTGGTTGATGTTCTTGTAAGTATGTAACAGACAATGTAAGTGGTTAAAGCGTATTATGTAAAAATTCTACTGTGGGATGTATGGCACAACACTTTTATAATGACTTTTGTATTTATGGTAGCAAGTGATAGGTTCTATTGCTCATGGTATCTGTGGATAATCTTCTTTGGTGGTTCCAGTTGTTAGTGGATTTGTTAATTTAGCTTGTTTCCAACTTTTAGACATAGAGGGACAGAAATATCCTTGGTCTTTGGGCAGAGTTGATTGTGGCAGGACAGGAGCATGACCCCACAGCACCATAGCAGTTTCAATCACTGATGCATTTTTTTCAGTCAGTGAGAACGGAAGGCAAGCATCTTGAGGGGTATACATTCTAGAACCCTACAGCAGCATAGCATCCAAAGATTCACTGTGTTGACAGTTTTAACTGAAACTCCAAATGGTTATTTAATTGTCATACCACCCCCTACACACACACACACACACACACACACACACACATTTTTTTCCTGTTGTCCTCTATGTTAATCCTTTCTATTTTTCAGGTTCTGCTACAGTCCAGTCAACAGAGGAGAGATGGCTTCTTCTGTTGCAGGAGGCTCAAGGTTTGCTGTCTGACTTAGAAACAGTGGGACAGCTGAGCAGGACCAGAACTCCGAGAAGAGATAGTCGCTGAATATGGAAGAGGGTGCAGCTGAAGGACCATTGTCTGCAAAGAAGGCTCGAAAGAAGACCAACAAGGATTCCTCCCACCAAAGGGTCATCTCTTCCTTCCTGTCCAAAGTATCATGGGAAGCACATGGTAATGTTTCTGTTGGGTCAGCAGGGATTAGCATTAATGGTTGGAGCCAGTCTTCTGAGGATTATTTAGATGAGTTTATAAATTCTTTGCTGGAAGAGGAAAGGGTTAGGCTGTTTGAATTAGCCCTAGAAAGAAACTTTGGTGCAACAGCAGCTGTGGTTAGCAGAGGGAGGAGTAGGTACTGATGCCTATCAAAGTTACAACCCGTCTTTACCCAGCATGCATATTTGGTCCAAGGAGGTCAGTGATTCAGAGAGGGAGGTCCTACCTCATTCAGATTATTGTGTCCCCCATGGCTACTCTCGCCCTTTCAGGTTCCAATTCCCAGTTGTCTCACATCACAGTACATGTTCCTGCCAAGGTCAAAGACAGGATTATCTAAAGGGAGTTTGGTGAACACTGAGGGAAGTAAGTGCATCTTGGTTGCTAATGACATGTCTAGCAATGATTTGATGGCAACCTTAGCAGCCATTGGAAGAGAGCATCATTCAGGAACCCACTAAGGAATTGGGATATTTGGTCACTGAGATTTGTAGTGTTTATGGGGGTGATCATCGAGAAGGACCCTGCGTTTATTAGCCTACTCTGTGGCAATAAAGGAAGCCCACCATGTGAAAGGGGGTTCAGGTTTAATGAACTATGACCAGTGTTTTAGGTAACGACACCGAAAGAAAGGCACAGATGTCCAGAACTAGCAGCAGGAACAATGATGATATGCTTCCACTTCCACAAGAAGAAGTGGAAGCATATCATCATTGTTCCTGCTGCTAGTTCTGGACATCTGTGCCTTTCTTTCGGTGTCGTTGGTTTATAATTGGTTCAACAGTTTGAGTGTTTTAGGTAACTGAAAGCTCTCAACAAGTCTCTCAGGTGGGAGTTGAGATATCCTGACATATGGCTCAGTGCCGTGATGGACAAGCTGGCTCCCACTGGGATTGATGGAGGTGGTAGTAATATAAAGGAAAAAAAGTTTTGCTGGGTCTTCAACCATGGTAAATGCATATGACCTGCTTGCCAGTACAGTCACTTGCATTCAAGATGAGGGCAAGATCAGCCTGCCTCCAGGTGCTGTAGGTTAGTAGCCAGAGAAAGGCCTGTTTTCCCCACTTATCAGGCAGAAGGGAAGATTGGGGTGGCATAACACCTCCTTTTGAGCTAAGTAACTTTTTCTTGGTCACAGGGGTGACCTTGGCAGGGGACATGAGTTTAATATGGCAGGCTCATTCTCCCATTTGCCTACATAAATTGACCTGACTATTGTCATGTTTTCCAAATCAGAGGGCAGCAGCCACTCTTCTGAAAGGCTTCTCCAAGGGTTTTTGTATTCATTCCACAGTTTTGTTAGATTCTACATTAGTTAATAATCAATCAGACATTAAGGGGCATGAACAAATTTCTGCTTTGTTAATAGGAAACGAGTGATCAACTGGCAGAATAATTTGGCCTCTTTTCCACCCTCCCATGGTCTGCTTTTAAAATATCCCCTATCAGTCTAGTTCCCAAGAAACAGGAAGATGAATTCAGGTTGATTCATCATCTCTCCCACCCGACAGGAGGTTCAGTCAAAGATTTTATTGACAGCGAGCTGACCAAAGCAAATTACTCCTCTTTGAATCAGCCAGTGAAGGTCATTATGGGCTATTCTGACCCTTGGTTCTGCAAGATGGATATACAATCTGCTTTCTGTCTTCTCCCCATGAGAGAGTAAGATCAGCCATATTTAGGTTTTTAGTTGATGCTAAATTATTTTTATTTGACACTGCAATGACAATGGGGTGCTCTGTTGCTTGTGCTACATTCAAAATATTTAGCACAGCTTTACATCAGTGCCAGCAACAGCGAGCACCCCTCCAGTCAGCAGTCCTCTACTTAGATGATTTTCTGATAGTGGGGGAGGACCAGGGTGGTGCTTTAGAGGGCATGTCTATTTTTAAGGGATTTTGTTCCAAGTTAGAGGTACCATTATTAATAGTGTCAACTTCCAAACCCAAAAACTTCAAACATGCCACCTAAATGGGAAACATTTCCAAAAAACATAATGTCCCTCCTCTTCTTCTCAGACCAGCTTACCAGCCAGCAAGCCTAGTCTTGACCTTTCTGAGTTTGGAAGTTGATACCATTGATAAATCGTTCAAGCTTCCTTTGTCCAAACTTCAACAAGTCTGGCAGTTACTTTGGAGGTTTTTGGGATATAGCAAAGCTCAACCAGGGGAAGTCATGCAGCTATACCAGTTGCTGAACTTTGCCTCCAGAGTAGCCTCTCAAGGCAGGGCCATTCTCCTGTCCATTTCTGACTTGTTGAAAGGGAACAGGCCCAAGTTCTACTTTGTGTGGTTGACCAGATGGGTCAAGGATGACCTTTGGCTATAGTTCATGTTTTTGAGTCAGTTCAATGGAGTTTCATTTTGGCAGTCCCCTCCGGCTACCTCTACTGACTCTGGGGTATCCACCTTGGGGGGGGGGGTTATTCCAAGGCAGCTGGTTTACTTGAAGATTGCCAGAAAGCTTGTCCAAGGAGAAGAGGAGTGACATTATGTTTTTTTAAATATTTCCCATTTGGGTGGCGCTTTTGGTATGGAAGGACAGGATACATAATAGGAGGATTGTTTGTCACTTGGACAATATCTCGGTGGTGCACACCCTCAATAAACATCCCTCAAAGTCTAAGTGGGTCCACTCAGTTATCAGATTTTAGTTTTGCTGAGTTTGAGGATTAATTTGTCATTCTCTTGTGTTCATGTCCCTGGTCATCATAACACTACAGGTGACAGTCTCTCTCATTTTCTGTTTGCCAGGCTTTGCAAGCTGGCTTAGCATTCACATACAAAAGGCATTTCAGTTTCTGTGGGAGTGTGGCTAATTGGAGAAGACTAACAGTATCACTCCTGACCACCTCCAGCAATATGAGGAAGGCATATTCTTCATCCTTGCAAGTTTTCAACTCTTTCTAAAAGTCTTTGCTCTCTGGTCCCAGAATACTGGGGTGGTGCAGTTGTTTGTTCTTTTTAGTAGCCAGGTCCTCTATAGGTGACTTACCTAAAACCTTCACAGTACACCTAGCAGCTTTGGGATGGCTGGAACATTTCTTGGGCCTCCAGGGAGTGTCCAACCACAGGGTGATTGGGAGGGTGCTTAAGGGCCTTGACAATATTCTGGGCTTTCCCAGGATTCTTGAAAGCCTATTGGGAAGCAACTCCTTCCCCTTGTAGTGTGCAGTCTGTAGAAGACACTGAATGATTTCTGTATTTTTGTTACAATAGCAACTTTATTCACATCCTTGTATGCAGGTGCCTTTCATGCCAATGAACTACTTTATTTTTTGTTTCTGAGAAGAACTTGTCATCCACATTGATTTTATACTTATATGGGTAAAGAAATCTAAGATGGATCAATCTTGGAAAGGTTAGCAGGTGCAATCAGACAAGGCCATTGGGTTGTCCAGTTAATTGGGTTAGATTGCTACATATCACTCCCACAGGGAGTAGGTCAGGCCCAGTTTTCGCACAGGCTTCAGGCAGGCCTTTCAGACTGATGGAGATCAATGTACTTTTTAGGCAGACCATAGTAGGGCAAGGAATTTATTCACAAGGTTACTCCTTGAATTCCATCTGGATAAGTCATACTTCTGACTTGGCCATGGAAGGGCATTCTGTAAAGGTCATTCAAAGAATGGGAAGGTGGGTGTCTGATGCATTTTTGTCTTACATCAGGCATTCATTTTTATTTCTGTTGCTAGAAAAGAAGACATGTCAGTCTTGGCCTTTCTTTCAGTGAGAGAGCTACAGTGAGAGCTTTGGCCCACCCGGTAGCTCATTCAAGCTCTTTTATCTTAACAGTTGGACCCTTGTTTGGTTGGTTTCAGTTCTGGGAAATTTGGTGTAAAATCACCATGCAGGAATCCTTACCCAGATTTTTGATAATTCACCTTGGGCGTAAATGATTTGGCTCAGGCTCCCAAAAAATCCTGTTGGACAGAATACTGCCTGATATGCACTAGTTTCAGCAGTTGTATCCCAATTGGGTTTTATTCTGGTCTGATATCATCCTGAGATATTACTGGGAAGGCACTAGATGGTGCTATTGAGAAAGCCGAGTATTTCATTAATCATAAGAGTAATGCAGGTTGCTAGTCAAACTGGTTTCAATGTGATTCATCACAGAGATCTGGGCAGCCTGTATCATGATTTTTATGATTTGGACAATGTTCATTTGAGTAACATGGGTCTGCCTTGTTTAATTTGGATATTGTTTTTGCTATTAAAGAATTTTCAAGGCTTAACTGGGTTCCTTTCATGACCCAGATTCTCTCTTTTGAGGTTGGCTGTTGAGGGAGAATGGCATCGCACATGCTGGGTTGGCAGTGGCCTTATAGGTTCGCCCCCCCCCTTATTTTTCTCCCTCTTCCTGGTCAGCAGCCCCGTCTCTCCTCAAGGTGGACTCATATTTGACCAGTGAGCACACATAGCGGCATGTGGCTTGTAAGGATGATTTAAATGGGTTTACCACAAGGACTGAGGTAGTTTGGAATACACACCCGGTTTCTGCAATGGCAGCCGGAACAGGTTGAATCACACCAACTGGTTTGAGTTAATGGTTTAATGGTAATTGGTTTATAAATTGTATCTGAATTATTGTGGCATCATTAATGGTTGTCAATGGCTGTTATTTAATAAAAGGATGAAAAGTGTGTTTTTTTACTTGGATCAGTGGACAAAGAGATATAGCTCAGGATTACTCATGCTTTATTTGGGATCATATAATATGTCTTTGAATGCTATATCAAATTTTAAAAATCTGCCTTTTGCTAGAATGTATAAAAATGCAAAACAGCTGTACAATGTGTTCATAATTTCAGTACATGTTTAACACCACTACCACTCCTAGTTATACTGGTCTCCTGGTCTTCCTTTTGGAGCAATGTGGGGGCTTAACAAATTTCGTAGAGACAGCAAATGTGCTCTGTGATATCTGTATTACAGAATGACTCTCTGGAATATCTGTGTACCAGATGACATGATAATTATTTTAGCTAACTCATTAAAATTTGAAAGTATACACTTCATATCTAACATACCTTTTTAAAACAAGCTTAACATGATATCTATATCTATTTGTGTGCTTGTGTGTGTGTGCTTGTGTGTGTGTGCGTGTGTGTGCGTGTGTGTGTGTGTGTGTGCGTGTGTGTGTGTGCGTGTTTGTGTGTGTGTGTGTGTGTGTGTGTGTGTGTGTGTGTGTGTGTGTGTGTGTGTGTGTGTGTGTGTGTGTGTGTGTGTGTGTGTGCTGTTCACAGTTCATTATCTTGACAGTTTCAAGTGCAGTATCAGAATGCAGACAGTTCACTTTTCTGACAGATTCTTGATGGCTCATTTTTAAGTGGGATGGTGTTAGGGGTGTGAGTGTGTTTGTGTGAGAGTTTGTTGGTTAGAGGAGGTCCCCCAACCTTATTAATGTTTGCTAACCCTATTTCTCATGCTAACAATAACCCAAAACCTTACCTTAGAAAATCCCTTTCTGAAATTCTGCCATTATGCAGACAAACCAGGTCCTATGGTATTGCTATTATTAATGATGTTTTGTTTATTTTATTTTACTGCATTTTAAGTGTACAGTTATCACAGGAGTAGTGCTTTTTTCCAATGTATTTTATACGTGATGTTTTTTTTTATTTTGTCAGGTATTTTATGTGCCAATATATTGAACAGTTGATATTGTGTTGTCTGTATTTTGAGTGTTAGTGTTTTGATACCGGTGTGTTTGTGTTTTGTGTGTGCGTGTGTGTGTGTGTGTGTGTGTGTGTGTGTGTGTGTGTGTGTGTGTGTGTGTGTGTGTGTGTGATCATGTACTGTGTTGACCATAACAACACTAAAACATTCATATATAGTGCTATTTATGTCAAAACAGAGCTCTACATAATGCAAATGTTATATTTTTTAATCCTTGTCATCATGTTCATGTTTAGAACCATCCATAGATCTATCTACCACATCTGGAAAATTTAATGACTACTTATACTGGATGTCTGGTCTTCCTTTTGCAGTTGGTCTTGCCTACCTAGATCTTTACTTGAAGACACTGTGTCAGGATTCTCTCTGTATCTGCAACTCTTGACTTCCACATTTTTACAATGTTTTTTTCTTGTAACAGAATTAGTTGTGACAATTTAGGTTGCTCTTTTTTCTTGATCTTGCACAACTGTCTGTAATCTATTTTATACATCCTAGCACCTCCCTCATTAACTACAGATGTTTTTTTTAACACTATTACAGTTCTGGGTGTAAACGTTCTTACTACTTTTGGATTCATATTGCACCTTCAAGACAATGATCTTCTACAATTTCTGTTATACTAGTGTTTCTGCTAATTCATTTCCAGGATTTTCTTTGTTGTTTTTCAGTTCTTAGGCATCATCAATTTAGATAAAAAGGGAAATTTGCTTTTCAATGTACTACCACTGAGAGATTGAGTCCTTCTAATAGACCATTCTTATATTACAGAACTGTAGGGTGATTTGGGAACTTATGTAGACAATGACCTAACATTTGATCAATACTTGTCTATTGTTAGAAAGTCCTTCTATATTGCACAGCTTATAAACAAAGGGATTGTGTCTAGTTCTAGGAATGTCACTTCTCTCCTTTACTCAGCTCTTGTCCAGACAAATGCAACAACAGGAATGCCCACAGAGGTACCTTACTAAAATGATACAAGGCCTAAACAACATGCCCTACATGGACCAGTGAAAGCCCTATCCTTATATTCAGTATTCTACAGACTGTTAAGAGGTAACCTGTATATCTTATAGTAGGCATCCTCCAACCCACTATTGATGGATTTACTGCACATCAGCAAGTCAAGTGACATCAGAAATACTCTGTCTAGACATATAAACATATTCTATAATATCAACAGAATGGTTTTTAGGGCCAGGTATGTCTCTAAGAGGATAATTTTGCTCTTGAGCAGACTCCCCCTTCACATAAAACAAAGTTCCTCCCTGAAAGAAGTTAAAACACTAACCAGTTATCTGCTGATTTCTCATGTGATTATTGTATGTCATATGATTATGCTTGTGTATTTAATTAACTGGAATTATAGAGTATATGTCAATTTGAAAAAGTTTTATGTGACAAAATTGCTTACTGTTTTCTTGTATTAAACGGACTTGGTTTTCGTGATTTAGTCTGCCTTTTTGCTCATCCATGTCCCTATTCAAGCACAACTTAGGCCTATAGAAATAATACAGAAAATGTATCCCATGACTGTCCCCTGTGCTACTAATGGAAAGAAGCAACTCCTAACTGCTTTATCCCATGTGTGAATCCCCTCAGATTAGTTATGGTATGATCTTCAGTTATTCTTATCAGGAGTAATACATAATTATTGACCATACAATGGGTAAAACCAATCTAAAATCAAATGGGATAGGTTATTTTGCACACAAAAAGGAAAGCTGGCTAGGGTTAAAATGGGCTACGAGGGTAGCTAGTTTAGTACTTACCTAAGAACCTATGAACGTATGTCAATCACCATAGCTTTTGTTATAGCTTTTTCTCAATAGATTCTTTACTGTTTGGATAAGTCTACCCACTTGTCCATTAGACTGAGAATAATGAGGACTGGGCATTACATTACCATTCTTGCAAATATTTTCTGAATTCCTGACTTGCATTTTATGGTCCATTGTCATATATGAATTAGCTATCTTCTTCATCAAGAAGACTTTATGGCATTGACCACACTTGCACTATCTGTTTGATAAACTCAGCATATGTAGAATCTTCTTTTTCTTTTCCTCAAAATATTTTCTCAGTTGCATCATTCCATTTGATAGCCCCTCCCCTGTCTAATTTGCCCATCTGGCTGTGATATTCTCCATGTACAACTTGCTTTGTGGCCCCTAATAACTCTTCCACATTTAAGGATTACTTCAAATCCAATTATTTACTATTGGCTGATCTTATTGATGACCACAGGTGATATAGCTCCCCAGCAAATGAAGTAACTGAGGCTGCTGCCTACCACCATGAATTTTACTCCATCTTGGATAGATGCATTCATGCATCGATACCAATCTGACATAATCACAATGGCAAGTTTAACACTAAACCCATATGGTCAAATGACCACATCAATAAACTCTTTAATAAAAAGAAAAATCTCCTGGCCATCACTAAAAATGTCCACATCATCTTTATAAGCTGGATTTAAAACTAGTAAGTCTCTTAATATTGCCATTAGGAAATAAAGAAGTCATCTATGAACTTAGGATTGCAAGTAATTCAAAAGACAACCACAAGGCCTTCTTCAGCTATATTAGGAAACTTAGAGTAACTTACACATCTATACTGAACTTATCTGAAGTGATACTTCCTACTCTGACCCAAGAACTTTGCTAATATTCTTGCATAAAAATTCTCTATCATCTTCACTCTACCTGCCCACCCTTCTCACCCCAGCATTATTCCTCACACTGCCCTTCCTGAGCTCAATCTGTTACAAACCCTTTTTTGCACTTTCAAAAATTAAAAACACTACTTCCATGGATGCTGACAATATTCCACATAAAAGGACCATGCATATCCAGTTTTGCTGATAATTGCAAACTGCGGATGATTACCAAATCCCATTCTGATACTCAAATTTTCAAGCAAAAATTGGACAAAAGAATTGCTGAGTATATTAATCATGGGCTTACCTGCAACACCAAGAAATGCAACATAGATTTTGTTTGTAAATGTAGCATCACCATTACTTACCATATAGCTACAATTCTCCTTAAATTTGACACAGCCATCAGGAACTTGGATACATATGTTGATAATGGACTCTCCTTTGAGCACCATGTCTCTGTGGTGATTAGAAAATTGTTTTGTCTTGCGCAACTTACACTTCATGGTATCTCTTCAAGGTCTCATGATCCAGAGAAGTTAGAGTCCAACTTTATTCATCCCTTATTAGGCCTGTCATTTAATATAATCTACCCTTATCATGCACCCCAGCAAGCACCAAAACCAGTTTGAGAGACCTCAACATTTCCTCACCAAAATTATTTCAGATCTCAGTACCCTTAGCAACTCTGATAGACTGTAAGCTCTCTTTCTCTACTTAGTGTTGTACAGACTCCTGAGGAGTGATCGTTAGTTAGACTTTTGTGCTACGAATGGCACAGCACTCTTTCAACTTCCTCACATAAATGGAAGAAGTGGTTTAACACTTGTTTTCAATACCTAAATCTCACTATCATATCAGAATCCCCAGATGGTGTTGGAACTAGACAAACTTTCAACTTAAGCACTCAAGCCATTCATTTCTCAGCCCAGCACTTGCTCAAATCTCATAGCAAGCACTTATAAACTCTAGCACTAGACCCCCCCCCTATACTGTACTGAAGGACAAAGCTCTTTATTCAACCTTACCAGCCATTCAGTAAAACAGCTCACTGTACCTATCCAGGCATGTCCAAAGGGCAGTTTCAGGTGTACTCTCCAGTCCAACTTGTGAATTTGGGCATTTTTAGGCAATGTTACAACTGCCTCATGTACACAGACAACCCTCTCCTCCTACCACCAAACCCTAATACATGCGAGAGATACAATAATACAACCAAACTGGAGGCTAAGCTCTCTCAACCCAAGACTGGATCAGACAGTCTCACATAGACCCATTAAATCAGCACCGGCAAAAAACACACATAAATACATGAAAACATACTCGGAGGCTCCAAATAAAAAAATGCAAAAGCAACAGAGACCTCCAAAGCAGACATCCAAGCAACCTCCACCCCCCAACACAAACCATGAAACACATGCTTCACAAAACCAGTTTGCCACGCAATCACAGCCCTTAAGGCAAAATAACATACCCAACATACTAGTAATAGGTGACTCTATAGTCAGGCCCACTGACATCCCACTCACTAGGCTGAATAAGGAGAAGGTTATTGTTAGCTGCCTGTCGGGTGACAGAATCCGCCACATAACACAAGCACTCAGGTAACTCCAGAACAAGTACAAATACGACTCTGTCATTGTACATGTTGGTATGAATGACCTGAGCCGTACCTCTCTGGACTACATGAAAAGAGACATGGAGGAGCTCTCTGATCACGTAGCCCAGGCCGGTATAACCCTGACCCTGAGTAGCATCCTGCTCTCACCAAGAATGATACCACAATATAAAGAAAAAAATATTAATTTCAACAATTGGCTAAGTTTCTGGTGTCATTCAAAGGGGATCCAGTGTCTGTCCGCCTGGGATGACATGCTCGACAAGCCATGCTACTTTGCTAGAGACGGCATGAACCTGTCATCCTTAGGCTTTAGAATACTGGCCAAGGCTCTTGCCACCCCCATAGCGCCATTTTTAGGCAAGGCTCAAAAGACAAACCCACTGCCGTAAATAGCATAAGTAACAAAAAACTGAGGGTAATGCTACTCAGTGCCAGAAGTCTAAACCTCAAAATGCATGCATTAGAGGCCCTCCTCAGTATAGAGAAAACTGATATATGTGCAGTAACAGAAACCTGGTTTAAGGCTCCAGAGAGCACCTCAGCACTACAAGGCTACAACTCATACCATAAATTTCAGCCACAGAACCCAGAATGAAATACAAAATGTGGGGATGTATCCATATTCATCAAGGATACCCACACCTCCAGGTTAGTGGCACAGCATGATGCTTCAGAGATCATCCACGTGCAACTAACAATGGGCAAAACTGCAATTCAAACTGTAGCTTGCTACAGATCACCCACCATGTCCCAGGACCCCCATTCCGTGTTTCTGGAAATGCTGGGAAATATAAAGGTCCTACTAAACACCCTAATATTGGGTGATTTAAATTACCCAAACATTAACTGGGAGAACTACTCAAGTACTAACTCCCTTGCCCAACATTTCATAGAATTTATAAACTCAAATGCCCTGGATCAGCTGATCAACACTCCCACGAGAGGTGACAACATATTGGAGCTGGTCATCACCAACATGGGCGACCAGTGTACCACACCAGAGGTCAACCCCTTGCTGGTTAGATCTGACCATAAACAAATCACATTGGATATCCACATTCCGCCCCCACCCCCAGACAAGGAAACCACCATGAAAAACTTTTCAAAAGCAAACTTCATGTTTCTTAAGACCGAGGTGGAAAGTTTCAAAGCCCTCATTCTAAAGGATAATGCTGTCCAAGCTGCAAAATCCTTTACTAATGGATTCTATGGGCACCTACAAGAATGCATGGATTGTGCTATCCCAAGCAAAACCAAGACTCACTCCTCCAAGAAAAGGAAACCAGTCTGGTGGACCCCTGCCATAAACAAGCTATACAATAGAAGGAGGAAACTAGTACAGAAAAGAGTAAAATCCCAAGAAGGGAAGACATCCCTTATCAGTATCAGCAAAAAACTACTATCCCTCATAAAATCATCCAAGGCGAGCTTCGAAAGAAAAATTGCCAAGGACTCCAAAGATTCCCACAAGGCATTCTTTAGCTATGTCAAGAATCTAAGTGGCAATGTTCAGATCTGCTTGGAATTAGTGCAGAATAACACAAAATACACTGAACTGACCGATATCGCCAACATCATGTCAGACAGGTTCAGTGCAAACTTCATCCCCCTCACACCCCCAAAAGGGCCCATAACCATACCAGAAGAATGTAGAGCCCCTGAAATCACAGACACTCCGGTTAAAACAGCCCTCTCCAAAGCCAAAAACACAGCATCAATGGGATGGGACGGTGTCCCAGGCTGCATCCTACATGAGCTCAAAGATGAACTAACCCCTCACCTAAACACACTGTTCAAACTCAGCCTCTCCACAGGTTACGTACGTTGCACAGCAACGGTTATTCTGCTCTACAAAGGTGGAGCCACAACAGACCCCAGGGACTATCCTCCTATAAGCCTGACTAGCTTGGTCTGCAAGGCTATGGAGTGCATCATCATGGAACTCATTAACAAAGACATTGGGAACCTCCAAACACTGGACCCTACCCAGTTCTGCTTTGTTAAGGGAAGATCATGCTTCCTAAACCTGGTGGACTTCTTTAGACAGTTACCAAGGCTATAGACAAGGGAAAGGTGGTACACACAGCCTACTTAGACCTCTCAAAGGCCTTCAACACCATTCCCCATTCTGGTATTATAGACAAGTTCACCATCCTGAACATAAACCCCTATGTCACAAGATGGGTTGCCAACTGGCTCACGGACAGAACCCACATGGTGAGAGTTGCAGGAGCTAGGTCCGACTCTAAACCGGTTACAAGTAGCGTTCCCCAGGGCTCAGTCCTAGGACCCCTCCTGTTTGGTATATACTTCTCAGAGGTAAGGGCAAGGACAGGAGGACTATGGCTGACCAAGTTTGTAGATGACTGCAAACTAGGGGCTGTAATTGACTCTCCAGCTGATACAGACATCCTCCAAAAGGGTCTCACTGAGACGGATACCTGGTGTAAAAATGCCAAAAAGTGCATAGTCATCCCCTCTGGAAAAAACAAAGTACCCACAAACTACCACATAGGTGGTAGTCCCCTAAATACGGAAAATGTAATAAGGGATCTGGGGACCCAAGTAGATAGTAATCTCTCCTTTGATAATCAAATTGCCAAAGTGATTATAAAATCCTTCTATGTGGCCTACCTAATCACAAAAGGGTTCACATCCAGATCAAAAGAGGTCATTATGCCCCTCTACTCATCACTCATCAGACCCGTCATAGAGTACAACACCCCATTTGGGATGAACCTTACAAGGCACCTGCAACAGCTAGAAAGACCACAGAAGTACCTCACCAAGAGGATCACTGGTCTCAAAAAGATGCTCTATGCAGCTCGACTGAAGAAACTCCAGCTGTTTTTGGTTGCATACCGCCTACTCAGAGGTGATCTCTGCCTGACATACAAGTCCATGTCCAACCCAGAATTGATGGACATGCTCCACCTAAAGAAAACCTTATCCCCTCGAGCCACACGCTGTAGGGATCTAAACCTCACAACAATAAATAGGACATGCTGGAGGGATAGATTCCTGTCCCAGAGACTTCCCATGCTTTGGAACAAGATTCCAATCTACATTAGGCAGAGCTCCCCGCTAACACTCTTCAAGAGAAACGTTGATGAGTGGATGGGAAACAGAAAGTTTACCCCGGGGATCACTTCAGTTGCTCTGCTGGACAGAGGCACAGGGAACTAATCTAAGGGGGTGGCAAAAGCCAACACATTCTGGCTAGGCTTATAAACGCTTTCGGGCAGATAGCCTAGTACCTACCTATGAGCCTATGAACCTAAATACCTAACCAAATATAATTCCCCTATCTTGAATGGGCTACCCTTACCTATCAAACTGTTAGAAAAATGTGTATTTGAATACATGAGAAATGTTAGTTTAAAAGCAAAGTAGTATATAATGCATTTTATTCTATTAATCATATAGTAGTAAAATTAATTCATGTCTAAATGTGAAGTAGTTTTGAAACTGCAGTGCGGCTTGAAGCAAAGCTGATCTCTGACCCTGACAGAATGCTAGCTTAGCAAGTTTTAATGTTTATGCTTTTCACAAGTGATTATCTGCTGGGTCAGGAAATTAAATGTGTGAAATAATGAAATCTTCTGCTCTTTCCTGTTGAAATGATCCGGCCTTGTATATGTGTTACTAAGATAGCACGCAGCTGTGAGAAAGTGTAACAGAGAACAAAGACAGGCATTAAAAGACTGAAGCTGCTATTGTATTCGAACTGATATGAAACCTTGAACAAGTAACTTTACAGAAAGACATTATGACTGACCAGCTGGATAGCAAGGCCGTATTGTATCTAGAGGAAAAGTTTTTAAAAATATACAGCATCAGCAAGACTTAATGAATGAAGAATTGTAAGCTAAAATTATGTAGATTCCCTGTGACATATCACGTCAGTAAGGTGGGCATAGCTTAAATGTTAAACCTATATAAAATTGTGTGCTTCCTGTTTCATGTCAGACAAAATTCTGTACTTGTACGTTTTTTGCCTCCTGGTGTACACTAGTAAACTTTTGAATCTGAACCTCCTGTGTATTGAATTCTTAATTTTATTTAACACAAACAGATTAGAGACTATAAGGATTAGTACAACTGTATGGATTCATAGGTTCATAGGTAGGTACTAGGCTATTAGCCTTGGGGCCTATATAAGCCTAGCCAAAAAAGTTCCCTGGCTTTTGCCACCCAAGAAAGTATGAATCATTGAACCTATTATCTCAGAAATTCCCTATGAATATGCTTTTTAAGGGTTTCAGATCTGCTTCCACCTGAGCATCTTAACCATGGACATAGTCATAGAACTTCTAAAATCCATATACTACATTTACTAACACTTTCTTTTCTATATGAGTATAAGCATTTTGTGCATTTATAAATGCTCTTGATCCATAGACAACTGGACTGTACACCTCTAGAATCACAGCTTCTATATTAGTCTGTCATTTCCTCATCACAAAAATACCTGGCTGGCTCACATGGTAGGGTTTTAATGTTAGAACTTGGAAGAAGTTTCCTGAAGACTTCAAAACTCTGACTCTGTACTCAACTCTATTACCTGGCTAAATACCGTATTACATAGAAACATAGGTATCTCTCTGTTTTTAGATATAAACTTTGCAAAGCTCTGCATCATCATTCCCTTAAACCTTTATAATACTTGGATGCCTTCTGTCTGTGGCATTTTCACAACTGCTCTGTTTTTAGTGGATCAAGTGTCAATCTATCTGACATTAGAATATGGCCCATGTTTTTCTGATTAGCCTGATTTTACATTTACTTAACTTAAAATGATGCTGTCTTGTTCATTTTATCAGCTTTATAGAGGTCTTTAACATCAAGGGTGGCTAGCAAAATTCCATCACCAAAATCCATATCCTTGATAAACTCCAAATGGTGCCAGGAATCTCTCACATGCAACTAATTTTTAGGGAATTCCATATAGAGAAAAGTGCACATTGCAACAGCCTCTGGGGATGGCATTAGGGTTGGAGAAGTACTGGTGGATGAGTGAAATATATTTTCAAAGTTGGGAAACACAGCATTTGTTTAATAACATCTATAGTCCACATATAAAGTTATACAGACATTTTGTGGATGACATTTTTATGCTTTGGGATGGGGAGAGTTCCTGTTTATCCAGTTTTGTGACATACTTAGAATCCACTACACATGTTTTAAGATTTACTGTGACAGCTTCATCTAAGAAATTTTCTAGATGTATCTGTTTATAAGGATGAAACAGGAAATATCACTACTGGTTTGTTTCAAAAACCATGTTAGCATAACAGTTTGTTAGATTACAGCAGCATGCATCCTAGACATGTGTTCCCCAGCATCATAAGAGGACAATTTAACAGGGTTAAGAGGATCTGTATGGATAAAAAAGATCTGGAGAAAGAAGTGAATATTCTGGAACACTTGTGTATAGACAGGGCTTATAATGGTCCAAGTATTGGTAGAATAAGGGATGAGGTCTTTAAAGATAAAGACACTGAAGACTCAAGTTTTGCAACTAGGTTGCCTCTAGGTAAAACGAATAGACAAAATAAGGATGGAAATGTCCATTTTATTACTAAATATGCCAATGACAATAATGCCATATGTAATATAATAAAAAGAATTGGCATCTCTTGACAGCAGATAGAGCTACTGCCAAGATTATAGGTGACATGCCCAAGTTTACTTATAGGAACAACCAAAATTTGAAACAATTATTATGTATAGATAAACAATTGAAGCATGATCAATGGCAAAAGTTAGGTACTTTCCCATGTATGAACTGCAGGATGCGCAATGTAATAAGTAAGATGCAATGTTATAAGCACCCATCTCGAATTTTGAATTTAAACCTAGATTTTATGCTTCCTGTAACACAACTAATTTAGTGTATTTAGCAAACTGCAATGATTGTGAATGCTTCTATGTTAGTAAGATGCTGAAACGCTTGAGGGATAGGATATACAATCATTCATATGATGTGAAAAATAAGAACACACAGAATGCTTTAGCAAACCACATTATAGAATTTTCAACACATAGTTTCACCTTCAGAGTGTTACAACCAGTATGTAAAAGCATAAGAGGGGTTGACAATAATAACCACTTGGAACGGGTTGAGCTCAAGTGGATTTTAAGGATGCAGGCACACATTCATCCAGATCTTAATAATTATATATGTGTCAAGCCGGAATTAGATGCACGGCGCTTTAAGAACAACAGATGATAAATTAGTTTCATTATGTATTTCCTTAATTGTTGTAATTGTTTATTCTGATTTGTTGATTATCAATATATATGCTGCATGCATATTAATGTGTTTTAAGGATCTGATGAAGCATAGTTCTCTATGTGAAAGCACTTGTCTGCTTTATTGTTTTTTAAAAATAAATTTATTAAAACTGGAAGCTACAGTTGTGGTGGTCCTACTGGGTTTGTTTTACAGTGTTTTTCTTTTTCTCAAGTTAGACTTTTGGGCTGCATTGGTAATATTTCACATAAAGTTGAAGAAATGGTATCTGAAGTATTATGAAGCAGTGATATGTTTTGATATCAATCTGACCTTTAGATGCATGGATTCAACATTGTCAGAATTACTGCACGCTGACAGGATTTCTTTTGACTTGTACAATTTTCTGTATGTAGAATTCCTCATAATTTCTAACTTCTTTGGTATTCTGAAAATACATAAATCCATCACAACCCTCCTCCTTTTATCTGATAATTTCAGCCATAGGCTCTGAATTCAAATCTTTATTTGTTAATGGACATGGCTTTATCAGGACTAGAACAGAAAAGTAGGTCACATGTGAGGTATTGCTGGTAATTTTTGGAGCATATGAACTATGTGGATTATGGCAATCCAATGTTTTTAATCTCACTTAGTATTATGGAACTTTATTCAATAATACAACAAGATGTACTGTAGGTATTGAAACAGTGATGGACTACATATATCTTATTAGTTTTGTTAGTCATTTCACTACAGAGGCCTTGTGTTAATTGTCCAATATTATTTTGAAAAATAATTTGTCATCTTCATAAAAAGCACTGCAAGCAAATCCATGTAGTTTCTATGGGGGTAGCTACCCCTCCTCGCATTTGTTAATCTCCTCATGATAAACTGGGAATTGCAATTTGCATATGATGGCTCATTTTGGGTTCTACAGTTGTTACATAGATGATGGGCCTGATTAAAAAAGAGCCACCACAGGCATTAAGCTCTAATAAGGGTGGCTACCACTGGTGGCTAACATTTCTGATTTGGAGACAATCCCACCAAAATGATCCTATGTGGTCTGTAGAATTATCTCAGTGAACTATCTCCTCAGCTTCCTTCCTCCTTGGTGGGGATGATGGCATTAGACACCAGGAATATTTTTAAATAAATAACTGATGCCAAAATCATGGACTGAAACAAAATGCAAAAAAAAAAAAATGCATTATCATATCATTTTGGAAGTCATCTGCCCTTGAGAACTACCACATTTACAATATGGCCCTAAAAGCTGACAGATGATCAGGATTTGGGAAATTCTATTTTCAATGTGTTAACTTTCACCTGACATGTCTCTCTTGTCATAAGAAAGTCAATCTGCATTGCACAGCATATAAACAAAGGGATTGTGCATCGATCTAGTGATGCCTTCCTCCTCCTTTACTCAGCCCTCATCATTTATTTATTTAGTTTAGTTTAGTTATCAGGGTAGTACACTGATCACAATAGACCATTTGCAGGCACAGCATTGGTGAGGGGATTCAAAAAAAAAAGAAAAGGAAATAGAATAAATTCACAAATACACTGTAATCACAGAAGGTAAATAATCCCATAGACAACTGATGCAATATGCAATAATATTAGCAAAGTAGAAATCAAATGTGAATTAATTTTTGTAGTAAATATGAGACGGAATCAGCAACTGAGAACAGAGGATCAAGTAGAAGAGATGCAGGTGAGGATGGAGTTAGATGTTTCCAGTAGAAAAGCACTTGCTTTCAGATTTAAGATGAAGATGGCTTTTAAGATGAGCTCTGAAGGTAGGGAAAGAGGAGACTTTTTTCAGGTGAAATGGGAGAGATTGCCAGAGTTCGGGTGCAAGTATGGAGAAGGAATGGCTCGTACAGTACAGTTTAGATTGGGGTGTCTTAGGTGAGGGAATTAATTGGGAGAGGTTACCCAGGCTGTAGGTGGTGGTTTAATTATGCAGTTTGCCTACAAGAGGTGGAAAGGCACCTGGTTGAAGTAGTTTAAAAAGAAGAGACTGTAGGGGTAGCTTAACTCACCATTTATCCATGGAGAGGGTGATCCAGTGGTCTTCCTGAGGGGAAGAATTAGAAAGGAATCAGCAGATTTTGCTTTTAATGGACTGCAGAGTGGATGAGTTTTTTTTTTTTGGAGGCTGTGGCTATGATGGGGAGCCTGAATTCAAGTTGCACAAGGAGGACTCCCTTGCTGATTGCAGCTTTAGCTGGTCCAGAGAAAAGGGGAGATATTTTCCAGGACCAGAACAAAAGAGAACTGATCTTTTTTCCTGGTGTTTTAAATGTGGCTTTGGAAATTAAATGACTGATCTAGGCATAAATCTAGGTATTTAAAGGATGCAGTTGTTTCTACTGGGCAGTCATTGAGATCTGCGATGTCACACTTTTTAGAAGTCTTTTACAGCTTTTGTAAGTTTTCGAATATTATACTTTTTTAGAGGGGTTTAGGAATAGCTTACAGTTGTTTAGCCAATAATTAAAGGAGTGAAGGTCAGACTGAAGTTGTGTTTGAATAGTTGAATGTGAGTGACTGGAAGGAAGAATAACCATGTCAACTGCATGAAGAGTAATAGGAACAGGATTAGGCCAGTCATTGACTATAATGCTCCCTTTGGCATGTATCTGTCTAGACACATGCAACAACTGTAATATCCACATACATATCTTACTAACAGGATACAAGGCCTAAACAATATTGTCCACCATGGACTGATTCAAAGCCCAGTCACTACTCAGTATCCTGTAGACTATTAAGAGGTGACCTGTGTCTGGCATACAAGGTTTTCTCGTATGCCATTCTGATGGATTTACTGTAAGTCAGCAAGTCAAATGGCATCAAAAATACTCAGTCCAAAGATCTAAATTACTTCTGCAACATCAACAAAACCATTTCGGAAGACAGGTACATCTTGCAGAGGATAACACTGCTCTGGAACAGACCCCCCTCCCCCAATCCACATAAAACAAAACTTATTCCTGTCCATATTAAAGTGCAACTTGGATATATGGATGCAAAATACAAAATTTATCCCAGGACTTTACACTCTACTACTAGTGGACAGAGGCAGCTCCTAAATGCTTTATCCCATACATGGGGGCCCCCAAATTATCTATGGTTTGATCATAGTTATTCTCATTACAAGTAATATATAATTATCAACCATAGGAGGGTAAAGCCAGTCTAATGCCAAATGGGATAAGGTAATTCAAGCACCAAAACGGAAATTGTTTATTCTTAACATGAACCCCAAGGGCAGCCAGCCTCAGACTTACCCATGAAACTATAATAGCACTCTAAAGTAAACAAGAATCACAGTTTCTGGGCTGGTCGGAGAACATTGACTATACTCTGGGGTCTAACCAACAACATACTCACTGACATGCATCAAGAAAATCTTAACAGTACCATTTTCAGAGACCTGACTTCCTTTGAAATGATGGACTACTCAGTATTACTAGCTCACCCACTAACCATTGACATCTGCACTGAAGCTGCATAGCGATTCAACTACTTACTAACAGATCCTTTACTGGGAAAATTGGATCCTTACAGTGATATACTGCCTACATGCATTCAGGTGTACCACAGGGATCATCCAGGTGTACCTCAGGGATCATTCTGACGTTGGGATACAATAGGCCTTACTTTCCAAAGAACACTTACTAAACCACATGGTCCTGACTCTGGTTTCTCTTTGCTCCAAAACTGTGGCAATCCTTTCTTCACTATCTCGGTGAGCATGTTAATTATACTATGTTCAGGCCCCCAACTAAAACAGTATCTATTTGAGCAATATAAATGCAAATGCCAGAACCCAGGACATACCACTCAATAAACACTACTCTGCACTAGTTTAATTTCCTCACATGCCATCCCATTAATCTCACTACTTTCTCGGCTACCAATATGTGTCTGCTTCCTATAAATATTTATATAGCTTTTCTTTTCCCTGGTCAGTGTTATCTTATAGCATTTACCTTGTCATTCCCTGTCTCCTTGGACTCTATCTCTTCCACTACTCATCTCTTGCTTTGTCTTCTAAACAAATGATACCCCCAACAATTTCCAGGGCTAATCCTATTTTTCCAACTTTTCTACTTGTAAAATGTACAACTCATCATGATGTAAAATTGGAACATGGTATCTCTTCTTTTGTGTGACTAGTTTGTAATACTTTTCTAGTCTACTCTTGGCTATATAAGCTGCATTTTTGCTGCTACTGTTTGTATGTACCTTAGGCTGAACCTGCAGTTGGTCAAGCTTTAATAAATGATCTACCCCAGTAACCTAAATGTGAATAAAAATAAAAAAGTAGCAAAAGTCACTTAAAGGTCAATAAAACAACAGTTTTGCAGCATAAAAGGTGTATGGGGACACCAGGAATACTACTAAATATTACCCTAATATCACTAAACAAGTTAATAGAATAATAGTTTAGAGGCATGAAGGTGACAAGAGCTCTAATGACACCTGAGATACTCTTTAAATATTACAAGAGAGGAAAGGCTTTAAATTATGTATCCTTGGCAAAGAAAGCAAGTTATTAACAAAGTAGACTAAGTTAAATATTTAAATGACCCTAAGTCATTAACAAATGTACTTTGGTAGAGGGAGCAGTACTTTAACAAAACACAGCTTTAATCCCCTACACTAACACCTGATGCCAGTCTGATTAATTAAATATTGACATGTCACATTAAAAAATGAAGATAAGGGGAAGAATCTTCATACTCTGTAGCCTTGGTTCAGAAAGCAGCTCTTTAACTAAGACCAGCTCTGTGCCAGCTGAGGATTTCATGAAATACTAGCTCTTGTACCCTGTTGTATTTCCTGATAGTAAGAAGTATGAGACTGTAATGTCTGCCATTATTCACTGACTGCAACTTTCCATAAACAATGAGGAACAAGCCAGGTATAACAGGCAAAATCTGTCTGGGTATGTGTGTCCATACCTCTAAGTAGTTATGCTGAAAACTTCCAGAAAAGGCTAGGAAGAACACTAGACAACAGCAGGAAGAACTTATAAATATTCCTTTGACTAACTTAAAAAGTTAATATAGCTGAACACAAGGAGGAAGAAATTCTAATGTCTGTCATTATTGACTGGCTGTAATCGCCCTTGATTTATGACGGGGCAGGAATATAATAAGAGGCTACAGCAGGGATGCTGTGTAAACTAGGGACAGGTAAGAGGTACAGTGGTGTGTGTGTGTGTGTGGGGGGGGGTTGAATGCATGCATGTGTATGTGTGTTGTAATGCATGCATGTGTGTGGAAGAGTAAATCAGGGGGTGTCTTTGCCAATGCATTGTATGGGCCGCCAGGTCACCCAGAGATGATTACCACAGGAAAATGCTGATTAGCACCAGCAGTAGCAACACATAATTCAGAGACATACAAATTAGCCAGTAATGAGGTTGTTCACATGTTATAAATATGTGTGTACTTAGCTGTTTATAGTGAGCATACTTATTAACTGAACAGATTTTTGCAGACTGTCCAGATGTCCTATTTTTGCCTTATATGTTTAGTCAGTTTTTTTATAAAGTTGTGGTTTTCTGGCAATTTAATGGCAAATCATTGAAGATTGAAATTAGAAAACAATGACATTTTGAGTTTCAGACTCCATACCCTTCAGAAAATCCATGCTATTGCAAAACCTGTTATTCTATCAACTTTCTAAGTTTGTAGGAGAAATATTTGAAAATTGCCCCTTTTGGGGGCTTTTGTCCCACTTTTATATATGGCTTTGTCCAGATTTCTTGCTCTAAGAGGTTGAGAAGTTTGATGGTGGGTCACTATGATACAAACTAGGATGAATAAAAAAGATTTTGTGGTTACCATCACAGCTAAGAACCTGTCATCTTTTGAGATTACTGCTGTTAATTTTAATTACATACTAAAGAATTTCCCAGCAAAACTTATAGTCACATCACTAAATATTCCATGTGCTTTTACTGGAAAAAGTTGTTATATTATTTTCATAGTTCCATAGTGTAAAACATGCCCTTGGGTCACATTTTGGTAGGAGTTAAGTACTTTCAGAAGCCGCTAGTGTGATTCTTAAAGATCTACTTCTAAAACCTTTTGTATAGTTATTTGGAATATCCCACCCCTCCAACCACTGTCAACAGGCCTGCAGTATGAACAAAGTTAAAAGCAAAATTTTATTCTGTTTTAGTTCTGTTGTCTCTGATTTTTAGAACTGGTTGTGCACAAATATGGACCAAATGACATTTTCATCTCAACATCTTTAAAAATAAATGTCAATAGACCAGCTAGGCTGGCTATTGGATTCCTACATTACTACTGAAACATGGAATCATTCATTCACTGTACAACGTTGGTTGAATGTTCTCATTAGTAACTCTGTGCGATATCTGCAAAACAACATTGACAGCTACAGTGTCACCCTGGAAAGCCTTGACCACTGGACCAAAGCTTAAAGAGGAAGGCCTTGATTAAACCCTATGCCTACATTAAAACACCATGCCCACAGTAAAACAAAATAGGGCTAAAGTTATTAAGAGAAGAGTAAGTGCAGGATAGCAACTTAGTCACATATTAATAATATCAAGCGGTAGCACAAGTAATGTACTACTAAAAAAAAAAAATAGCACCTACAGCAAATCTTGAACCGGAAACCTGAATCTCCTTAGGCAGTATAAAGAAGTACTATGCAAGCATGCAGGTGGGGGAAAGCTGCTGCTGCAGTTACGAACTTCAGCTTTAGTGCCATTCAAGCTGTAGGGTGCAGCCTTATACACTGCATTCTATTTCTCAGGGCTTTTGCTGTATTGTATAGAGTCACTGAAGAGGACATTCGACCAACTCTATACAAGGAATAGTTACTTAATCCTCCATGCTTTGACAGCAACATAGTAAGCCCTGGTAGTTTAAACATAGTCGGTATACTAACATTTCAGAAATGTGGTGCAAGCAGTGAACATTAATTAAACAAAAAGTGTGTACAATAGAAGTGGCTACATAAAGACAGTATTATATAAGGGAATTGCAGTGAATGAGGTATTTCTATTGCATCGACATAACAATTATATAGGTATAATGTGAAAACATTTCTTAATATAAATGATTCTGTAAAATTCCCCCATGTAATACAGTAAATAGTAACCAGAAATACATTTTGGCTCTTGCTGCTTGAAGAGTTACTACAGTGAAAAACCACAATAGCAAACAACAATGAAAAAAAGTAAGAAAACAAAATTGGTATTAATCTTCATTTGACATGTGGAATATAATATTCATGATTCTGATTTAAGCACAGCACGAGAATAAATATGCACTAAACTATCTCGAGACTAAATGCTACATTCTATATTGAAGTATATTATGGTAATCAAGATAGATGGCATGAAACCATATAAGCAATACTGCCATATCTGAAAGGCTATAAATAAGTATATTTGCTGCATTGTTCTGCATGTTTTAATCCCTTTGTAGTTAAGAAAAATCATATTATCATGTTTACATATACCATTTGCACTCTTTGTTGTGACAATCTAGTAAGTATGAACTTGTTGACTTTCAAATGACGATACTAATTAAGGAAACTTTAAGAAAACTACCATTTTATAGTACTTCTGTGTAACACTGCTGGCTGTTGTAGTATAGGTATGATTTGCTAACAATGCTACATGAAGCTCAAGGGGATCCTTGAAAGGTACAATTTGTACTCTGTCAGGTGAATTTAATAAGCAAGAATTACCAGACAGCGAGTGGTTTCAGGCAATGTTAGCATTAATTTTTGTTTGGTGTTCTTTGTGCTAGTATTCTTCCCTTAAAGCAGTTCAAGTTGGTAATTTATGAATCCCTAATCATTATTTATTACACAAAGTTAGATTTAAATTTTAAATGTAATTTGTGAAATGAATCATTTATTTAGATGAATGAGGTATCACTTCTTGGAAAGCAATGAGCACTGACTAAAGTATGGGAAATAAGTATACAATTATTTGGAATGTAAGACAGCAGAATTCATTATGAAGCAGATCAGAAACACACACAGCTACAGCACACCACTAGTCCAAGGCTGTAACATTCCTTGCATGCATAATCTGCCGCTGCATTCTTATCTCAAGTTTTATAAGAACTTATTTTATGTTATTCTTTCCTGGCAGTAGTCACTTTTGGGGACAAAACATACAGATTAAAAAAAAAAAAACGAGAGAGAGAGAGAGAGAGAGAGAGAGAGAGACATTCAGTTTTGAGGACAAGTTGTGTCGGCTTAAAAAAGAGACAGCATCAATCTATACAATTAGATGAGGTTTCATAGTCATTCATACCAGCAAGTGTACACATATTTAACCACTGGAGTAGTATCTTCATGATCACTTTAAGCTAAGCAGTTTTATTACTTGCTTAACACTTTGTAAATAATATGCTTAGAAATTATTTTGCTGTATTTTCACATATTTTTTTTCAAGCAGTGTTTTATTTTCAAGGATTTGCGATGGGATGTGATTTGCCATGATGTCATCAGAGTAGATTATTGCTACTGTAATGCATGGAACTAAAATATGCTACCACATGCTTCAGTGTTTAGTGTCAGAAACTGATTTCTGAGAATGTAGGCATCCAGGATCTTCACTAGCCAAAGTATCAGTTGACTTATTATACAACATTCCTTTTTAATTCCTGTACTGGGTGCATTCCACATGTGCTTGCACCCAAAAGTTGTACTAGGCATTTAAACTTCTTTGTATGCCTGCTTATGCCTCTATCAGATAGGTGACAGCAGAAGAGGTGCTGATTATATTAGATGGGAAGTAGAAAAGGCACGAACCCATAACCTGCATTTATTCTACAATGACATTTGGTCGACAGAGCCAAAGTGACCCTTTTTTTTTATTTTGGCTACAAGATTTTTGTTTTTAATTATACTGGCGTTTACTTTTCTATAGTTATCTGTGCTGTACTTGGAAATATTTCTGAAGCAATAACAGATAAATAGAGCACTATATGATTCATCGTATGTTATGTAGAAAGTGGTATAAATCCCAGTGGTATAACCTGAGATCCAACCACATTGCAGGTGGAATGGAAAGTGTGATAATGAAAGGCAGCAGAATTAGTGAAACACTGAGTAACTGTTAGGCTCTATGGCTATAGTGTATGTGTAGGTTTAAGAAGAGACTATAATCCGTCCTTAGTCATCTGCACTTTGGTACATGTTGGCTTATGTAGCCATTAGAGTAGCATTTTTTGTCAAATGTGAACTTCATTGAAATGGTAGAGATTTTATTGCTAGCTTATTCCATGAAATTAATTTTCTTAGAAGTGATGTTCCTATATTTTCACATATCATTTTACAGCAGAATTGTATTTCAGCTGTGCCTTTTTTAATTCTGTAGATGGCTTTGTTCAAAAAAATATACTTTGCAATCTGGTGATTCTTGCCTAATTTGTTGTGTTTCTTTAGTTTTTTTTTTTACCTGTGCCTTTTTACAACTGGGGCTACAAATCAAGAATGATATCATATAAGGAATATTTCAAAAAGTTTTTATGTACTGGCAAAAATGAATTCTTGAAAATACCTGTTAATAATTTATTTATATAGTAATGGATTTTTGGTCATTGTATAAAAGTTCTGTCCAAACTTTCTTGATTCAATTGTATAGCCTCTTATATTTATAGTTTCAGTGATATCTCATTTGCTAAATTTATTCACAGACAAGTTATTATATGTACAGTACCTGTTAGGATGGCTGTGCTATGAAGGATGTGTCTTCTCTCTGCAATATGCTGTTGCATATATGATAGCTATCACATTATGTGTAGACCAAATGATCTGGAGAGAATATTTTTTCCTAAATCTCCTACAGTAATCTTACAGCTGGAAGTTACAACTGACAGTGGAATATTTGAGTTATTTAATGAATATATATAGCTTTTGGTAGTCTACACAGCAGTTGATTCATTCCCAGGAATTTAAAATTACTGCTGGCATTTGTTTTTGAGTGTGACACAGTCTCTGTTATGAGATTCCCTAGCTGTGTGAAATGGACAGACAGAATCCTCACTGTGACTCAGGTGACCCAAGAATGATTAGTAACACAGGCAGTAGAGGAACCTAGCAGATAGAGATTTGAAGAAATGGCAATTATCAGTTCATCCGCATTGAGAAAAATTATGTGTTTCTGCCTCAAAACTGGCACTCACCGAGTAAGGGGGTAGGGTAGCTGCCCACTGATGGGACCAATGCTGTAACTGAAATTGCACTGAATTCAGCAAAAGTGCTAAGTGTAGTTTTATGTTTGATGTTAGCATCTCCTCCATTTACAGCATAACAAACAAGCTCTGGTGTACAGGGCAGCATAAGTGATGCTGCTGGTGGCTACATTTTCATGGGTAAGATCGCCTGTTTAAGTTTCCTTAGTTTGCCATTACTGAGTCATTTTAATATTGGGACAGGAGTAGTTGGCTTCTGTTCTGGAGATTTTTTTTTGGGGGGGGGGGCTGAGTTTAGATAGGGATTTTATTTTCAGTCCCACTTCAATTGGGTCTACTTTAATTAAACGAAAGCGGAATCCGTCGAATACAAATCCGTCAACACATAAATAGTGAAACGCGATAACGTCGAACACACAAAACTGCGAAATTTAAACACCAAAACCGCAATAGTCGGCCAATCCCACCGCCCGCAACATACTACCTACGCAAACACAACAACAAAAAACACATACATACACTAACCAAAACCCTACTACTAACCCTAAATTAAAGCACCAATACCCCACTTGTAACCCTACACTAAACCCCACATACACAACTATCTATGCACTACCCTTAACCCCTCCCTAACCCTAAGGTCCGTAACTACCGTACACTTACCCTACAGAACTATACCCACACAAAGTAAATATTCCACACACATACACTTAACAAAACCCTACACTAAACCTTACATACATTACCTATCTATGCACTTACTTTAACCCGCACCCTAATCCTAAGGTCCGTAACTATCGCACACTTACCTTACGGAGCTATACCGCAGTCGGACTAACTATGACAATTCGACATTTCCGATTTTGCTATTTAGTGTGTTCGACGTTTCTGCGTTTCACTGTTTACGTGTCGACGGATTTGTATTTGACGGATTCTGCTTTCGTTTAATTAAAGTAGACCCCTTCCATTATCTTATCTCCTAAAAAACCTCCACCATTGCCTGCCTTATTAATATGCATATTCCTGCATATTGCCGGAACTGAATGCTAAATGTATTCACAGTGAAAAAGTAATAGCAATGTAAAAAAAACTAAAGACACAGGTAAATAGTTGTACAGATTGAACCATAGATGTATTATTTTGAAACAGCTTTGTTTCACTTATTATTTTAAATAAATAAAGAAGTAATTTTTCCTCAAAATGTTGCTTTTTATATAAATATGCATTAAAAAAGATAGGGAGGAATAAAGAAGGGGGAAACTTGAAGAAGGAGGAATTAGGAGCTCTTTTAAATATGGCTTAGGTGATTATCTACTTGAATGACTTATTCGCAAAACTTTTAGCATTTATTATTGCTACAGCTACATTTCTGCATTTTATCTGAAATGAGCAATTGTCACATATTTGGCTTAAATGTTTTCCTTATATTAATGGCTCATGAACACAAAAACACTGGCTATTTTGCTGCAGGTTGTACTTAATGAGTCACTTAATATTTCCATCCATTATTTCTGTGTTGGCTTTTTAATGTTTAAAATGAGAAACTTAGTTATTACTGGTTAGAAAATATAATTTCATTTCTTACTGAAAAATAACAAGATCACTCAAATTTAAAGCAATCAGCAAGTCAATGACATTTTGTCCCATTAATAAATAAATATACCTTCATGTAGACTTAGCGCAGAGCCTACATGAAGTTTCTGAGTTAGCGCAATGAGCAGCAGCGCTAACTGCATATGCATTTCACACATGGCGCTTGCACGAATGCAAGCGTATTTTCTTGGCCAGTAACAGTGTTGCCAGCCAGGAAACTATGTAAAGCAACATGAACACTTGCAGACAGGCAAATCGGTTTAAATAACAAACAATACATGAAGCCAATGTACCACTTTATTCTCCTGGTACTCCGGCCTTTCGCCTTCAAGGCATAACCTTCCACATAACCAGCAGTTATTAAATACACATACCCTGAAGGGTTAATTAATCAATTCAACAAGTGAACAATTAAATCATAAAACATTAAACATTAAACAGTTGAACAACCATCCACATTTAACCCTTCAAACGCCATATATAAATTCAATATCAAATTTAAATGCATTGGTGGTGCTGCGGTAGCACTGTCGCCTGACAGTAAGACATTGTCCCGTTCGATTCTCAGCTAGAGCGTCTTCTGTCTGGAGACATGCGTGAATGGGCGTACCTTCATTGAAGGTTGTGCATCAGGGCTGGCAACTCGGCACATAAAAATCTATTGCCAATCATTAGCGGACCGGAGTTCCGCTGTGGCGACCCCTAACCGGGAAAAGCTGAAAGACACAACATTGCATATAAATATACCAAATGCATAAATATACACACAAACTTTTCTACTTGTTTTAATACATTGATATGTATGCACACTAGATGCATAAATGTAAACATGCACAAGCTTCCCCACCAAAAACCTACAAAGCATTCAAACAAAACACCTTATATTGAGTCCAAATTTTAAAATCCCAAAATTTCAAGCATTTCAAAATTTTAACCTTTAGGAAGTTCAAACATACTTCCTTATTTAAGCCCACAGAGCATAGGGTACTATAATTAAATGTAGTTTTTAAATGATTTAACCTTAAACAAAAGTTCCCCCTAGACCCTGTAGGTTGTGCCAAAATTCGAAAAAAACAGAGAAACCCCATCACCACCATGTTCAGATGGAAAGTGTTCAGCCAGTGGGCTTTCCCTCCTTCCATTCCTGATGTCAGCCAAATCTTCCACCACTCATATCCTTAGTATCCTTTTCGTTTGCCCTATGTACCATTGAATAGTCTCACATTCACAATCTAACATATAAACAACTCCACAAGATTTACAATTAAATGTATTACTTGTCTCATATTTTCAGCCATTGTTAATGAATCCTGACATATTGCAAATTTTACTGCATATACTACAGCTACCACACACAACTGATTCCACCTGCTTAGAAGTAAGCTGTCCATTTCTAACTGGTCTATTAAGTAATTCCTTTAAATTACAATAACGACTAAAGGAAAAATTACCCTCTCAAGAAGAATTGTATTTAAAAATTCATCTGAGATGATCATAGGCCATAAGTCCTTAATTATTTTCATTAAGCACTTGGAAAAAGGACTATTCCTGTAACATAGAATAACCTTTCCTCCTACTCTCTGCTGTTTTCATTCACCCAGTTAGAAGAAGGACCACCTTGAACAAATTTTCTCCCTCTGCCCCAATTCTCTAACTTTTTGCTTGCTCTCCTCAATATCTCCTTAGAGTACCCCTTACAGGCAAGCCTATGCTCCACCTCCATGAAATAGGGGTCCTGCAAATCATCCTCAGAAGTATTCACATATACCCACTTGAATTCTCCAAAAGGTTGACCCTCAATAAGATGGGGTGGATGCATGCTTGAAGCATGTAATAAATTAACGGCCACGGGCTTTCAAAATAGTCTAAACTGAACTATCTGATTCTCATCTGCAAAAAACAGAGCTCCAAAAAATGAATAACCTCAAGCTCTGCTTGATAACTAAATCTCAAACCATGAGGATTGTTATTCAAACATTCAAAAAATTCCACAAACTCATTGATGGTACCCCTGCATACAAAAAATAGGTCACCTATAAATCGCTTATAGATGACCACCTTGCTCCTGAAGTAGTCAGTCACATAAATGAATTGTCTCTCAAACTCTCCCATATATAAAATGGCATATGAGGGAGCAAATGAAGCTCCCATTGCCATACCCCTCTTTTGAAGATACATTTTTCCATCAAAAATGGAATAATTATGGGAGATACAAAACTCAAGCAATTCCAACAAATATGAAGTCTGCGGACTTTCCCCTAATACCTTAGCAACAGCTTCTAAACCCTATCGTAAATTGATATTAGTATAAAGTGCCGACTCATCCATAGTAACCCAAAAATAATCATTTTGCCAATTCAACCCCTTCATATATTCACATAACTCTTTTTTTTTCATTTTTTTTATTTTTCAAATACATTTGAATGAATTCCATAGTATTTATACATAACATCTTAAATAACTATGTACACTATTTACATTAGCCTGACACTATAACAGATTTTAATGTATAAAGTTACTTTATAAGTATGTCCAATCCATTATCAGAGTGTCTGATCAGTTATTGTACAGTGTCAATCAACAATAAGACATTTCCCCAAGGGTTTTTGATAAATGGCCTTGGATAAATTCTTAGTTCTTTAATTTTAATTTCCAATAATGCTGTAGTCATCAGTAGGCTATAGAAGTCTTCCAAAGCTGGTATTGTGTTTGTATTCCATCTTCTTGTTATACACTTCCTTGAAATTGTAAGTATAGTCCATACTAGATGTATGTTTGACCTACTCAATGAGGACCTTTGCTCACATTTTATAATACAAGAGATTTAGTTAAATAAAGTGATTCATTAAATAAAGTTTGTATAAAGTTATTAATACCAATCCAAAATATCTTCATTTTAACACAATAAAAAAATGTGGTTCCAGTCTGCATTGTGTACTTACTCACATCTCCGACATATTCCTTTTATGGAAGAACTAATTTTACTTATTCTGTCTGGGGTTAAGAATGCTCTGCACAAACATTTCCAATTAAAATCTTTCCAGTATTGTGTAAAGGCTGTATATTTTATCGATAATAAGATATTTTTTGTAATATCTTAAGTTAACTGTATTGAGTGTCCTTTTGTTATATATTTCTAATATGAGGTTTTGGGTATTCTTTTATAGTTTATCAATATGTTGTAAAATTTTGAAATACTGTTTCTCATGTCAAAATCATTATATATGATTTCATATATGTATTTCATAAATTTAGGTATTTCTTTAAATGACAAATTATTAATTATTCTACTTAAATCTTGCAAATATGACAGAATATTCTGTAAAGTTAGCCAGTCCTGTTTTGGAATTTTGTATACTGTTTTTATTACCTGCAAATCTAAAACTTTTAGTACTTTGATACACTGGAGCCAACAAACAAATCATTTCTGTTCCCAGGAATTAATACTGTCTCTATATATTTTATGTGGAAAGTTCTTTGTGACTATAAATGGTGTTAAAAGATCAAACCAGATTTTTAAATCTATATTTGCATTAATAAGTTTCCTAAATGAGTCAATGTAATAATTCATCATATGCGTTTTAGTGGGTTTAGTTATGTTATGTTGCATACTAATACATAATATGTGCCATGGCAAATAGTTTTTATCTATATGAAATTTTTTTGTAAATCAAATTCATTTATTGATATTACAGTTAGTAATTCTTTCCAGTTTGTAGAGTAATTTGGACTTATCAAATCTGAGATTGTTTTAGATATTTATGCTTTTATATATGTTTCTATATCAGGAAAGTTTAATCCTCCCTGTTTCCATGGTCTGATATGATGTATTAAAGCTATTCTGTTTCTTTTGGAAAACCATAAAAATTTTATTAAGTATGAATTTATTTCTTTAAGTATAGTCCTTTCTGGTAGCAGTTGTATTGCCAAGGCTATATGTAGGATCTTGGGCAGTAAAACCATTTTTATTAATTGTAGTCTATCTTCAATTGTTAATATTATTTTGTTCCATTTTTCCACATAGATTTTAATTGTATTAATGATATTATTGTAGATGTTTGAGACAAATTCATTATTATCATTCCATAACTCAATTCCTAGAATTTATGTAGATTTCTGTTTCCCTATGATGTGATACCCCTTAGTCTGTGGTTCTTTTTTTTTTTCTTTTTTATTTAATAATAAAAATTTTGACTTTGATTTATTGAAATGGAGCCCTGAAGTCATGTGAAATTTATCAATTAATATATTTAATTCTTCTAATGTCTATTTTGTATTAGATAATGTTAGTACAATGTTATCAGCAAATAGCATTACTTTAGAATTGTATTGTTCATAAACATCTATTCCTTTGATTTTTATATTGTTACGAATTGAATCTGCCATTATTTCAATAGCCAGAGCAAATAGAATCAGTGACATGGGACATCCTTGCTTACTGCCTTTTGTTATATGTATAGATTCAGAGGTAAAAGGACCTAACTTGGCATACACTAAATTATTTGTATATATACTCTTTAGGAAATGAACAAAGGATGCAGGAAATTCAAATAGCATTAGGATTTTTAATAAATAGTCCCAATTTAGGGAATCAAAGGCTTTCTCTATATCTAAGCCAATTATGAGTGTTTCTTCATTTTCTTTATTAATATAATCTATAAGAGAAATTATCCTTTTAACATTGTCATGTGTGTGTCTATGATATCTAAATCCAGTTTGATCATTATTTATTGTTTTGGACAGTGGTATTTTCATTCTGTTAGTTAATATTGTTATAAATATCTTATAGTCATTATTTAATAATGATATAGGTCTATATGAGGTACAGAGGTTTAGAGATTTATTTTCCTTTAGGATTAGTGTGATTAAGGAATATCTCCAAGAGGGTGGTATTAAAGTGTGTGACTGGATTTCTAATAAAGTTTTATGGAAGAGGGATAGTATCTTTGAAGGAAAAAGCTTATATATTTTCATAATTATGCCATCTATACCCGGAGCTTTATTATTTTTACCCTCTTTTATTGCATCTGTAATTTCTTTGTAGGATATGGGTGCTTGAAGATCTAGTTTTAATTTTTCTAGTATTTTTTATATTAGAATATTTTTCATCTAGATTTAATTGATTGATATGTATATTTTCATTTTGGAAATATTCCATATAGTGATTTCTATAGGCATCAAGAATGTTACCGATATCTGAGACATTTTTCCCTTTCTTTTCATGGAAGATGCTTTTAATGTTATTAGCTTTTGATTGTATTTTGATTCTTGTGGAGAAATTATGTAGATATTTGGGAGAAGTGGCCAAGGTAAGAATTTTTAGTTTTTCAAAAGCTAAACTAGTTTTATGTGCTAGCATTGTGTTCCATTTATTGTTTAATACTTCTACTTTCTATTTAATCTCCAAATGATTTTGATTTTTTTCAGCTTTTACTGAGAAAAGTTTGGATTGTAGATCTAATAATTCAGAATCCCATTCTCTGATTTTTTTTAATGCAAAGTTAGCAGTTTACCATATACGTAAGCTTTTGAGTCCCATATCATTATTTTATTTATCTCTATGGTGTAATTAATATCTAAGAAGAACTGTAATTCAGATAATAACCAGGGTTTGAACTCTTTAATTTTAGTTCTATATCCTGGAATTCTGGAGTTAAAGATTAATGGTTTGTACCCATTTTGAAGTTTTAGTATCAATGAATTGTGATCTGAACAGGGGGCAGGGAGTGATTGAGAAATTAATAATTTTAGAGTGTAAGTCATGGGCAACAAATATTTTATCTCTTCTAGTTTGGTACCAAACCTGTGATCTTGATGGGAAAACAACAATGATTTGTCTTCTTTAAATTTAAAAATATCTACAAGATGAAATGATTCTACCCACTTGTTTAAAGCTTTTGATACTGCAGATGTACGCAGCAGTCTTTTATTTGTAGTTTCAGAAATATCAAATATACAGTTAAAATCTCCTCCTAATATTAAGTTGCCTTTATAATTACTGGAAATGAAATCCAAAGTGCTTTTTAACAGTTCCTGTCTCAATGCCTGGGAACCAGTATAGATTGGCTAGGGTCCATATTCTGTTATATATTTAACTATTGCTAATGCCATAAGGCCTTCTTTATCTTCACACTTATAAATGATTTCTGGGTTACTCACATTTCTTTTCCATAAAACTGTTACCCATTTTGTCTTTGTCTTATAAGTGGATCGCGCCAATGTCATATATTCCTTTGGAGTCCATTTGTAATTGTCATATGTTTTGAAATGAGTTTCTTGAAGGAAGACAATTTATGCTTTGTTCAGTTTTAAATATTTCAGTAGATCTGATCTCTTGCTAGGATTGTTTAAGCCATTGGTATTTAAAGATAATAAAGTTAAATCTGTCGTAGGTTATTTAGACTATGTAGTTTTTGTTTTATTGTGACTATTAAACATTTTCCTCTGATAACTATAAAGTATATGTTTGAGCTTTTAAAAGAAATTATCTATTTTATACTTTGAGTGTTTACCAATAAAGTAATGTTTTGTTCAGGCATACTAAAAATGTGTTTGTGAAATAACAAATTTAAATTAATAAATGTTAACAAAACTGAGATCCACACTAGCCATAGAATGAAAATCAATCCTAATCTGATGGATAAACCTAAGTCCATCAGATTATCACTCATACCCTGACAATCCAGAACATCTGAGTTCCATAAATTGAATTATCATATGGAGAATTTTGTAATAGGAATAAACAATATTTATAATATTTTGAACATATATAGTACTACTGTAGATTAGACAGAGTTCTAATACAATATAAATGTGTATTTATTGTATAAGCATTTAATATTTACATGAAAGATAGAAGACAAGCAATTCAATCATAGTAAAGTAGGATGTATCATACATAAAATTTCAGTAAAAGATTATAGCAGACAGTTATTTAACATATTCACCCTTATTGATGAAGTCTTTCAAACCATATTACTTAATATAAATAGATGGTAATAATATTTGTACCTTATGTTCATAATACAGTATATTTTACTGGATATATCAGAAGTTACATTTCATTGTTTGCCAGCATTTAGGTAATCACTTTGTTTGTTGCTAACTTACTTAAAACATCAAGTTTGTTTTATGTGAACATTGATGAAAGTTAGGGCATTTTAATTATCAGTGCACCCCCCCCCCATTTCCTACACATAAGGATTTTCATATCTTTCATTTCTTAGTATAAAATGAGTTAAATTATAGGTTAAAAGCAACAAATTCACTTACTGTGATTAATAATTACAAATTCCCTTTCCATATTCATAAATTGCCATTTTATGGCCTATATTGAACGTTTTTAGATTTAAATGGCAACATTCTATTTTGTATAATCAGCAAAGGTTAAACTGAGTGATTATTGTCAATGTAATACTATTTGTTCAGAATGTGATTGTTACATACTTTAACATTCCTATTTCAGGCTTCTCTTGTTTCCCTTGAACAACTTTGTCAGTTTGATGCCATGTATAAAACTTTAGTTACCTTGATAACAGCTTAAGTATTATGTATGGTCAAGATGGGTTACAAAACCACAATTCAAGCTAAAGCAATTATATGACTTATTATACACATTTACTTATATGAAAAAATCATCATGCTTCCTCTTGATGTTCAATGTAGTGTATGTCATTTATGACAAGTTAAGACAGTAGTGTTATACACAAGTCCATGTTATTAAGTTCTGTCTTTCATATCTAAATTCAGCAGACTGCTTCATCTTGTATGACGATTATATATTTTATGTCTAGATTTACTAAAATCATATATTACATAACTATTGTGTGTGTGTTTCTTTTAGCTGTTGCTTAGTTATTTGAGAGACCACAAGCTGTAATGCTTATTCTTATTATTAGCTCCTTCCAAGGATGTTTATATACTCCATAGAATTTAAATTATCAGACCCTTCTAGTTTCTTATTTGTTATAAGTATATTCCATCCTTACATGCACACATATCAGTACTTCAAGCATGGGCAACAATGCCCATCCAGTTTTGCCAGAATGCCATTCACTAGTTCATGTGGTGTGTTTCCAGGCTGTTCTTAAAATAAACAAACCTATATTTGTCCTGTTCCATTTTACCAGCCTGTTCCATGCAGTGGCCGTTCTGCCAGTAAACCACTCAACACACCTAACATTCCCACAGATATTTCCACAAAGGAACTGTGATGACTCTCTAGCACTTCCGGGCAACCCCAAATACCCCAAGAATCAGCTATCCCAATATGCCCAACATGTCCGAGCAAGCTCATCTCCAAAACCACTGCAAAGGGTACTGCACAAGACCGAGTGCTCTTAGACTTTCACAATAACTCAGACTTCAATTCTTATGTAAGTCATTAACGTGTTTGGACCAAAATACATTTTAAATATAAAATTGCGCTTATTTTATTTTATTTTTTATCAAGAATCAACTTAATGAGCTAAATGAAGTGTTGGGAGACTATCAATGTGTGTACATGTGGTTTAAAACATCCCTTTTATTATATATATATATATATATATATATATATATATATATATATATATATATTTTTTTTTTTTTTTTTTTTTTTAACCAAAAACTTCATTGCCGAGAATCATCTTTGAGGCTCCTGAGAGCCATTAAGCATTATCATCACTCTGTCTCCATTACCATAGCAGCCCGGGAGCGTCTGCTTGTTAGTGTGTCTGTGTACTGCATACCACAGGCTTGCGATGTACCTGAAGCAAAGCTTCACTTCACTGCAACTTCAAGCCTAAATTCCCTCCCTTTCTGTGAGGCAGCAGCCAGGAAAAGAATGGAGAGCAAACAGATAAAAAAAAAACAAAAAACAAAAAAAAACTCCCAGCAAGTCGCCACAACAAAAGATAACACATTCTTCCAACCTTCCCACCTCTCAATCAGCAGATGTATAAACAAACTATTGTCTTACAAAATATCCCAAATCACAGTTTTATTCACCCCCTTTCACTGGATCCAGGCTAAAACACCAAATGTCTCTTCCTAATACACAAACATCAGTATACCTCGATCACAAGCCGCAACCCACAGCTTCTCGAAGATAAAAATGGCAACATACAACAGCTGCCAGACACAGCAGCATCCACGCACACCATATCAGAATTGATCAAACAGCACTTGAAGCTATGATACCTACCATAACTGATATTAAATATGTTTAGACAGAATAATAATGACATTTGTACTACCTGCCAGATACAGCTGTATCCACGGACACCATATCAGGATTGATCAAACAGCACTCGTAGCTGTGATACCTGCCATAATTGATATTAACTATATTTAGACAGAATAATGATGACATTTGTGCTAAGAGCTTGCTACTATTATTTAACCAGGATACATACGACATTTCAAATAATACTTTAACTGAAAAAAGGCATTAGTCTCTATGACAGCATTTTCTTTTTTTCAAAACACTCTACTGTTACTGCTATTATATATGATGTTTATTTGTTACATTTGAGTCTGAACTCTGACGAATGGTACCTTGTTGAATTAGTTAATGAATTACTCAAATTATTATAAGTGAAATCAATGAAAAACTAACAAGATAATTATTCATTGAGTTCAAGTAGGAGAATAGAAACTTCTAAGTTTGCATTATATGTTGCTTTGTTTGGCTTATATATAATGTAAATAGTAACTCATCTTGACCTACCTTTGTTTGTGAAGAATTATTGGACTTTTGGAACATTCTGAATAAATCATTACTGTTTCTCAGTTGTTTAAGAAACCCTCCTTTTTTAAAATAAAATCAGATGACAAGTGATGTACCATATCAGTTGATACTTTGAGTGATGTAGTTGTAAGAATTATTTTTTTGGGACAGCTATCTTGGAATCCGTTTTTGTTTCTTCTTACTAGCATCAGTCCAAGTATTTGTTTCTTTTATTATTTTAAGAATAGGGGCCATCCATTCCATTTCTTCTGGGATAGACACTATAGTGTTGTTTTTGATGAATATAGTAACTTCTTCTAAGTCATTAAAGGTTCTCATCTCTGTGCTTTAATGTTTTGTTTCAGAAGTTTTATTATTGGCTAGACCTTTTTCCTTTGTTCTAGTTCTGGAAGAATAATCCTTGTCAAACGTTATCAGGCTTTGATTGTATTTTAAGGGTGATTTTCTCCAAGAAGATTTTAATATTAGTTCCTTGTCCAGAAATGAAAGAAATTGTATAACTATGGATCTAGGTGGAGTATTTATTAAGTAAGAAGCAGGTTTCCTCAGTGCTCTATGTGCCCTTTCAATTCCAAATATAAGTCTCTCTTTCAAGTCTAAAAATTCAGGAATCCAGGTTGTTAAGAATAAAATAATGTCTTCACCTTCATTATTTTCAGGCAGACCAAAGATCCTTATGTTGTTTCTCCTTTCCCTGTTTTCTAAGTCATCTATTTTGTTAAGCAGCTATATATTGTATTTAAGCAGAAATTATTTTTGGAATTCTTCCTCTTTGAGTCTCCCTTCAATGTCATTTAGAGAAGTCACTATATTTGTTATTTTTGTATGGTGTTGCTCTAATAGTTCCTTAAGAGTATCAGTCTGTTTTTGAGAATTTAATTTGAGGTTTTCTAAGCCATTTTTAAACCCATCCATCTTCAAAGATAGTTCCTGTAATGTAGATGTCATCAATTGCAGTTCTTTTTTTCTGGATGAGAATTCCTTGAGTTATTCATATTCAGTGACTCAATATATCTCCAAGTTACTTGACAGGTAAATTTTTATATATCCTCACAAAAATTGATATTTATGTAGTTTAGTAGTTTATCTATAGATTTCTGATGTTTTAAACTTGAAAATAATAAATTTTTCCTATATTATTATACTAGTTTATGGAGCTCTCAAAATTCACTGCTCTCAGTTGGCCATCTAGGCTCCGCTCCTTCACATAAGTCTTGACCATTCCTAATATGAGCTGTAACCTTCATAAGATGCTGTTTTAACACATAATCAAGAAAAAACCCACATTTTGTGCAAAAGAACCTGTGCGTGAGACAATATGTCTTCCTGGTGGGTTCCCCCTGTCTTTGTGAATTTTTGGGATGGCAAAAAACATTGGGTCATGGGGTTTTATAATGTGTAGCTTTTTAACATCAAAAGCTGTTAAAAACCTAGCATTTCCCCATTTCTCCAATAGCTCAAGCAACTCTTTATTAAACTGAAAAACCAGGTTGAAGGATAAACATTCATAATCCCTCACTTGTCCTAATAAATCAAAAACAATTCTGTTGTACTGTGTTCTACTCGTAATTCCCCAATTTCCCCCTTTTTCAGCTTCCTTAAACACAAAAGAGCTTGCTTGCCCCCAAAGCTCTTTTAAAGCCTGCCATTCATCCTTACTCATTTTATTTATTTATTTATTTACGCAAATTAAATTTTTTGCATTTAAACTTTTTATATTCCTTCTCAATGTTAAAATACAACATTTTTTCAAACAGGCTGATAACTTGCAATAGTTTAGGAGGGGAAACACACTTGAAGAACAGGGAAGGGCAGGAATAGAAAAACATCCATAGCCATGATAAATGCCCCACTGTTATTAAATAATTCCTCATCATCATTATGTTCTATCTCAAACATATCAAACATTTCAACATCATAGTCATAAACAGACACATTCAACAGTGAAGTATCAAGCTCCACTTTGGAACTACATGGCTAACTTAGTCTTTTTCGAAAAATAAACTCTCAAATGCAGCTTACGGCAAAATCTTGGAGCTTCGATCAGGAGACTTGCTAAATTGGGAGTCCTGGTGGGTACACACTTTGCACCCTTCAAAAGTACACTTTCCGCAACCAAGGAGACAGTCAAATTGGAAAGTTTAATTATGTTTAAGAGTCCTTGCTCACATAAAGACATTCTCTCTTGAGCACCACTGAACACATTGATAATACTTTCCCTTTCATCTGGTTTTGCTGTTCCTTCCACAATTTTCCCTACTGCTGCTGAGACCACTGTTGTTGTTCTGATTGGCTAATATGGTCAGGTGATTCCTGCTCAGGGTTGCTCTCAAAAGAGGCACTTTTCTTAGAAGTTAGCTCACCAGAGGAGATTGAAGAATCAGACCCACCATTGAGATTACGAAAAAACTTATTTTTAGACTGTCTAAAACGGGGCTTACACTGCAATTGATAAATCAGCCCAGTTTTGAAATCATTCATATCTCATGACAGTTTTTTTCTTTTTTCTTTCAATGATATCATGTTCCACTTTTTCCAGTTTTTGCTTAATCTCACTCATTTTAGTCTCAACAATTGACTTGGAAAAATCCCTTTTTAAGGATTCTTCCATTTCTAGAATATCACTCCATATCTTCAGTAAAGCCCTGTTATTACACTTAATCAAAATTTTTAACCAGCCCAAAGTACATTCAAGTGCTATGTGCTTGCACTCCTCACACAGGTCCTGCTCATCCTCCCAAAATTCATCGGCTGGTAAACTATCTACACGGAGACCTCCAGGTGTAGTTCTGAGACTCGGGTATTTCTCCAGCAACTTCACATCATAAGATAGGCTCACTTCTTTAGATAGCAGCTCTCCAATTGTTTAAAACACCCCACTGAGCCATCTGATGCTAGGGAACACCATGGATCCAGTTGCGAAAATTTCATCTCACTCTCCTTAATAAAATTTGAAAAGGAGAAGTTACTGCTGGAAACATCCATTTACAAAAGAACGGCTTACAATCCACAAATTGCTCTAGAACAACACCATACACAAATATCAAAATAACAAACAACACATGAAGCCAGTGCACCACTTTACTCTCCTGGTACCTCGACCTTTTGCCTTCAAGGGATAAGCAAATGAAGTTCCTATTGCTGTACTCCTCTTTTGCAGATACATTTTTCCATCAAAAATAAAATTAATTATGGGAGAGAAAACTCAAGTAATTCCAACAAATATGAAGTGTGTTGGCCTTCCCCTAATACCTTCGCAACAGCTTCTAAACCCCATCATAAATTGATATTAGTATAAAGTGCTGACACATCCATAGTAACCAAAAAATAATCATTTTGCCAGTTTAACCCCTTCATATATTCACATAACTCTTGACCATTCCTAATATGAGCTGGAACTGTCATAAGTATATTGTATTTAAATTCGGTATTGAATTTATATGTGGCATTTGAAGGGTTAAATGTGGACGGTTGTTCAACAGTTTAATGTTTAATGGTTTAATTGTTCAATTATTGAATTCATTAATTAACCCTTCAGGGTATGTGTATTTAAGAACTGCTGGTTATGTGGAAGGTTATCCCTTGAAGGCGAAAGACTGAGTTGCCAGGAAAATAAAGTGGTACATTGGCTTCATGTGTTGTTTGTTATTTTGAGATTTGTACATGGTGTTGTTCTAAGGCAAATCTGTTTACCTGCAGCATAGTTCCCAACCAAGCGGGACACAAAGCATCAGGTGTTAGGACAAAAGTAGACAGAAGCACGCACAATCATGGACAATGTCAACATAATACCATTATTAATCCATGTCATTGACATAACATATGTGAATGTGAGTGATTATAGATGGTTCTCCAAGAACACACTTGTACAACTACCATGATTTGTCAGTAATCTATCAGGCTAATTAAGCACACCTTCCTCAGAAATGAACATCTGTCAGAGGTGTTAGGAGGGACACTGTTACAACTGTATTGGAAATTGCCAGCAATCCTGGCTAGTTGACAGGTTTGCATGATACATATATGGCAAAATCTGCACTTTCACAAACATTACCTCTGTCATCAGTGCTGTTAATCAGCTATGTATTTACTGTGTGCATCACAGGAACATGTAGCACACATGCATCTTTTATAATACCTTGAAGGGGGTTCTGCACTGTTAACCCCTAATGGTTATGCTGCAAATGGAATACTTAGGTATGGCCGATAAGATGTGTGTGAGCACACTGTGGCAAAAGTGATTCACCTAAGTAAATCATCCCTGAAAGATGTGTTGGTGGGCTACATGCAAACGGCTGCATTGTAGTCAATGATTGGTGTGATGAGAGCTGTGAATAATGGAACTGTAATGCCTGCTAATGTGGATGTCCTGCACATACTCAGGAGTTGTGTTACAAACAAGGGATTAGCCACCATTGTGGCACATCCTGGTGGATGTACTGAATATCATCTACTTGTGTACGCAGGTCATATACCACTTGGTCTGCTCATAGGGGTGTGCTGTCTATATTGTGATTAGCTTGTGTATTAGCTTTCATAATGGAACTAATCCCCCATGAATTTTCTTCATCTGTTCTGTCCTCATGGCTTCATCTACTCTGTCCCCATGGTTGTGGCAGCAATTCTTTGTGTGCTGATACTGACTGCATTATACCAATACCACACTTGGATTCAATGATTGTCCTCAGTTTGCAGTCTTCCACAAAGCTGGTTAGACAAAGGATGTGTAAGTCAGTTTTGATGTCTGAGACTGAAATAAGGAACAAGAAAGGGTCCAGCACAGACCCCTGAGATATAGACCTGGTCACTGGACTCTAGATAGAGGTAAAACCTAAACACTTCAACATATTTATCAGTCATTTATGTGATCTAGTTGTCTACCCTCACACAACTGCTAATAGTCACACAATAATGCTGCTGACCACCTCAGTAATCTCTGTAAATAGCAACACAACTGCACATACACTGAAATCCACAAGGCTGTAATTGAATTCAAACATGTGATACATTGTTGTGTATATCACAGCATAACTACATGTTTATGAAACAACATTTAAGTGACCATGTAATCAATATAAATTTATATTGATGTCCACCACCAAACATTTAATGCTGGTAGGTAGAGACATGCACACCCATGCCATACTGCAAGTGTCACTGTGATGGCAGAATGTGAACTGTTTAGATGGTTGATCTGCCCCACTACAGCAACACATGTACTAATACACCAACAATATACATGCAAGTGTGACATACCATGTCAACAGTTCTCAGAAGGCATATTACTACAGCTGTTACAGAAGGATCATGTAATGAAATGGCAGCAATGGCCATCAATACTTTAGCTCACATCACAGATTGTAATACCCTCTTGTAGGCATACTGTACATCCATACCTCAACATAGCGCATGTCAATGACAGAAGCATTGACATGTCAAATGTTCATAGGGTCATAGAACATTATTAAGCTAATGGCCAACTTCACATTAAATCTTAACCATTATTATACAATTTAAAACAAACTCCCTGTATCTGTATGAAGGAAGATAGTTAAGACTATTGTGTGTATGTATGTATTTCGTGGATTTCCTTACATTCTGCCACTGTTCATATGGGACATGAACACCGCACCATGACAGAATTAGAAATCATACATGCAGTGGTCTGAAGATGGCTTGCAGAGGCTCATGAAAGGACTCCGATTCATGATGTGAATATACATATTTGATATGAAGACATCATCCACTCCTCTGCAAAATGGATGCCATGTAGTCAGAGGAAGAAAAGAAGATGGTGGGCTATGTTAATGGTTCTCCTAAGTGCCAGTGAAATGAAAAGCAATTCACAAGATCATATAATGTACTAATAACCACACACACAGCAGTAGACTGGGCAAGATTTTTTTATTTATTTGCAGTTTGTTAACAGAGAAAGTCCATTGGGCCGATGTGAGCTCATTTTCAATGGAGGCCCAGGGAGAAAACCTCCTTAATACAGTAATTCTACATCTACATTAAAAGTCAAACTACAGCATTATTATATTTACAGTAATGACAAGGAAGAAATGTAATTACGTTTCAAATAATATACAATATGAAGAAGACATATAAATCAATAGATCAACTTGCAATATGCAATCAGCAGTTTTTTTTTTTTGTGAAATATGAGAAGATTTGTAGAGAGAAGTAAATATATTGAGCAGGGGTAGGTTTTAGGATGATTTAGAGATAAGGGTGGAAAGTATCAGGTGGGATGGAAGCAGGAGCATTCCCAGAGAGAGGAGAGGTAAGTGTGGAGTAAGGTCTTAAAGGTAGACAAATTGTTGGTGGTTCTTATATGGGGGGAAGTGAATTTCATGACCTGGCAAGGGAGAAGGACAGTAAGAGTTGCCCTGGAGTACGTAAAGGTTTGTAAAGTTCGAGCAGATTTTGATTGTTGGATCTGAGTACTCTATGAGACTGATACATTTTTAGGGTGGAGGAAAGGGAAGGACAGTTAGATGGTTTGAAAATGAGCTTATGGGCTGTTGTAAGTTGAAGATATGTCAGATAATTTGGGAGCGCTAACCAATTTATGGAATGGAGGGAGTTACAGTGATGAGGAGGATTTGGATCCGGTGGCAAATTTTGATATTTTATTATAGCAGGAAGATAGTTTGGTTTTGAGAGTTGATTGAAGATTTGTAAGGGTAGGGGTTCTGTATAGGAGAGAGGGAATGAGGTAAGTGGTGGATAGAAGTTGTTTTGATGCAGGAGTAAGGTAGCGACTATGGCGGTATAGCATTCCAAGCTTTTGATTTTTTTTTTTTTTAATATTTGTTTGTAGAGGTACGTCAAATTTTAATTGGTCATCAATGAGGACACCCAGCAGTTTTGTACGGGAGACTATTTCGATGGAGGTCTTGTTATGACTTAAAATAGAGAATGATGCTTTGTCAATTTTGGTATGTCTAGAGGGGGTGAATATCATAATTTTGAATTTTGATGCATTAAGAGCTAGATAATTATCAAGCATCCAAAACTCAGTACAGGAGAAAGCTTCTTGAGTTAAGTTCATAAATTTGTGAAGAGATTTAGCAGAGCAGATAATGGTCGCATCATCTATATATTGGACAAGTTTAGCATTAGGGATGTATTGGTGGAAGTCATTAATAAAAATGTTGAATAATAAGGGGCCCAATATAGAGCCTTGTGGAACACCTGTTGGAGTGTGGAGGAAGGAAGAAATACAGTTGTTCCACTTTATGGCTTGTTCCCTGTCTGAGAGGTAGCTAGTGAACCAGTTGATGAAAGAAGAAGATAGGTTGAGATGAGAGAGCTTGGACAGGAGAAGAGTATGAGATACGGTATTGAAGGCCTTAGATAAGTCAAGAAGGAGGTTAGATACTATGTTGCCAGTATCATGAGCAGAGTTAATGATTTTGAGAAAGGAGAGCAGGGCAGTAGTGGTGCTGTGGCCAGGTCTGAAGCCATGTTGAGTAGGGGTCAACAGATGTTTATCTAACAGGTAGGGTAAGAGTTGGAGGTGGATACATTTTTCAAGAATTTTAGAGATGGGTGGCAGGATAGCTATTGGGTGAAAATTGGAGATTGTAAAGTTGTTACCCCCTTTTTGGAGGGGAATGATGAAGGCTTTTTCCAATGGAGAGGTATGTAAGACTCTTGGATGGAGTGATTTATTAGGATGCTAATGGGAAGGGTTATGCCATCAGCGGCTAGCTTTAGGAAGTTAGGTGGGATATTGTCAGGGGCATTAGAACATGGTTTTAAGTACAAGTTTTTTATGGTATGCATAGGAATAGGCTTGAGAGTAAAAGGAGGGAAATGAGTATTATTGGAGGATGAGGGGGCAAGATTTGGTGTGATGGGTGTGGTATTGTTTGGGAAAGATGAGGTAAGTTTGGGTATGGAGTTAATGAAGAAGGAATTGAATTGAGTAACTAGGTAATGGTCAGGAAAGTTTGGGTCAGGGCAGGGGTTATCTTTTTTGCCAGGACAGAGGACTGTGGAGACACTAGTCCAGAATTTTTTGGGGTTGGATTTATGGTTATTTTGAAGTTTAAAATAGGATTTACAGTCAATGGCTATTTCTTTTTTCACCTGATTACGAAGTTGCTTGTATTCGGTCAGGGTGTTTGGTGTTTTGAATCTTTGATAGTAATTCCATGATTTGTCTCACAGGTGCATAAGGGTTTTGGTCTGTTTGGTTAGCCAGGGGGCAGTTTTGGATTTGATTATTTTAGTTCTGGAGTGGGCAAAGCAGTTGAGTAAATTACTGAATACTGTGTTGAAATAAGACACAGCAGTATCCAGAGGAAGGGTTTTTAGAGGGTTCCAGTTTGTCTGTTTTAAAGAGTCAAGAGAGCAGAGTAAGAAAATATCTGAGAAAACAATCAGCCACACAGTGTTAGGAAACACACAGAGCTATTTGCCTGCTCAGAGGTAAATTCAAGTTGATAAAACATAAAACTGTTAAGTTCCTGCAGTCTTGATTTGGGGGTCAGATTAATTACAAAAGAGATGGACTATTTACAGTAGAATTATTCATAGAAAGCTTACAGGAGAGTAGGAGTTACAATATTGCTTTGATTGTATGAATGGCATGGTTTGTGCTGCCACCTAGTGGCGATTTCATGCATTAGGTTAAAGTAAAATGAATAAGAATACAGGGATTGTGTTTGTAAAGCTTATTTTTGTCTATTGCTAATAAACGGGATAAAGGGTCGCTAATGGGGAGGCAATGAGAGTAGAGAAAATGGCCATTGTAGGCTACAAGTGTGCGCACCACAAATGGTTTACAGTGAACACATAAACAAACCAAGTGGAAAACACTCGAAAATCACTAATAAAATCAGAAGAAATGCTGTGATAACAGAGACTGCAGGCACGAACTGGATAACATCTACACTTTATTCAGCACAAAATAACAACCACATGTAACACAGTGGTTGTTATTTTGTGCTGAATAAAGTGTAGATGTTATCCAGTTCGTGCCTGCAGTCTCTGTTATCACAGCATTTCTTCTGATTTTACAGTGAACACAACTGTATAATTCAATTACACATACACACTAATGTGTAAAAACCAGATGGAAAGCCTTTTAAAGTCTTCCTTTAGGGAGAGTAGGTTAGCGTGGCAGCTTTAGTGGAAGTTGGGGAGCACAGTTGGACCTGAGGGAGCTGAGAAAGAAGTAAGAGAAAGGTAAATGAAAAAAAATGTATTGAGCAGTGATGTACAGAGAGACAGAACAGGAGGAGAGTAGGAGATCGGAATACTGAAAGGGGTGAGGGAGAAGGGAAAGGTGGGGGGTACAGATAGAAATGATAGAGTGGTAGAAGAGAAGGAGAGAGAGGGCAGTGTATTCACAGTAAACAGAATCCCAGCAATTAGCAATTTTTAAAACAAACCACACTATCTTAGTAGTTGGTAAAACAACAGATAATACGCAGTTCACATTATGATAGATCGAAAGCAGATAAACCTTTAGCAAGTTATTCTACAACATGAATATATTCAGCAGAAAATATAATACACTTCTAAGTGTACAAAGGACACTTAAACAGCAAAGACTCGCACTGGTAGCAGACACTTTTCCATTTATACATGCTTAGAGAATGAGCGGAACATTAGAACTGGCATAGCAATGTAATATTCAGAATAACAGAGATACAAATACAGTTTTAGAATAGAGGAACCTATTTGGGTTGGAGCTACAGTATAATAATGGTACAGCTGAAAAAAAAAGCCAAGAAGTGGTTAAAGCAAAGGAGGAAAAATATACAATGCCGAGTGGAAGGTGCGGACCACTGCCACCTCTTTAGCTTATCTTGTGGTAATTAAGTTTAATATTTACTCAATTCTGTGTGGTCTCATTGGTACTATATAGTATGATTTCCTGGAATCAATATACATGATGCAAACAGAAAAAAAAAATGATGAAGAACGCCCAAATCTAGTGGAGGTCGCACAGGTGTGAGCAAATTAGCATTACACTGTACTAAGATTACAAATGGCCAGGAGGCTATTGTAAGATTACACATGCTTGCAAGGCTACATGTAACAAACAGAATAATAATACAGAACAAGCTGTGTGTGTAGACAGCTATAGAAAATATGCTTGATAAACACTAATAATAGTTTAAAAAACACATAACAATGAAAAAAATGTAAAACAGCAAGCAAAATTTCATGTTTTCACACAGAGACTTACCGGTGAGTGCATGGGGTGGCCACGGTGGTGCAGAGGTTAGCATTGTCGCCTCACAGCAAGAGGTTCCCACGTTCGATCCTCAGCTGGGGTGCCTTCTGTGCGGAGTCTGCATGTCCTCCCTGTGGTCGCATGGGTTTCCTCCGGGTGCTCCAGTTTCCTCCCACATCCCAAAGACATGCTGCAGGTGGATTGGACACTCTAAATTGGCCCTAGGTGTGAGTGAGTGTGTGTGTGTGTGCCTTCTGTGGAAGTTTGGGCGCCGGGCTGGCAACTCGACACTGTAAAACTCCACTGCCAATCATGAGCGGACAGGTGATGCGCTGTGGCAACCCCTAACCGGGAAAAGCTGAAAGAAGAAGAAGACTTACCAGTGAATGCATACGCATCCTACTGCAGTAATGACTGGGACAGGGAAAGATAAAATTTAAAAATGGCGCCACAGATAGCACCAGGGCAATATAGACTAGGGGGAGAAGGGGAAGTGGGAGAGAGGGAAGGGGGGAGTTGACTAAGAAGCCAAGAGAGTGGAGTAAGAAGATATCTGAGAAAACCATCAGGCACACAGTGTGAGGAATACTTGCCTGCTCAGAGGTAAACTCAAGTCGGTAAAACATAAAACTGTAAGTTCCAGCAGTCTTGATTTGAGATCAGACTAATTACAAAAAAGATGGACTATTTACAGTAGAAAAACCTGATTTAGTCATAAAAAGCTTACAGCAGAGTAGGAGTTACAATATTGCTCTGACTGTATGAATGGGAGTGTTTGTATCGCCACCTAGTGGCAATTTCATGCATCAGGTTAAAGTAAAAAGAATAAGAATACAGGAATTGTGTTTGTAATGCTTGTTTCGCTATTGCTAATAAACGGGATAAAGGGTAGCTAATGGGGGCAATGAGAGTAGAGAAAACAGCTGTTGTATGCTGCAAGTGAGTGGACCGCAAGTGGTTTACAGGGAACACAGTTGTATAATTCAATTAAAAACACATTCACGCTAATGTGTAAAAAACAGTTGGAATGCATTGTAAAGTCTTCCTTTAGGGAGAGCAGGTTAGCGTGGCAGCATTAGTGCAAATTGGGGAGTACAGTTGGACCCGAGCAAGAATCTAATGTGTAAAAAACAGTTGGAATGCCTTGTAAAGTCTTCCTTTAGGGAGAGCAAGTTAGCGTGGCAGCTTTAGTGAAAGTTGAGGAGCACAGTTGGACCTGAACGAGAAGCTAATGTATAAAAAACAGTTGGAATGAGTTGTAAAGTCTTCCATTAGGGAGAGCAGGTTATTGTGGCAGCTTTAGTGGAAGTTGGGGAGTACAGTTGGACCCGAGCGAGTTGCTTGTTATGTCTTCAGTGTACTTTGAGCTCAGGTCTTGACTGAAAAGTGTCAGGAGATCACTTCACCAACCCTTAGAGTCACAACGAGTCCACTGGAAAGCTTTTACCTCTGAAGCGTATCGACATCTCCAGGTTCATTTGATCTTTTTTTCGCGCCTCACATCACTTTTAGGAAGCATGGATTTTCGCTCTCCTTATTGAATTCTGAAAAATGGTTTTAGCTTATGAGAAATTGATGATTCCGAAGGTTAAGGGAGGTTTAGATTTACCTAACTTTGAGTTATATTATTTAATAATAAACTCTAATAGAATTCTAAGAGTGGCTAATTATGACATATCTAATTATAAATGGTCACCTAATTGGTTAATTCTGAACTATAAACATGTTGTTAAGTTGGGAATGAATTCTAAGGCATTACCCTTTTTAAAGAAAGAGAATTTTAAATTATATGCCTTGATGGAACACATTAGAACATATATAATATCGGTACAAAATCTGTTTCAATCTTTGGATCTTTTACAATATATGATGACTCTTCAACCTTTTCATAAGAATCGAACCTGAAAATCAATAATCAATTGATAGACCTTAAAAGATTTCCACAAATAATTAATGTAACTTTACTGGATCTATACCCTTATATTGGTATATCAGTACATGATATATTAAAAGAGATGAACCTTCCTAAATCTTATTTAATTATAATTCGACAATTAAAGGATCTTTCCATAAATTATTTTAATGACTTTGGAATTAAAGAAGAAGATTTGACCAAATGTTTAAGTTTATGGCAAACTCTGATGCAAGATTTTAAATATATAACATCTACATACAACTTAATAAAAGAATTGAAATACAAGAATCAAATACTCTTCGAAATTACTGGAAGGAGAAAATACCATTGATTGAGGACAATAAAATATTAAAAGCTATTAACTTAACCTTAAAAGCAGTATCTCTCCAAAATTGTTATTTACGCAACTGATGATTTTTAATAATGCCTATTATACTCGTCTTAGAATACATAAATTTGACTCTAAAAATTCACCTAAATGTCCATATTGCACTGATCAAACGGTGGATCTTTTACACATGTTCTGGAGCTGTAAATGTATATTTAAACTTTGGAATTCTTTAAAAATTCAATTACAAAAAATGGGTTATCAACAATCTACACTTTCCTGGGAATTTATGATTCTACATATCCCATGACGATTTGGATAAATCCCAATTGATAATACTTACAAATATTTTTTTATTAATGAAGTTATACATAGGTACAAACTGGTTGAATCCAGTGCAGACTTCATGGGAAAATTTTAAAAGTGTAGCAATAAAACATATTTTAGCACATAAATTATTAATTAAGGATCACAAGAAAAACATAAATAATCCAAAAATTTGGGAGAAAATCTTTAATATTGTATTGGCATAATGATTAAATTATATTGTTCCTCGGGGTGTACATATTAAAGTTGGAAACGTTATCAATAACCTGTATACTGATACTAGATCTTTTAATACCTTGTCAAGAATTTTATCTTAATGTATAAAGATTTTAGTTATCTGTTGGAAGCATTCATGTAGATAATGTATATATAGTGTAGTAGTGTGATTATAGGTTTACTTTTGATATTGCTGTATTTTATTTTGTGTAGTGTATTATTGTATTAACAACTGAAAATAATAAAGATTTATTATTGAAAAAAAAATGGTTTTAGCATTCTGTGTCTTCAGAAAAAAATGTCTGTTTTATTTTTAAAGATGTAATCAGTAATAGGCCTTTGTGGAGCTTATGAGTCGAGTGGAGTAACTCTAAAAGGGCCAGTTTCAGAAAGATTCCGGTCAATTTGAACATTATACCTGTGTAGTTATACAAAATGAATGCCGTACAGTGTAACTCTAGCACCGCCACATAGGTCTGACTATAACAATGTCATGTTGCACTTTATAGAGTGTGATAACATCACTGTATGCTGAGAAGAACATGTTTGGAGTTTCTGACATGGATGTGGAGTCACATCTCTCTGTAAAATTGTCTGTAATATTTGTATGCATACCTGCACTGAGTCTGGAGGTGTTTAGGTGAAGTGGCAGTGGACTTTTTAACTAGATTGCTTAATGAAATTTTGGAAAGTGAGAGGATGCCTGAGGAATGGAGAAAAAGTGTTTTGGTACCGATTTTTAAGAATAAGGGTAATCTGCAGAGCTGTTGTAACTACAGAGGGATTAAATTGATCAGTCACAGCATGAAGTTATGGGAAAGAGTAGTGGAAGCTAGGTTAAGAAGGGAGGTGATGATTAGTGATGAGCAGTGTGGTTTCATGCCAAGGAAGAGCACTACAGATGCAATGTTTTCTGTGAGAGTGTTGATGGAGAAGGTCAGAAGGAGTTGCATTGTGTCTTTGTGGACTTAGAGAAAGCATATGACAGGGTGCCTAGAGAGGAGTTGTGGTATTGTATGAGGAAGTTGGGAGTGTCAGAGGAATATGTAAGACTGGTACAGGATATGTACGAGGGTAGTGTGACAACGGTGAGGTCTGCAGTGGGAGTGACGGTTGCGTTTAAGGTGGAGGTGAGATTACATCAAGGATCAGCTCTGAGCCCTTTCTTATTTGCAATGGTGATGGACAGGTTGACAGATGAGATCAGACAGGAGTGCCTGTGGACTATGATGCTTGCAGATGACATTGTGATTTGTAGTGAGAGTAGAGAGCAGGTTGAGGAGACCTGGAGAGGTGGAGATCTAGAGAGAAGAGGAATGAAGGTCAGCAGGACTAAGACAGAATATATGTGTGTGAATGAGAGGGAGGAAAGAGGAATGGTGAGGATGCAGGGAGTAGAGGTGGCGAAGGTGGATGAGTTTAAATACTTGGGATCAATAGTTCAAAGTAATGGTGAGTGTGGAAGAGAGGTGAAGAAGAGAGTACAGGCAGGATGGAGTGGGTGGAGAAAAGTGTCAGGAGTGATTTGTGACAGATGAGTACCAGTAAAAGTGAAAGGGAAGGTCTACAAGAGGGTAGTGAGACCAGCTATGTTATATGGGTTGGAGACAGTGGCACTGACAAAAAGGCAGGAGTTAGAGCTGGACGTGGCAGAGATAACGATGTTACAATTTGCACTGGGTGTGACAAAGGTGGACAGGATTAGGAATAAGTATATTAGAGGGTCAGCCCATGTTGGAAGGTTTGGAGACAAAGCCAGAGAGGCAAGATTACATTGGTTTGGACAAGTGCTGAGGAGGGATGCAGAGTATATTGGGAAAAAGATGCTTAGGATGAAGCTGCCAGGTAACAGGAAAAGAGGAAGGCCTAAGATAAGGTTTATGGATGTGGTGAGAGCGGATATGCAGGTGGTTGGTGTGACAGAGCAAGATGCAGAGGACAGGAAGAAATGGAAACAGATGATCCGCTGTGGTGACCCCTAATGAGAGCAGCTAAAAGAAGAAGAATACCCTCACTGAGTCTACACAATTGCTTTATAGCTTGTTGAATATCTCCTCCATATTGAATTGGTTGATTAACATACAGTTCAACTGCTTATGTGTCATATGCCACTATCTTCAACCCATATAACATAGCTTGTCGCACTACCCTCTAAAACATTTCTAAAGCAAACTTTACCTTACTTAAGACAGAGGCGATAAGTTTCACAGCCCCCACGCTAAAGGATAACACTGCCAAAGATGCAGAAACCTTTACATGCACTCTATGAGTAGCTACAAAGATGCTTGGATCATGCTATCCCTAGCAAAACCAAGACTCATTCCTCTAAGAGAAGGAAATCAGTCTGGTGGACCCCTGCCATAAACAGGCTATACAAATGAAAGGAGGAAACTAGTTCAGACAAAAAGCAAATCCCAAGAAGGAAAGACATCCCTGATCAGTATCAGTAAGAAACTAAGGTCCCTCATAAAATCATCCTGGCTAACTTTGAAAGAAAAATAGCCAAACATTCAAAAGATAACCACAAAGCCTTCTTTAGATATGTAAAGAGTCTAAGTGGCAACTCACAGATATGCACTGAACTAGTGCAAAATAGCACAAAATATACTGAACCTACTGATATTGCCAACATCCTGGCAGATAAATTCAGTGCAAACTTTACCCCCCTCTCACCCCCAAAAGGGCCCACAACAATACCGGAAAAGTGTAGTGTCCCAGAAATCACAGACGTACAAGTGAAATAGCCCTTTCAAAATCCAAAAACACAGCGTCAATGGGACCAGATGGTGTCACAGGCTGCGTCTTGCATGAACTACAGAACAAACTAACCCCCCCACCTAAACACGCTGTTCAACCTCAGTCTCTCCACAGGCTACATGCCCATAGAATGGTGCACAGCAACGATTATTCAGCCCTACAAAGGAGGGGCCACAGCTGACCCTGGTAACTATCGCACCATAAGCCTGACTAGCCTGGTCTGCAAGGCTATGGAGCACATCATCATGGAACTCATTAACAAAGACATTGGGAACATCCAAACACTCGACCGACCCAGATCGGCTTTATTAAAGTCAGATAATGCCTACTAAACCTGGTTGACTTCTTTGAGACAGTCACCAAGGCCATAGATGAGGGAAAGGTTGTTCACACAGCCTACCGTGACCTCGTCAAGGCTTTTGACACCATTCCTCACTCGGATATTACAGAAAAACTCACCAGCCTGAACATAAACCCCTATGTCATGAGATGGGTTGCCAAGTGGCTTACGGATAGAACTCACACGGTAAGAATAGCGTGCTCCAGGTCCGACTCTAAAACAGTCACAAGTGGTGTCCCACAAGGCTCGGTCCTGGGACCCCTACTGTTTGGCATATACTTCTCAGAAGTACAGGCAAAAACAAGAGGACCATGGCTAACCAAGTTCGCTGATGACTGAAAACTGGGAGCCATAATTGACTCTCCAGCTGACATGGACATCCTCCAAAAGGGCCTTACTGAGACGGACGTCTGGTGTCAAAGTCATGGCCTCAAGCTAAATGCAAAAAATTCATAGTCATCCCATTTGGGAAAAACAAAACACCCATGAATTACCACATAGGTGGCAGCCCCCTTAATACAGAAGAGGTAATAAGAGATCTGGGGACCCAGGTAGATAGTAATCTCTCCTTTGACAATCATATTTCCAAAGTAGTTAGGAAATCCTTCTGTGTGGCCCATCTAATTACTAAAGGGTTTGCATCTAGAAATAAAGAGGTCATAGTGCCCCACTACTCATCACTCATCAGACCCATCATAGAGTACAATGTCCCATTTGGGATGTACCTCACAAGACACTTCCAACAGCTGGAGAGACCACAAAAGTACCTCACCAAGAGGATCACTGGCCTCAAACATATGTCCTATGCAGCCCGACTGAAAAAACTCCGGCTGTACTCAGTGGCATATCGCTTACTCAGAGGTAATCTCTGCCTGACTTACAAAGCCATGTCCAACTCAGAATTGATGGACATGCTGCACCTAAAGAAATCCAAGTCACTGCAAGCCACGCGCTCTAGTGAGCTAAACCTCACCACAACAATAAATAGAACATGCTGGAGGGATAGATTCCTGTCACAGAGACTCCCCATGCTTTGGAACAAAATTCCAAACTACATTAGGCAGAGCCCCTCACTAACACTCTTCAAGAGTAACCTTGACGAGTGGATGGGTAACAGAAAATACACACAAAAAAAAAAAAAATGAGGACCAGCAAACAAGGCACCTGATTATAAATACTTTAATAAAAGTATGTAGGTTCTTATGACAGACCGGTTTCGGCTGATTTAATATGGAGCCTTCATCAGTGTAAAAGATTCATACAAATAGTTGGATAGAACATGTGATTAATTACAAATGCTCATTTAGACCTGGCTTAAAGAGACCACCAAGCTTAACAATCCATTTCTTCTCCATGGAATTCAGTAAATCATGCCAACCTAATTTATTATTTCTGGGTCTGTTTATTTTATCTATAATGGTGAAACTAAAACAAGCATTATTGTGTATTAATGAATGTTTGTAAAGAGCATTGTTTCCTCTTTTATTTTTCATATCACTGAGATGTTCAGATATTCTGAATTTTAAGGGTCTAGAAGTTTGACCAACATAGAATGCAGGACAGTTGCACTTGGCCAAATATATTACCCAGTCCGAAGAGCAATTAGCAAAAAAATTTATGTCATATACTACAGGAGTGTTCTGACTGCTGAATTTTTTTGTTTTGAGTAACTTGGCACAATGTGTGCAATGTCCACAGGGAAAACAGCCCAATAAAGGTTCACCTGATAATGTGGTTTGTGTGGTATTGGTACTTCTGGGTTCAGAATGTTTGAAATGATTAAAAAAAAGCAGATAAATTTCTGCCTTTATGAAAAGAATACAGGCATCTGTCACCAATTATTTCATTAAGTTTTGGGTCACATGTTAATAAGTTCCAATTTTGCTGGACAGTATTGATTAATATATTGGTGTTGCGTCCATGGGTGGTTATGAGTCTGGAATTAAATTGAGTCTTATTTTTGTAACAAAGAAGGTCATCCCTTTTCATATTATCCACTGTGTGTTTAGTGTGTAGTAATTGACCCAATTTGTAACCCCGGTCATGAAATCTAAGAATTAAATCGTCCCTAAATCGTGTGTAGGTGTGTTTGTCAGAACAAATGCGCTTGATGCGCATGAACTGAGATTTAGGGATGTTTTTGCAAATATGGGGAGGGTGAAAGCTGGAGGCATGGAGGAGTGAATTATTCTCAGGGAATTTGCAATGAATTTATGTAGTCAACGTATGATCGGATGCGCGGCAAACCAAGACATCCAAAAAAATAATTTTATTTTTATCATAGTTGACATAGAAATCATTTCCCATTTATTTTCATTCAAGTATGTGGTAAATTCCAAAAGATATTCAGAATCCGCCCTCCATACCAACCAGCAGTCGTCCAGATATCTACGCCAGATGTCCATTTCTTCAATATAGATATTGTGCGAAGTATCATAAATGACATGTTCTTGAAAATATGCCATGAACAAATCTGCGTATATAGGGGCAAAGGAAGCCCCCACTGCTGTCCCGTTGGTTTGCAAATAACAATTGCCTTTGAAGAAGAACACATTCTTAGTCAATATGTGTTCAGTCAAACACAACAAAAGGGTGTTAAAGCCGGGTTTATATAATTCAGTCTTATTGAGCCAATATTCTAAAGCATCCAATCCAGCCCAGTGGGGAATGTTGGTATATGGTGATGTAACATCCATTGTACAAAGTAACCAATCTGGTTCTAACTGTGTTTCAGAAATAATTTGAAGAAATTCCGTGGTGTCTCTGATCCTTGCTCTGACACATTTTAAAAGCGGTTGTAAGTGTTTGGTTAAGAAGAGCGATAAAGGTTCAGTTAATGAATTCCTACCAGAAACAATAGGTCTACCTGGGGTATTCTGGAGGTTTTTGTGTATTTTGGGTAGAAAATATATGTACTGTGGGCAAGGGTTGGATATAGTAAGTTGGGACTGAATGTTCTTGGTGATGATACCTTCTTCAACAGCTAATGTAAGAAAAGAGTCAATCTGTTGTTTGAAAACAGGTGTTGGATCAGTGGTTAATTGGGTATAGTATTGAACATTAGACAGTTGTCTGAAGGCTTCGTTGTCATATTGAGACAGATCCTGAACTACTATCGAACCCCCTTTGTCAGCAGCAATGATAACCAACTCATGATTGTTTGCTAGTTTGGTAATATTATCCATGCATGTTTTGGATATATTGTTGGGTAATGGGGTGAATGACCTGTATTGGAAGTGAAGATCTTTGATAATTGCATGTTAAAACATGGAAACATGTTGGTTCATAGGAGGCATGAAAGAAGATTTGTGATATTTGAATTCATCAGAGAGCTTTGATGACTGTTGTTCCTGAAAAAATAATTTAAGGTTAAGAATCCTGCAAAATGAAATGATGTCTTTAACAAAACTTTCTTCTGAAACAAAGAAACCAGGAATAAATGATAACCCTTTATTAAGAATTTCAATTTCAGGGGATATGAGGACATGAGATGAAATGTTTGTTATATTCACATTGGTTCTTTGGTCACAAACATCTGAAGTAGACTTTCCATATTGTCTACAGCTTTTATGTTTTCTGCCCCTCCTCCTGTGTGTAAACCCGAAGTGGTAAGGGAATTCCTTCTTTTCAATGCTGGTGAGCCTGTGGCACCTGCAGAATCAGTTTCTAAGTCTGAAGAAGAGTCCTCAGCTGATGTGTCAGTGTTATGAGGTGCACCCTTTTTTAAAATAGATTTAGTACATTTTCTTTTAGTAGTTGTCCGATTTAGTGAACTAAATCGGACATGTTTTGCTTTATTTTGCTTTATTTTCAAAATTAAAGGGATCCCCCTTAGTGTAATCATCTAAGTCTCTTTGAAACTTCTTCCTTTTCCTTTCTTTTAACTCAGTTTCTAATATTAACAATTATTTGCTTAAAGTTTTAATGCTATTGGTATATGAAATCTGTCCCTCAAATCGTTTGGCTTTATCACTAAGTAAAGTAATGGATGCTATCTCTTGTTCAATAATTCTATTGTGATGGATGGCTGAAATTTCAACAAATTTCAGAGATGTTTCCTGTTGAACCTCCCCCCATTGTTTGAGTAACAGATCATCAGGGTTATTTACCAGTGGTTGTGTGCGTACTCTTAAACCCCGTGGGGTAATTCTTTTGGTCAAATAGGCACGGAAAAGCTTGTAATGCCAAACATTATTTCGCAAACATCTCATATGTTTGTTTAAATTCGAGAAAATATTCTCACAACTGTCATTATTGAGTGCAGCACCAGAATCCTCCAAACATTCACCATGTGGTCCTAATCCAAATGCTGATAGATCATCTCTGTCAGCAGATAAACCTGTGAGTAAATGATCCAATTCCATGATGATAATGGAGATGATGTTGATTTAAAAAATTACCAAAATATATAGAGAAAGTGACAAAATGCAAAAACAAAGTTGTCACATATATTTGAAGTCCTGTATGTTCAAAAATACCATACGAGTTGACCCTGGCCGGTTCAAAAAATGGATCAATAAGCAATAAGCCTGTAGTAAAATATAAATATAGGAGATTATCCACCAAAAAACTATGTGGACTGACCCAGGTTGATTTGCTGGTCCTTATTTGAACCAATAAGCCACGGGTCTGTTTGATGAAAAGTGAAAATATATTGTATCTAAGTCAAAATCAGAGCCCCACTTAACTCACAAGGTAATAATGAGAAGAATGGAGCTAGTGCTGCACAAAACAACCACAGGTGTAAATAGCCAAAATTAATAAAAATAAAAAATGGTTTGGCATACATAAACTTGTCAATAAGCCTGAAACAATGAATATCGACCATTCAAAAATGTATATAAGGAAATATATATCAAATTGTAAGATCTATTAAATAAATGGTCTACTAAGGAAAGGCCAAATGTAGTGTGGTAAATATGATCCAAAAAAAAGGACACAGGTTCATATACCAAAAAACGTCCTAAGAATATTAATATCAAAATGTTTCCAGATGCACAAAAAAAAACAAAGTTATATAATGTGGTGTATCAATACCAACAATAATAATATATTGGTTACAAATGGTGAAAACTGCGAACCCAATGCATATAAAAAGGCAATTGTTATGAATATGACTTAGAGATTGAATGATGGTAATAGGTCCAAAAATAAAAATACAAAGTCAAGCACCCCAGTGTATGATCCCTATATGACTCCAGTATCTGGAAAATCTAATCAAAAACAATACACATATAACATTTACTGCTTAAAAAGCAGACTCCCAAAAATAATAATATAAAACATATGGATGTAAGAAAAAATAAATATAAATAAAGGATCCATATATCTAAGATGTAACTGTTGCAAATAAAATATTCACAGTGTGTATCCAATATGAATATAGTCATGCATGAATATTCATTAATAATGTAGATATCATAATTGGTTATGTCAACAAACAGTCTCTGCTCAAACACTGACACCAAGAACATATAAAATAAATAACCCAAAAATAGAACTATGTCGTCCCAAATACATGAAAATCATAGCTAAGGTCCCAGATATTCTGGCATTGCCAAAAATATATCAGATGTTTAATCCAAACATTCCTGATTGTTTTAAGCCAAAAAATGAACTCAATAGTCCTGCAACAGTCACCATGATTGAAAATAATACACGCAAAGGTGAAAGACAGTTCCAGCTTAAATGTTCAAATAGCGTGACCCGAAGAAAATGTCCCCATTAGTTAGCGACAACAAACTTCATTGATTTCTTCAAAAAATGGCCAAAAAAGAAAAGTCCCAGACCTTATAATGTATTAAATGAATCAAGATGTACAAATGAATGGTTCGTGTAGGTTGCACGAACAGAGGCTTTGCTGTAATGGCGGCCAGAAGTTAATCGCACACCAACCACATGAAAAGTACAATATATGCACTATAAATTCCAGGTTAGTTCCACCAAAAAATAAAAGGCATAAAGTAAGTGAACACAATATCCCTGAATGATCCAATATGACCTGATGTGTTGAATGACTGAAATTACGCACATGAATCGTCCAAATAAGTTGCACTAACAAATGCCTTGCTGTAATGGCGGCCAGAAATTAAACAGGACACCAAACCCAGAAGAATGCAATATATACACTGTAAATACCAAGTTAGTTCCACCAATGCAATTGAAATACTTGAAATAAGTAAACACGATGACCCCAAATGTCCAAAATAGAGTTTAACCAGTCATGGGTGAAAAAAACGGAATCTCCTTGGTAAAAAATGGAGGCATGAAAACCAAAAATACCTGCACTTAAAATGAAGAAAGGTTTGTGTCAAAGGTTGGTTGGTCACAAAAGGTGGAAATCACATCCAAAAGATAGGTCCAAAATCAGAACAGAAAATACACCCCTGGGATCACTTCATTGGCTCTGCTTGACAGAAGATCAGTTAATTAATCAATGGGGCGGTGAAAGCCGACACACTCTGGCTACGCTTATAAATGCCCTCGGGCAGATAGCCTAGTACCTACCTGTGAACCTATGAACTTATAAGCATGTCATTAACGTACAATTCAGCTGCTTATGTGTCATAAGCATGCCACTGTGTTTATAGGTTTATAGGTTCATAGGTTAGCACTAGGCTATCAGCCCTAGGGCCCATACAAGCCTAGCCATAACAATTCCCAGGCTATTACTTCCTTGGTCCCCTGTCTAACAGGGTGATTGATGTGATCCCTGGGGTGAATTTCCTATCTCCCATCCAATCGTCAAGGTTCTTTTTGAAGAGGGCCAAAGAGGCGCTCAACTTGACATGTATGGGCAGTCTATTCCAGAGTATGAAGAGTCTCTGGGTCAGGAACCTGTCCCTCCAGCATGTTTTTTTCATTGTGATGACCAGGTTTAGATTCCTGGAGCATGTGGCTCTGATGGATTGGGATTTCTTTAAGGGTAGCATGTCCAACAGCTCTTGGTTTGACATGGCCTTGTATGCTAAGCAGAGATTGCCTCTGAGCAGGCAATATGTGACAGAGTATAGCTGGAGTTTTTTTAGATGGTCAGCATAGGGCATCTGCTTTAGGCTTGTGATTCCTTTAATGAGGTATTTCTATGGCCTTTCCAGTTGTTGCAGATGTCTTGTGAGATACATACCAAGTGGGGCGTTGTACTCTATAATTGGTCTAATGAGGGATGAGTACAGTGGGACAATGACCTCCTTTTTTCTGGATGAAAAGCCCTTAATGATGAGGTGTGCCACACAGAAGGATTTCCTGACTGTTGTGGCGATGTGGTTATCGAAGGTGAGACCACTGTCCACTTGTGTCCCTAAGTCCCTTATCACACTTTTGGTGTTCAGTGTACTGCCACTTATGTGGTAATTGATGGGTACATGTTTTTTCCCAAAGGGGATAACTATGCATTTCTTGACACTGAGCTTGAGCCCATGGCTCTGGTACCAAGCATCTGTTTCTGTAAGGCCCTTTTGTAGAATATCCACATAATTTGGGTATTCAATAATGGCTCCCAGTTTGCAGCCATCTGCGAACTTTGTTAGCCAGAGTCCCTTAGTGCTGGCCTGTACTTCAGGGAAGTAGATGTCAAACAAGAGCGGTCCCAGGACTGAACCCTGAGGTACTCCAGTTGTCACTTGTCTGGAGCTGGATTTTGAGTCGGCTACTTTTACAGTGTGGGTTCTGTCAGTAAGCCAGTTGACAACCCATTAAGTGACATAGGGATTAATGCCCAGCTTAGTAAATTTATCTATGATTCCAGAGTGGGGGATGGTGTCGAAGGCCTTGGCGAGGTCCAGATAGGCTGTGGACTGCCTTGCCATCAACCACGGCTATGGATACTGATTCGAAGAAGTCAATCAGGTTGAGGAGACAAGATCATCCCTTTACAAAACCAAAGTGGGTGGGATCCAGTGTTTGAAGGTTGCCAATGCCTTTGTTTATAAGTTCCATGATAATGCGTTCCATGGCTTTGCAGATCAGGCTCATCAGACTGATGGGACGATAGTTCCCGGGATCCATGTTGGATCCCACCTTGTGGAGTGGGATAACTGTAGCTGTGCGCCAGTCACTGGGCATGAAGCCTGAGGTGAGGCTATGATTAAACATAACACTTAGGTGAGGTGCCAGTTCATTTTGTAGTTCATGTAGTACACAGCCTGGGATGTCATCTGGTCTCATGTATGTTGTATTCTTAGCTTTGGAGAGGGCATTTTTTACCTGTGTGGCTGTGATTAGCAGAATTTGGCAATCTTTTGGTATTGAGCTGGGCTCTTTACCAAGTTTGTTGGACTCTATACATCATGTAGAGCTGCTTACTGAATACAAAATGGTGAGCTACCGAGTTCATGTTGCACCATGGCACCACAACGTGCACGAGGTCTTAGCAGACCATTTAGCCTTTATTAAATGTGCACCATATGAAATTCATTTTAGGTTAATAGCCTTAATACTTTTTACTATCCTGTCAAGTTCATCAAAACTCAGGAAAATCACATGGTTCCTATATTCAGGGACTTATTCATTTCAGATCAACACCTTCTTCTAAGATCAGTTTACGACCCTAAACATTTATTATGATAGTGATCACTGATGTACCTACTGTCTGTAGGTAATGGTTCAAAATAGCAAATGGGGTCATTAAAATGTTAATTTTAAGAGTGGACTACTTATCACAGTGAATTATGACAATACAGAGGTTGGACGTGAAAGGCTGTTGTCAACTCATAGACATTACTATAGAGAGAGAGATTTCTAAAGAGTGTTGTTTTGTAGGATAGTACATTACAGAGGCCCCTTAACTATAATGACATGGGGTTCCATAACCCAAATGCTTTTTATGAGACTCTAAGATTTAAAATGGGAATGCAGTGAAAGCAAAAGTGGTGCACGCCTTTTCAAAATAAATGCACACTGATCTGGGTTTGTGAGACTGTCGTGTAGGCAGTGCAGAATAGCCAACAAAATCATTACAATTTCCATGAAAATAATGAAGTTAAATGAGAATAAACAGTATCATGAGAGCTGGTTTGGGTGCTTTTCTCATTTCTGGATATATATAATTACTGGATCAGTTCAAGTGTTAATTATCTCCAGCTCTGAGAACACTGTGCATTTATTTTGAACATACACGTCAACATTAAAACAGTATTGCATTTCCAGTTTAATTCTCAGCACAGAAGCAGAGATGGTGTTTGTCCAAATCGGGTCTATATCAGAACACCGAACATTCAAAATGTCGAGTGTTCTAATATCGACACGTTTTCAGCGAACTCTGAAAATATCAAAGAAACAGAAAAACAAATTTTTTCCTAGGGAAAGAATTTGGTTGTCCATTTCTGTTGCTTCAGTATTTTTAGTGCTGTGGTGGAAAGTTACGGGTCAGGTTCAGGTAAGTGTGTGATTGTGTGGACATGAGGGTTAGGGCAGGGTAGGTGAGTTAGGGTTAGGGCACGGGTGAGGTGACTGTGCAATAGTCTAGGGTTAGGGTTTGGGTTAAGGTAAGTGGATAGTTAGTGGTGTATGTATAGTTTAGTTTAGGGTTAGGTGTAAGAGTTTAAGTATATGTGTGTGTGGATTGATGTTTGTTTGGTGTGCTTGTGTTGTGTGTATTTGTTTTGGAACAGCAAATTTTTTACCTAGGAAAGAATTTGCTGTTCTGAATGTTCGATGTTCTAAATTTTCGATTCATAAGGTTCGATATTAGAACACTCGACATTTTGAATGTTCGGTGTTCTAATATAAACCCTCCAAATCATCTTTCCTTTTCAAAAGTCAGTTACTTTCTTAATGGGTTTCTACTCTCAGTAGTTACAAATTAGAGAAGTATAAAACGTTTTGTGCAATTCTGGTTATTTTATATGTGCCATCATAGCAAATGCAAATACAAGTTGTTAGTATGGTCTTCTTTTGTTAGTATGGTCTTCTTTTAAAGAAGGGAGTTGATAAGTTGTATAACTATAAGATAGGAGCTTGAATTTCAATCAAGTCACTTATCATAAAATTTGTAGTGTAGAAAGTAGTTGCATAGCAAACCATCTTCTGTTTCAGAATAAATGGCATATTTAATTTGGATAAAACAAGCAGATCATACTTTTGTCAAAAATAATTCTGTTTGTTGGTTTTCAGCTGTTCGTATTATGGAAAAATTCTGATCAAACTTTATGTTAGTATTTTCATAATGAATCCAAAAAGACTGTATTGAGAAAAAAGTGAGAATTTAGGCCTGAACTAGTGCCATTATATTGAATTTGACAGGTAGTACAAAAGCCAAGTAGACAGTTCAGATAACACCCGAGGAGATAAAATTAAAAGCAGGAAGGTACACTAGATTTGAAAAATCTAATATATGATTTATAGCCCTGCAGCATAGCAGATTAAACTCTTCCAATGTCAGGTCTGATGTGTGGAAAAGCATGTCAAAGAGGGGTTTGAATGGTAAAATATAAAGTATAAGTATGTATCTTTTGTGTTGATTGGACTAGGGTGCATGCCTGTAAACATGAGTTTGTCATTGTATTTTATATGGATCTAAAGGATCGCTGTGATATGTCATGTTATAAGGAATGTAAAACTATCCGTGGAGTTATGTCTCTAGCATGATTGATTGACACATTCTTGCATGCTTTACACATGGGTGCATGCAGTCACGTGCATGGAAAACTATTAGGGAAATGATTACTCTTTAATGTATAATCTCCCCTCCTCAATGGCTCAACAGCCATGCCTCAGTTTAGCTCTACCTCTGGAGTGGGAAATAAATGGGTATTAGATGTGGTGATAGCTATGATAGTCAGCTGACATGGGTAGTTACAAAAGTATAGCAATGAAATAAATACGATATGATTCTTTTTTAAAATTCTCATATATGACTTGAAGATTGTGGGGTGTTTTGTGTGTTTCTGTGTCCTGGAAATTAAGGGGTGCTGTTTGTTTGAGGTAGTGTAACTAATGAGCAGTGTTTGGAGCTTTTGTAGGATGCTGATATGCAGGGATAGAGTAGAGAAACAAAACAGAAGAAACAGAAGGAGATCTAGGAAAGTGGAGAAGAAAAATACATTTCAAACTGTGAGTGGAGTGGACAAGAATGCAAAGAATCAGGAACAGAAAAAAAGATAGACAAGTGAGTAAAAAGGCTAGCAGACTGTCACGGTTTAAAAAGTCGTTATGCAGCAATGTCTGACAGTATGACTTAAATGATGATCTGTATTTATTTTGCTAAATGGACAAGCATCTTCCCAACCCCATCTGCCACAAGGCAGTGCTGTGATGCCATGTGGATTGTATACCTTTTCAATTTAGTCTTGTTTTAATTTTGCATTTCTGTAATGAGTTGTCATCACGTATTGTGAAAATGTACCAACTGGTGTCCACATTTATTAATTTATGTACATATTTATTTATGTTTCGCAATTGGGAATGCCCAGTTGGGAGGTCACATTTTCAGCAGAGTCCTGGTATGACAACTGCAAGGCAATAAAATAATGACAGGCAGGCCCCAAGTTACAGTAGATATTATATAGTTCATTATACAATACACATTTGAACTAGTATAAGAGCATAGCCAAAACACATGCATAAGAAATTAAAGTATATGCTTTTATGTTTTATGTGAAGTAAATTATCTAAAGCAAATATGGATACAAATTAATATCAGGAGAAAAGGGTGTGTTATAACCATAATCAACTGATTGGTCTAACAGCTGCACAGAATAAACGTTATTCAATAAAGGCTGTAATATGACAGGGTTTTGAAAGGGAATAAAGCACTCACGTGATGCCACAATTGCATATCCAACTGTTACTGTGATAGTAGGAAGGATTTAAATGTCTATATATCTTTAGCATTTCTTGTCCCAGATGGGATCTTATTCCAAAATTTATCGATAGACATGGAAAGCAATCAATTGCCAAATTTATTGAAGGACATGGGAATATCAGCTGAGTGGTGATGTAATTTCAGCATTATACACTCAGTGCTGTACCTAATATTAAACTACCACTTTTTTATTAATTTATTTATTGATCACTTCATATCTGGGTTAAGTGTCATGGTCCTTGGTTCATTTTTGATGATAAACCAAGCAATAAGAACAAGCACTGATGCAGCCAACAGTTTAGTGTAACCAATGAATAAGTATTTTTATGGGAGTATGGAAGAAAATGGAACACCTGTGAAAACTCATACAGATACCTGATGGACATATAAATTCTAACTACCCAATGAGCAGATGTCAGGGCCGGATCCTGGACTTGTGAGACACTGAGCTAATTGCTGAGAGTCTGCTATGGCTATTCATATAAAAAGAAGAAAAAAAATCTTTAGCCACAATTTATGACCAGCTATTCCCAACACGAATGTAGACAAGATTAATCAAAACTGGAAAAAAGATATGCACAGCATGCTCACACAGTTGCCATAATGGTTAAGACATTTACCTCCTATGCACATAATACAAGGTATACAAAGTTTGATCCTCACTTCTGCCCAATACCTGTGAGCGGTTTGCACATTCTCTCTATGTTTCTTTGAGGTTCCTCCCCAAAACTTGCTGTGCGTTTCCTTCTCAAACTTGTCCCCCCAAAATTGAATGCATTCATGGGCAGCACAGTCTCTAGGAGGGGCCTACTGAGGCAGAGTTGTATAGACTAACCACTTACTTTAGGCATAACCTGTGCTGTGCTGTGCAGTATGCTTTTGATAGGAGAACACAGATCAAAGACTATGCAACATGTCAGGGGGGGGCTAGCCAGTTGATGGCATAAATTTTTTTCTTTAGGTGATCTTGTCACATTGACTGTCACCAAAAATGGGTATGGGCATTTGCCAGTGAGAAGTGGGTTGAGGTCTGGCCTACCTACGCCAAAGATCCATGCTCATGGTGGGAGCAGTCTATGTGCCCATGGCCAATGTATGCCTGCCATAAAGCTCAGCCCTGTAGCCCTGGGCCAATAAGCTGCTGGCTGGCCAATAACCAGTTGCCCAGCTTGGGTTACTAGGAGAGTTTTGTTTTTTTGTGAAAGCTAGATGTAAAACTAATAAACATGCCAGACATGAACTAAGCATTGCTACACTCAATGTAGGTTCACTGACAAAGTGGAGCTTGGTAGTGGATGTCATGATGATAAGGAGAAGGCTGTACAGGCTATGTATCCAGGAAAAAAGATGGAATGCCAGTGCAGGAATGCCACTTGGATCCAGAGTCTACTACTCAGGAGGAGGACAAACTAGAAATGATGTGGGGAATTGTAGTGAAGGAGAGTCTTCAGAAAACAGTGAGGGGAGTCATCAGAAGTAGTGATAGAGTGATAACAATTAGAGTCCAGTGTAAGGAAAGGGCACTTTTCATAATCTTAGCATATGCCCCACAGCAGGGTTGTGACAGAGAAGAAAAGAGTGCTTTCAGGCAGCAGTTGCAAGACCTCCTAGATAAACCAGGGCAACATGTTTCAAAATGGGGTGGCTGAATGCAAACATAAGGATAGACAGAACAGGATATAAAGACTGCCTGGGTCCACATGGATGTGGCAATGGGAAGAAAGAAGGAAGGGCCATTGTAGACTTCTGTCTAGCAAATGACTTGATGGTATCCAACACATGGGTCAGCAAGAGAAACGGTCACAAGATCACATACAAGAGTGGCCAACATGCAACTCAATTAGAAGTCCTCCTTGAATGAATAGGACATTGGGGTAGAATCAATAATTGCAAAGTCATCCCCACTGAAAGAGCTGGCCCACAGCATTAACCACCAGTTGCTACAATTGGATGGAAGCAATGGTCAGAGAAGACTATAAGATCAACAGAGACCTGGCTGAAGACCGGGAGGCTGACTGGAGAGAAATCACAAGAGTTCAAGGAATTACTCAGGGGTCTAGCACCTTAGGAAAAAGAGAAAATAGGTGATGTTGAAGAAGAATGGCTGCACCTCAAAACAATATGTGTGAGGACTAGAAAACAGATATGTGCCCAAGCCAGGTATGGAAATAAGATATATAAGGAAAGCTGGTGGTGGAATGCATAAGTCAAATAAGTTATTAAGTGAAACAAGGCCTACAGGAAAAAGCGGCAGATAGAAAAGGTGGACTAGGCTAAGAAAAAATAATGTTTGGCTAAGGCAGGAGTCACAAGAGCAAAGAGTAAGGTGTCAGAGTCATACCATCAGCTTTTGAAAGCTAATTCAGTGAAAAGAAACTCTATCCAGTTGTAAGGCAGAAAGGTAAAGAAGATAGTGATCAGACTTCCTGCATAATGGATGCAAACAACAACCTGCTTACCAACCTACAGGACATCAAAAGCAAATGGAAGGAATAATTCCAGCAGCTTCTGAAAGAAAAAAAAATACAGAAGTTATATGGCCCCAGATACAGCTTATGATTAAAGAAGAGCCCACCTTACAAGAAGTAACAACCATACTAAGGGAAATGAAGCCAGGGAAGGTGGCAGGTTCAGATGAGGTTATGGCAGATATGATCAATATGCTGAATCAGTTGGAGAGGAGTGTGTACAGAAGGTACTAATAGTGGTATGGAGAGAAAGGCACCTCTCATGTGACTATAGAGTAAGTATTTTAGTGCCAATGTACATGAATAAAGCAGACAGTCAAACTGTGGGCAGCATATGGGTATCAAACCCCTGTCACATGACATGGAAGAACGAGAGAAGGTGATTCATAAATGAATACTCAGAGTAGTAGAAAGTAAGAGAAGAGGGGAGTAGAGATTTCGAAAAAGTCCAGCTGGGCATTGCTAGACTTGGAAAAAGCATATGAGAAAATCCCAAGAGAGAGAGCTGATTTGGACAGTCCTGTGATAGTTCAAAGTCCTGGAAACACTGATAGAATTAGTGCTATGTACAATGACCCAATGATACACAGAGGGGTTCCTAGTGGGAGTGGACATGCATCAGGTTAAGCTCTCAACTCAGCGATGTTCGTACTGGAAATGGTCTACATTAGTGAACAGGTTGGAGCGGACAGGTCTGTATGAAGATGATGTGCCATTACAACCAGACTTGGAGCATGAACTTTAGCAAAGAATAGGGGAATAGAATGCACAAATGAAGGCACATGAGATAGAGCCGAGTACAGACGGGACAGCTGTCATGGCCGCAAATGGGAATAAATAAGAAGAAACTGAAACCTGCGAAAGGAAAATAGTGGACCAGGTGAACAGCCTCAAGTACCTGGGAAGGGTGGTGGAGAAGAATGGAAGTCTGAATGAGGAGGTCAAACCAAGAATCCAAGTGGATGCAGTTAACTGACACAGAGTGTCAAAGGTAGTGTATGACAGAAGAATACCAAAGAAGACAAAAAAGTAAGGTGGAGAAAAGAGTAGTGCAGCCAGAATTACTGTATAATATAGAAACCCAAGCAGGAAAGGCAGCAGATTGTGGAGTTATTTAAGATATACGTTGACACAATACCTCAATCAAGTATTATAAACAAACTCACAAATCTAGACATAAATGTCTGTGTCACCCAATGGATAGCCAAATGGCTCACAGACAGGATACATGAAGTTAGTGTGGGGGAATACACCTCCACCAAGAGGCATATTATCAGTAATGTACCACAGGGCTTAGTACAGTGACCTGTCTTTCTTGAAATATACATCTCAGAAGTCAAGGCAAATGCAGACGGCCTTTGGCTGACCACATTTTCTGGTGACTGCAAGCTGGGTATAATCATTGAAACCCCAAAGATATAGATATCCTCCAGGGGGGTCTGACACACACAAATAACTGGTGCTAGAACCATGGCGTAAAACTCAATGCAAAAAATGTATGATTATACCCTTTGGGAAGACTGCTATCCCAGCAAATTACAACAGTGATAACAGTTCCTTAAGAGTAGACTCAGTGATAAGGGATTTGGAAACTCAGGGTGACAGTAACCTAAACTTTGATCACTATGTGTCCATGCTAGTGAGAAAATCCTTTTACATGACAGAAATTATAGTAAGGACATGGCGTTGCGATCTAAGGTGATCATAGTCCCAGTATACTCAGCCATGATCTGTAACTGAGTACAATGCATCCTTTGGCATGTGCCTGAAAAGGAATTTGAAACACTGGAGCAGACACAGAGGTTCCTTTCTAAAAGAATACTGGATGCAACTAATATGCCCTATGTGGATCACCTCAAAGCCCTGTCTCTGTACATGGTCTCCTACACACTACTGAGGGCCGAACTATGCCTAACATACAAGGCATTCACTGAACAAGCCCTGATGGATCTACTACACATTTGCAAAACAGGCAGCACTAGAATTACCCGATCTAAGGATCTAAACTTTGTCTATGATATAAACAAAACATGTTAGAAGGACAGGTATGTCTCTCAGAAATTACTCCTTGTCTAAAGTAGACTTCCCATTCAAGTGAAACAGAAGCCTTCCCTAAGCCTAATCAAATGCTGTTTGGACCAATGGATCGGAAATTCAAATTCACCTGTGGCCATCATGGACAGGGGCAGTTTGTAGATGCCCTAAGGCACAGACACATACCAAAACCATTGTAGCCTATAGGCATTGATAATTGGGAAAATTGGGTCATGAAGCATTAGGCTTAAATAGTCTCTAGGGATGTTCGTATAGTAACCACCTATGATCCTGTGGTCTTATGAACTGTTAACTCTTATTTTATTTCTGTAAGATTAATGGCAAAACAGAATTTTGATAAGATAATTAAAATTACCTGTATAAATAATTTAATGGCCATATATATGGACCCAGCTGATAATTACTTCCAATAGTGTCTGTCTGACAGGAGATGGAGAAGATAGTGATCTTTCGGAACTTTGTCGAGAATGGCTTAATTCAAGCACATTATTTTTACTTTTGTAGTCTCAGATAATGTTGGGACTGAGATGATAAGCAAAATCAAATCTGGATGTGAGTTTATTAGTAGAAGAACTGCAGAGACATTTGTCTAGTAAGTAATTTCTTTGCATGGATTTATACCAGTGGATTTAATATTTTAATAAGTACACAGTAATATATAACTAGTGTATTGCATTTTAAGCAATTACTAATCTCATCAGTTGTTTGATACATGCCATTGTTTTGATCATCAGAGCACTAGCTTTGTGGTACTGAAATTGTCAACTTTTTTGCTGATTTTATGTAAAAATAGTGTGAGGGTCCCTGATGAGTTTCCTAGTACATTTTCACTTACATGACATTTTATACTCATCACAATAATAGACTCGAGAGATAAAGCCTTAATCTGCCTACTGAATCTGCACTCTGTCTTTATTCTCATAATGCTTTCTTCAAGAAGGTAACTGCAGATCATTTAATGCCTTCTGTCTATTAAAGAGCAGAGATCTCACTCTTTTAAGCTTCACTTGACTGCCTTCTGTACATCAACGAGTACATTCCTACTCCTTTAACCTTAACTTTTCTTCACCATCACAGACCCTAAACAAAACAATTAGTAGCTACCTTAAAAGGTGTATGTCACTAAGGGCTGATTAGTGGCATGTTGACACAGTCTTTAAGACTGTCATTTCTCAGTGAATCAGTCTTGGATTCCCCGCTGATATGTAATCTATTCTCTGAGTGAAGGCTGTATGTTATCTCCACGTCTGTTTGGGCTTCCACTGAATATACTGGCTTTCTGTAACATCCCCAAAATATGCTAGTTAATTGGCTACTTTAAACTACACAAATACACACACACACCAGATGTATGTATTATTAAAATGGTTGAGTGTTTCTGTCTACTGTTGAAACATTTTATAGTGACTTATGACTATTTTTTTTTTACTTATTAATTCTGCAATTCACAGAATTGTATTCTTTATTTTATTATACATTCATAGGATCATAGGTAAGCACTAGGTTAGCTGCCCTTGCTGATGGCTTTTAAGCCTATCCAGTTACCCTTTTGTGTGCTCAGAATAACCTATCCCATTTGTTTAGAGCTTGGCCTTAACCTCCCATGGTCAGTAATTATATATTTGCCCTAATGAGGATAACTGAGATCATACCATAGATAATTTGGAGATCCATGCATGGGGTAAGGCATTTAGGAGGTGCAGCTGTCCATTGACAGTGCAGTCCTGGGGTACATTTTCTGTTTCCTATCCATAGATCCAAGTTGCAGTTGACTATGGACAGGGATGAACTTTGTTTTATGTGGATGGGGAGTCTTTCCAGAGCAGAGGTATCCTCTGTGAGATATACCTGTCCCTCTAAACCATTCTGTTGATGTTGCAGAAGAGGTTTAGATCCCTAGACCAACCATTTCTATTGTCATTTGACTTGCTGATGTGCAATAAATCTATTAGTACTACGTTGGGGGATTCCATGTATACCAGACACAGGTCAACTCTTAGCAGCCTGTAGGATACTAAGTATAGTGACAGGGCTTTGAGCCAGTCCGTGTTAGCCATGTTGCTTAGACCTTGTATCATTTTAATAAGGTATCTGTGTGGGTGTTCCAGTTGTTTCACGTGTCTGGACAGATACATGCAAAAAGGGGTATTTTACTCAATGATTGGACTAAAGAGGCCAAGTAAAGGGGGGCAATGACATCCCTAGATCTAGACACAATCCATCTATGTATATGCTGTGCAATATAAAAGGATTTTCTTACAACAATATACACATGTTGGTAAAAAGTTAAGTCACTGTTCATATAACTTCTCAAATACCAAACAATTGGGTCACCTATTAGGGGCATATTATCAATGTGGTAGTTCCCTAGGATTGATAACTTCCTAAAGGATACAATAATGCATTTTTGGCATTTAGTTTCAATCCATGATTTTGGTACTAGTTGTTTACTTGGGATAAACCTTCCCACTGGAAAGCTAAATCAATTGTCGATTCAATGACTGGTCCTAACTTGTAGTCATCTGTAGACATAGTCAGTCAGTGCCTTTGGTATTGGCTTTTACTTCAAAAAAGTAGATGCCAAACAAGAGAGGCACCAGCTCAGAACCCTGGGAAATTCCAGTGGTGGTATTCTCTTTGTGGCAGAAACTTCCCATGTTTTGATTTCCTGAGTCCAATCTGTGAGCCAGTTAGCAATCCAATGTTTGACATATGGGTTTATTCCCAGTTTATTTAGCTTTTCTACTGTACCTGTGTGGGGAATTGTGTCAACATATTTGGCTAGGTCATTATTTCACTTTCACAGGAGCTGTTCTGATTTCACTTCCTAGTCACTTGATTGACTTCTTAAATGTTAAAGATCTGGGACTGCTCACTGTATGTGTTTGACAATGTCAGATATTTGACAAGATGAAAGCGGTCAGCCATTTTAATTTCTTGAATTTTTATTAAAAAGGCTTTTAGATATCTTTATTGGGCATTGTGGCTGTTTAGCTGTTTTGGTTACATTTGATTTTTAGAAATGCCTGTAGATCTGCTGAGGATCTATATATATATATATATATATATATATATATATATATATATATATATTTACATATACACACATACATACATATATATCTATATGATTGTGTTGGTATTGAAGGAACTATCACATGAGCAAACAGAAAAAGAATGATCTTTTTAGATCAAATCTAAAAAAAGATCAAAATGTGAAAAAAGGCAATATTTTTTCAAAGGGGCAATCCCCCTGCACCCTGCACACCCCAGCAAATTATATAAACCAACTCCAAGATCGCACAACAGAGAGAGAGAAGTAAGTGCAAATTTCCACAGGCTGAAAAGTGTTCACTCTTTGGCGGCAGCCATAGCAATCATATCCATCCATCAATCCCCTTTTCCAATTTTTGCACATGGGGTTGGGGTATCACTTCAACAGTGACAATCATCTAGATCTAAGGTTCATAACACTGGGTGGCTAGTCCTGCCATGGCAGATAATGCAAATGAACATGCATATCAAAGCCATACAGTGCAGATATACATTATGTGCTCATTTTCAATATGTGGCACAGAATGCTATAAGATGCCTTACCCCATAAGTAAATTAATCACGTGCATTACAAGTGCATTTAACACCCACTTCCCCTATAAAAAATGTACAATGTGCAAGTTATTCTGAGGTGACAGTTGTGTATTCACAGCATTATAGCCACACTTGATTGAATGTCTAGTCACCTGTGGAGTCAGTGTGGCCTGTTGATTGAATTTTGCCTTCAGCGCTCTATCAAGTACTGCCTCAGCCTTTGCCATTAACTGTTTTACATCATTGTTCTAGATGAGTCAACAGAATATGGATGCAAATACAAATTGTGACAGCAATAAATTGAAAGTGACATGAACATATGTTGGCTTTATACAGTGAAAGCATTGATGTTCCAGGATTTGTCTGGCTGAGAAAAGGAAGTGTGCACAGCTCTATTAGTTGGGTCAGATGTCAGACCTTTCCATTGGAAGTCTCATGTATATGGAAGAGTGCAACAGTGATTCATATGCTGAGCATTCCCAGTGTTAGTTATTACATTAATAAGCAATGATATACATATACACATCTATTTAATCAAATATGGTTCCATTATATTTGAATGAAAGTATATTTGAGTGAAATGTAATGTTAAAAAAAAGAGTGAAAGTACATTTGACTAAAAAGAAATTTAGGAGAAAAAATTTGTCAAAAACATTCTCTACGTTATGTGTGTGATGAGAATCTATTTTACAAGGGAGCAAGCCTTGCCCCTTTAATTATATATTCTAACTCTATGTTCATACAACAGTGTAGTAAAGAGAAAATATTACACACAGTTCGTGTCTACAAATCTGGGGGAAAAACCTGACAGTGGGCATTACCAATCCACAGAAAGCCTTTTAAGTTACTACACTAACAACTTCCGTTAATCAAAAATGACACCATAAATACTATCCCCAGGCTTAACAAGTTTTCAAAGAAAAGGATTTTCAGTGAAATAAACGTTTTTTATATAAAACTCTAGGAAAGCTGCTGGCCCAGACAATATACCAGGCAAAGTACTAAGGGTGTGCAGATGAAATATGCTCACTTATGACAGATATTTTCAACACCTCCCTTGCTCTGGAAAAAGTACCCTTTTGCTTCAAGGTAACAGATATCATCCACCTTCCCAAAAAGCCAGTCCCTCTTTCCTGGATGACTACAGACCAGTTGCTTTAACCTCTGACATCATAAAATGTTTTGAAAGGTTTGTTAAAAAAACACCTGTCAGCAATTCTGCTATCAAGCTTTGGTTCTCTGCAGTTCACTTATCAGGCAAACAGGTCCTCTGCTGATGCCATATCAGTGGCATTCCATTTAACACTTGACCGTCTAGAGGGAAAGAACAATTATGTCAGACTTGTTCATAGACTTCAGTTCAGTATTTAATTCTGTGGTTCCGCTGCAACTTATCAATAAGCTAATCAACCTTGGAATTAACAATACCTTTGTAACAGGATCTTGGACCTCTTGATCAACAGACCACAGAGGACATGTGTAGGAAATAACACCTTGGGGTGCATAATTCTTAACAAACCTGTTCCTCAGGGATGTGTACTCAGCCCACTTCTGTTCACCATCCATACTCACAACTGTTCTGCAAAACATAGCTCCAATCATATCATCATGTTTGCAGATGACACCACAGTCATGGGCCTCATCAAAGAGAGGATGAAAAAGAATAGAGACATGAGGTCAACTCTCTGATTGACTGGTATGTGAGAAACAAACTAGACCCGAATGTCGATAAAACAAAGGAAATCATCATCGACTTCAGGAAAAGGTCAACTGCCCACTCATCGCTCAAGATCACTGGTGAAGATGGTGGAAAGGGTTAAAACGACAGTATTTTTAGGAGTACACATTTCAGAGGATCTCTCTTGGACTGTAAATACTGGTCAATTGGTTAAAAAGGCCCATCAACATCTCCGTTTTCTGAGAAGGCTCAAAAGTGAAAAGCTCCACTTACTGTTCTCCACCTTCTACAGAGGAGCTATTGGGAGCATTCTCACCTGTAACTTCACTGCTTGGTTTGGGAACTGTACAGTAGCTGAAAGGAAGAAGCTACAGAGAGGGGATATGAGTTGCTGAGAAAATCATGGGCACCAGTCTACCATCAATCCAAGAGCTATTCACAGCAAGGAGCCTTAAAATAGCTCACAAAATACTTAATGACTCCTCGGACCCTGCACACGACTGGTTTACTGAACTGTCATCTGGCAGGAGGTACTGCAGTATTTGCTGTAGGACCTCCAGTTTCATTAACACCTTCTACTCAGCGATGATGAGACTTAGTAACTTCTGGTACCAGCCCTAGTGACTCCACCACAGATTAACTTAATAACAGTGTTTTGTTTGGAATGTGCAATATTTATTTATTTCCTTGGTTATATATTTACATCAAAGTGCAATTGCCTGTTACTTGCTTTATGTAATAATACGTAAAGAGTGACAATTTCAGTTCATGTGCAATAACCAGTCTTACCTGTCATGCTGCTACCATACAGTATTTATATGACTACATAGGGGCATTTAGCTTTTTTCTTATGCTCTTGTGGCATAGTCATTAGTCTCTACTTGATCTGTCTTAATGTTGTATTTGTTATAGCCTATGCTTCTTCTGTACTCACACAGTGAGCTGATACTAATAGTTTTGTTTACGTTTAGACGTATAGTCCTAAATGACAATAAAGTTTACTTTTAATCTTTAACTCTATATATATATATATATATATATATATATATATATATATATATATATATATATGCAAATATTAGTTATTCTTGACCGTGTCCTCCATGTTAGTTTGCTTTATTAATTACTATATTAAAAAATAAATAATTACTTTAATGACTTATTCCTTACATTTATTTGTTTGTCAACATAGCTTATATGAGAGTTTTTTTATTTTCTGCTGTGAATATATGCTGTTTAGTGCAGCAGCTTACTATGTTGTGAAATATTTTGCTTGATTTTAGTTATAAACTTGGATTTTTTGTCTGCCATAACAAATTTGTTTGAAGTGAATCATCATAGTTTCACTACTACAGCATCCAGAGTGAGAGTATTATTTTATTACAGAAGATCAAATTGTAGTGACCCTATTTAATGTTAAAAATATTTATTTTATTTTTTATTTGTTTTAGTTTGTTTACCAGATGAGTACACTGATCACTATAGACCATCCACAGGCACAGCCTGAGTGAAGAGATTCTCAAAAAAAGAAAACAGAACCAATTTACAAACTCAGTATAATCCCAGAAGATTGATAAACCTGTAGACAATTTATACAATATGTAAATAATATTAGCAGAGTAGAAAATTAAATGTGAATTAATTTTAGTAGTAAATATGAGAAGGAAGCAGCAGCTGAGAGCAGATGATCAAGGTAGAAGTGATGTAGATACCATATCCTTAGGTTTGGACAAAATCCCTGTTTCTCTTCTCGTTGAAATTAAAGATTTCATAAACACATGGCACATCTTAATGATAAAAGGTTCACCGCTGGATTTATCCTTAAAAATGGCAGCAGACCACAGTAATTTATGTTTCCCAGGGTGATTACACAGCTTGTCTAGCAAACTGCAGACCCTTCGGCCTTGCCAGAATCATCAGCAAGGTTATAGGATCATAGGAAGTTACAAAGCTAATGACCTGAGGGCCCTTACAAGCCTAGCCAAATTTTACCCTTGTTACCATTATCAGCACCTATTACCTGAGACAGATGGAACCCCTGGGGTGAATTTATGGTTACCCATCCAATCATCCAGACTGTGTTTGAAGAGGACCAATGAGCTGCAATGTTTGATGTGAAATGGGAGTCTATTCCAAGGGTGTGCTAACCTCTGTGAGACAAATCTGTCCCTCCAGCAAGTTCTACTGATGTCACATACCAGGTTTAGGTCTTTAGAGTGAGTGGCCTGTGTTTTATTTAACTTGCAGATGCACAGCATTTCCAATAAAGTGGGGTCAGGCACTGCCTTATATGCAAGGCAGAGATCAACTCTGAGTGGTCTGTATGAAACAGAGTACAGTGACAGTGATTTCAGCCGATCCACATAGGATAGCTGATGAAGACCTTGAATTTTCTTTGTGACTAACCTTTGTGGTCTCTCCAACTGCTGGAGGTGCTTTGAATGGTACATGCCAAAAGGGGTGTTGTAATTAATTATTGGTTTAATGAGTGAGGAGTACAAGGAGGTGATAAATTCACTTTTTCTCGAGGCAATGCCCTTACTTACCATTCTGGAGACATGGTGATCAAAGGCAAGGTTGCTGTCAACTTGAGTGCTCAGATCTCTCACAACTGAGTGCATACCTAGGGTTTTGCCATCTGTGTGGTAATTTGCAGGAATATCGTTCTTGCCAAAAGGGATAGTAATACATTTTTTACATTGAGTTTGAGGCCATGACTTTGGCACCAATCATTTGTTTGCATAAGACCTTCTTGAAGGATGTTGACATCATTTGGAGATTCTATGACTACACCCAGTTTGCAGTTGCCAGCAAACTTTGTCAGCCACAGTCACTTGATTTTATCTTGTACTTCGGAGAAAGAGATTCCAAGCAGAAGAGGTCCCTGGACCAATCCCTGTGGAACACCACTTATAATGAGTCTGATGTCTAAGGTAGATTCTCCTACTTTGACTGCATGGGATCTATCAGAGACCCAGTTGGCAACCCACCTTACGATATAAGGGTTGACATCTAGCTAGCTGTCTAGTAACAAACACCTTGTCCAGGTCAAGGTAGATTGTATGCACAGATTTCCCCTTGTCAAGGGCCCTTGTGACTGTCTCAAATCCACCCAGTTTAACAAGCATGATCTCTCCTTGACAAATCCAAACTGGGAAGGATCTAGTGTTTGGAGATTACCTATATCTTTGTTGATAAGGTCCATGATGATTCTTTATATGGCCTTGCAGATAAGGCTAGTCAGGCTAATAGGTCTGTAGTTCCTGAGGTCAGTAGAAGCACCACCTTTGTACAGGGGGATAATAGTGGCTGTTTTCCATTCATTTAGGATGAGGCTGGTGCTTAGACTGTGACTGCAAAGAGTAACCAATGGTGATGCTAATTCTTGTTTGAGCCCATGTAGAACACAGCCTCTGATGCTATTAAGACCCATTGATGCTGTGTTTTTGGCCTTAGAGAGGGCATTTATGACCTGCTCTTTAGAGATACAAGGTAGGAGACAGGTGGTAGGGGTGTCCTGAAGTACATATGGTGGGGATGGGGGAGTGAAGTTTTCATCGAACTTGTTGGCTAGCAGGTTAGCTATGTCCACCAGCTCAGAATATGTGTTACCGTTAACTACCAGTTAAGCGCAAATCTGAGCCTTAAGTTTCAGGTTATGGATATAACTAAAAAACGTCTTATGGCTGTCCTTGGTTGAGGAAGCTAACTTGGATTTGTAGTTTTTGAGTTTTAAGTTATCGAGAACTAACTCGTGGAACTAATTCAGAAAACTTTTCTTAGTTTGCTTCATCTTGATATATCAGTATGAATTTCTAAAAAGCAAGATATGCCTACTAAACTGATTACTTCTTTTATGTCTACAAATGACCATTAACTCATGGATGGAGCTTGCTCTTTATTCTAACTGCCCTCTAGCTTTCTCGACAGTCTGTCTTACCCCCAGACCAGGATGCAGATGGTGAGTTAATATTCATCTTTGTGGAAAAGAGAGGAGATGAAGGCATCCCAACAGAACATCAGCCACTCCTTGTAACATGATTTTATTTATTTTTTTACTTATTTATTTTTTGGAATGGCCTTCAATTTGTTCATTGAGGGATTTAGTAGTAGACAATGACAAGCATGTGTGCCTGTTCCCACATATGACATTTTGAAGTCTTCCTTTCTCTCACTGCACACATACATATGTCACAGACTAATGCTGTTTCAAAGTCTCTGTTAGAGAGTAGCACAGTACTAAGTCCATGCCCTCCACATGAAGTAGGCTAGCTAGTTGTAGATAATTCAGGCCTAACTCCCCAACTGGCCATTTAACTTCCTGGGGCACTAGTCAGCCCTTGCTTGCTGACATTACAGGAAGGTTACTTACCTTTTTTACCAGCAAAAGTATGGACTTGTCAGCATATGCAGCCTACCTGATCTTAACAAAGCCCTCAACACTCTTACATACAGAGATCATAAGTAAACACAGAGAACTTAGGCTTAATTCAAATCTGATTCACTAGATTGCTAACTATCTGTCCTGCATAATTCAAGTAACAAGTACATACGAAGAACACAACACAGAAATGTCACAGTGGTCATTTCTTTCTCAGCTGACAGAGTTGTCATGAACACCCATTGTGTGATAATATTTGGTAAAGACTGACAACTTTGTATGACTTTCCTCTCCTTCACAAATGCATCGGTACTTCAGTGGTGAATGAATGTGGTTCACTCCAAGAGAAGAACCAATGCCACTATTTTGAACATGAATAAACGCAACAGAATCGCATGTGTGATAGAATGAATCATTTGACTTGCTAGTTTATGGGGCAGGAATTCAAGCTGTATACATTCTCAAAGAACGCTGGTTGTATTTATAGAATGAAATATTTGATTTGATCAGAATGTTACCTCAGTAGCAAGGAAGGACTTCACTTATCTCACATGATTTTAGGATGGTATCCTGTCATTATAACATGGTCATTCTTCCCCTTTATACCTTACTGGTCTGCTCAGTACTTGAATATAATCTCCTTATGTTTATAATCTTAATAAAGTGCCTTGGTCAGCTTTAAGTGCAGGTGAGTAAGAACAAAGAATTGATGGGCTTTGAAACCTGAATTACCTTGAGGGGGTTAGTGAACTGTACTTTTTACTGTCTCATTTCACCTCCTGATTGGAGATATATACCCAGTGGCAGATAAAGTGTAAGTTGGTTTCTAGACAGTTTTTAAATCACAGATATAAGCGTACACACATGTACACACACACACACACACACACACACACACACACACACACACACACACACACACACACACACACACGTGCACTCTCGTTTTGGACCACAAATAATTGCAGATGTTCTGTTGGATTCACCTTCCCGATTTATGACTATTCAGATTGCTGTCATTATGAGCCAGCAATGTTCATACCCAGCAGTTTCAGTCACTTGACTGTGTACAGTACAAATCTCAGATTGTGATAAAAATGTTTATAGCAAAGTATTCCAACTTGCTTTAAACAAATGCACAGTAGTTCTATGAAGCAAGAATGACTGTTTAACTTAATCACAACAGCCATTCTCATCCACAGTTGGATCCTGTACTCAACAATTACATTCCATTGTTGACCCTGGTCACATCAGATACGTGATTCTGTAAAAGTAAATAAGTAATTTTGGAGACAATAATGCAGTTCAAGTTTGTTTCACACACATGCAATTTATCTAAAGTTTTACAACTTATTTAACACAGACACACCTATTCCTGCAATGCCAGAGTGTTAAAACTGAGTTAATTATAAGGAGGTAAGTTATTTTTACCCATAGAGAGCCCCAACCACCAACCTGCAGTAATAGCAACCTTGCAGTGCAGACTTAAATCATATCATGATAAACATATCTCTTATTGCAAGAATTGGACACAAAGCCAAAAGTAATGAGAACAAAGGCCAAGAATCTGGACACATTTTAATTATTTCCTGCATATTCCTAAAAAGTTGTTAGAGTAACATAACTTGCTTTAACATGTACTATTTTGAAGACTATAAAGCCTGAAACTCCCATTTATGTTATAAATGGAGTGGCAATTAGATTCATAGGTGGTTACTAGGCTATCTGCCCAAGAATCATTTTAAACCTAGCCAAGCATACCCGAATGTTAGCAAACTATTGCTAATGTGTCAATGCCCCAAGGAATTTTATGGTTATGATACAAGCTTGTGCAAATCAAACCTTCACTAGCTGCCCTTATACATTAATGACATAGGCACAAAACCAGGGGAAAATCTGTCATTTCTCATCCATTGGTCCAAGTTACGTTTTAATAGCATTAGGGGTGAACTTTGCTTCACATGGATGGGATGTTTGTTCCAGAGATAGGGTAATTTTTGAAACATATACCTGTCCCTCCAACATGTGTGTATGTCACAGACTAAGTCTAGGTCCTTAGAATGGGTATTTCAGATGCTATTTGGTTTGTGGATGTGCAACAAATCCATCAGTGTGGGATCAGAGGATGCCTTACAGGCTTGGCATAGACTGCTGCTCAGCAGTCTGTAGGAGACTGAGTACAGTGATAGGGCTTTGAGATGGTTGGCAAAGGACTTGTTACTCCCTTTATTCTTTTTGAGAGGAACATCTGTGGTCTCTCCAGCTGTTGAGAGTGCTTGATCAGACACATGCTAAAGGGTGCATTGTACTTGAAGACTGGTCTGATGCGAGATGAGTATAGTAGAGATATCTGACTGTGGATTCCTTGCCTTTGCTTATAAGTTGTGCAACATCAATTTATTTTCACACCACAGTAGTTACATGGTGGTCAAATATCAGGTTGTTTTCCCAGATCCTTGCTCACTAGGTCAACTTTTAAGGGTATATTATCAACATTGTCATTTCCAGGGATGGACATCTTTTCAAGCGGTACTATTATGCATTTTTTCTCAATGAGGCTTAGTCTATGACTCTGCCACCAGTTATTTGTCAAAGTCAGGTCATATTGAAGAGTATCTGTGCCTTTAGGGGATTCAGGGACTATGCCTCATTTGCAGACATCTGCAAGCTTAGTTAGACAGCGGTCCTTGATTTTTGCCTTGGCTTCATTGAAGTAGATGTTAAACATTAGGGGTCCCAGCATGAGCCCTGTGAGATTGCACTAATGGCTGTGGTCTATGTTGAGGTGGGTTCCCTTATTCTAACTTTGTGTAGCCTATTAGTGAATCAGCTGGCTATCTATCAGGTGACATGTTATTTTTATACCTAATTTTGTAAGTTTGTTTACAAGGCCTGAGTGAGGTATTATGTTGAATGCCTTGGCCAACTAGAAGTAGGCAGTGTGCACCGTTTTCCCCTTATTTATGGCTTTAATGAACTTCTCGAAGTCCACTATGTTAAGTAGGAATGACATGCCTTTTACAAAACTGAACTGGGTAGGGTCCATTGTCTAATTTTCTAGGCCATTGTTTATCATATCAGTGATAATTCTTTTCATGGACAGTAATGGGCAATGCTGAATGATTTGACAGAAAATCACAAAATTTGTGAAGGAGAGGACAAAGATATGAAATAAAACCAGAGGTACTCTGTCAAATTTTGGAAAGTTAAGAGAGGTAAAATTTCAAGCTTATATCACATAAGTAATAGCTACTAGTCTCCCAACTTATTTCACATAAATGCACATTAGTCCTGTGAAGCCAGGTGGTTACATGAGGAAATAAAAGTGAAAGATACATTCATCCGCAGACAGCCCAAACCCCAGCCAGGCTACTTTGTTGGGCACACCCATCTGACTGTAATAAGAAATAATAACATTAGCACAAAAATCAGGGACAAAGCTCTCTCTCTCTCTCTCTCTATATATATATATATATATATATATATATATATATATATATATATATATATACATATATATATATGTAAAAAGGCCCAGACATTTTTTACCATGGTTTCCTTAATGGGGGGTGGGGTCAGAATGTGGATATCTAGGGTAATTTGCTTATGGTTGGATCGGACCAATGAGGCGTTGACTTCAGGTGTGGAACACCGGTCACTCATGTTGGTAATGACTAGATCTAGGATATTGTTGCCCCTGGTGGGGTTGTGGATAAGTTGATCCAGGGCATTGGAGTTTATGAATTCCAGAAAGCGTTGAGCAAAGGAGTTGGTACATGAGTAGTTTTCCCAGTTAATGGTGGGGGTAGTTGAGATCACCCATTATTAGGGTGTTTGTTTGAACCCTAATATTTTTCAGTAGATCAAAAAAAGAGGAGTGGGAATCCTGGGGCATGGTGGGTGATCTGTAGCAAGCTACAATTTGGATTGCAGTTTTGCCCAAAGTTAGTTGCACTTGGATAACCTTGGCTGCATTATGCTGAGCAACTAGCCTGGAGGTGTGGATATCCTTAATGAATATGGACACACCTCCGCCTTTGGTATTCCGGTCCAGGTTACATGGCTGAAAAGTGTGGTATGAGTTATAGCCTGGTAGTGCAGGGGTGCTCTCTGGAGCCTTGAACCAGGTCTCAGTCACTGCACAGATATAGATGTTCTCCATTTTAAGGAGTGCCTCAAGTGTGTGCATTTTGAGATTTAGACTTCTAGCAATGAGTAGCATCACCCTCAGTTTTTGCTTGCCTCTTCCTGTTACAGTGGTGAATTTATCATTTGAACCTTGCCTAAAAAAGGCACTATAGGTGCGGCAAGAACCTTAGCCATTATCTGGAATCCCAGGGGTGACAGGTGCAGGCCATCTCTGGCAAAGTATTGTGGTCTATTGACCATGTCATCCCAGGCAGACAGATACTGGATCCCTTTAGAATGGCACCAGAAGCTTAGCCAATTGTTAAAGTCAATCATTTTGTCCTTGTACTGCTGCATCATTCTGGGTGATGGCAGAATGCTACTCAGGGCTAGGGTCATACCTGCCTGGGCTACAAGATCGGAGAGCTCTTCCATGTCTCTTTTCATGTAGTCCAGGGAGGTACGTCTCAGGTCGTTCACACCATCATGGACAATGACAGAGTCATATTTGTATTTGTTGTGGAGTGACCTGAGTGCGTGGGTTATGTGGCAGATCCTGGCACCTGACAGGTAGCTGACAGTAACCTTCTCCTTGTTTAGCCTGGTGAGTGGGACATCAGTGTGCCTGATTATAGAGTCACCTATGACTAGTGTGTTGGGTACGTTGTTTTGCCTTATTGGCTGTGGTTGAGTGGCACACTGAGTCTGTGGGCTATGTGTCATTTGGGTTGTGTTGGGGGGTGGAGGTTGCTTGCATTTCTGCTTTGGAGGTCTCTGTTGCTTGAGAAGATTATTATTGAGAGCCTCCATGGATGTTTTTGTGTTTCTATGTGTGGATTTTAGTGGTGTAGATTTAGTGAGACTATGTGATGAGTGTGGTGTGATGCAAGTGTTTACCCTCTCCTCTTGACTGTCAAGTTCAGTCTTGATTGAAGAGAGCTTTACCTCCATTTTGGCAAGATAAGTGCATCTCTCACAGGTTGTAGTGTTGGGTGGTAAGAGGAGAGAGTTGTCTGTGTACATGAGGCAATTTCTACATTGCCCCAAGATGCCCAGATTCATCAGATAGACAGGAGAGAACACTGGGAGCTGACCCTTGGACATGCCTGAATAAAAAACTATTTTCCTCTAGATAAGTGAGGAAAGTAAGTACAAGAGCTGTGTTTCTCTAAGCAAGTGAGGAAAGTAAATACCAAAACCATTTTCCTCTAGGTATTGAGGAAGGTTGAGTGCTGTAGTAATTAGTAGGATTTTTAGTGCTTACAAGTTCTGAACAAGTGCTGATCACAAATAAGCAAATTCAAGTGCTAAAACTAAGAATCTGTATCTGGACTAAACTAGTTACAGGAAAGGGGGGAAACAAGTGCAAATGCGGGCCTTTAAATCAGAAAGTTGAGAGAGATGTAAAAATTGCCCAAATGGCCAATAACTACAATTTCTGGGCCAGAGCCACTCCTTATGTGGTAGATAGGTTACCTTATGCTTACCACTTCCACTGATAAGCTAGAAGGCTTCCCTCCAACTCAGAAAGCTTGGGGGGGGGGCTCAGAAGCTTATATACAATCCTGGATACAGCAAACCTGAATCTGGACTACACTAGTTACAGGAAAGGTATATATATATATATATATATATATATATATATATATATATATATATATATATATATGTGTATATATATATATTTTATGTATATACAGAAAGGTAGCTAAAACAGCAGTAAAAACAATTCAAATGCAGTGCAAGCTAGCACACTTGAGTATGTAGCAATGTTAGACCAAACAGTTCAAAAAATGCAATTAAATTAAAAATGACTAAAAACAAGTGCAGAAGGAGTCTATTAGGTAGAATGAGGTAAAGAGATGGGACTGGGGTGAGTGTCCCAGATCAAATCTACAGTGGGGGCGGGCAACTGCAAAAGCCTCCAAATTTAAACAACAAGACAGAAACGGAGAGGGTGGGTAAACCAACACCTTCAGCAGAGATCTGAAAAACTATACAGTGAAGCAAAAATAACAGTGCACAACTCTGAAGTCAGCCAGCAATTATATAAAATTAGTCACACAACAATTACCAGTACACAACTCTGAAGTGCCAGAAAAATATACTCAGCTCGGAGCTTGTCAACAAGATATAAAAGCATCCATATTGTCTCCATTTTTTGATTTTGGTTTGTGGCTTGAGAAAATGCTGGAGTACAGACAGAAAGTGGGCACACATAGATTGTTATTAGCTGCTGTTTTTTGAATACATCTGTCTGTAATACAGACTGAAGGCACTGCTGCTGGCAATAGCCATACACAGAGAAGGTGAAAAGTCTGCAGGGCACATAGGCACTTGAGGAACTGAGCAACCTCTTTCAGCATTGACTCAGAGACAGAGACAGGTGCAGGAAAGCATTCTGGTGGAAAGTAAGGCATGTGTTTAAATGTTATTCCTACTCACTGAGACATTTCACAGACTAGCAGGGGGCATGTTTTGTGTGTTACAGACATCACCTTCCACCATTTTCAAAACAACACTATATGGTATGCTACAACATGGCAAATTTAAACATTAGTTCTAAGTATATTTTCAAATGAATGCTACAATTGTAACATGTACTGCATTATCCTACATTAATGTGTACCTTACATTGGAGTCATCTGCACATGACAACTAAAATGGGAAACAGGAGAGGGTTTATATTAAACATGATGTGTACAACTCAAACTGTCAAGTCATGTTTAATGGCATGTGTACCATCTGCTACGTGTGCTGGCAAACCTGCCAGTTAACATGAATCCCATATGTGCCCCATCTCCCAAATGACTGAGATGCGTGCTTTGAGGGATATCTCACAGGTTCACATGGGGGGATGTCTCTGCTCCTCACCCTCAAAATAACAGTCAATGCTTGTTTGTATTAGCCAACATGGCTTTACTTAGCCAACTGCATAAGATATTCCCCTTTATATCCTTCAACATTCTAAAGGCAATAATATAGCATTGTTTTAATGCATGTTCCATACCACAGTACTGGCCAGATGATTGCTGACTAACCAAGGAACACAGCATGTTAGGACAGTGTAGTATATTTGACAACAAGAATCATAACAGCCTGTGTAAGGAGTAAGTGCAGTATTTGCCAAGTTAAACATTTAACTAGGTGTACATCTAACATGTACTATTTCAATATAAATGCACATTCCCTATTGAAGTTGCATGTGTGCTGAATGACTGCTACTGCTTGCTACAGTGGTGTTCATGAGAACAACAGCTTTAAGGCACCCATGCATTCCTCTGAATCTACACTGCATGTTGATCTTGATTGCACACATATGTAGGCATATTCCCTGTGTACTAAGAACTTGAATTCTATATATCATAAATCAAATCCTTTTTCTGCATGTTATCACTTTTATTCTAACATTTTGAGCATTTATGATACTTACAATGGATACACATGTAGCCACAGCTTATGTAACTTCTGTGGTGCAAGGAGTTAGGGGTCACTTTTAAATTCACATGGTCCTGGGTTTGACTACAAGTACAGCCTTGTTTTTTTTTAATTTTTCATTGTAATAGCTAGCAATGCAATGCATTCTTGATAGTTATATCTTCAATCTTGTGAGAACAACTGTGAGTGTAGGACTGCCATAGCTAAGGTCCAGGGCTCTAATACCTCAGAATCCTGTCTTTTTTAATGGTGTCTCACTTCACATGATAAATTGTAGTCGTTGACCTAGTATTTCATATATAATAATTATTGTCCTGATGGATAAGACAGTCATATTGTCAGTTGGCCTTTTTTGTGTTAATATCTGCATTATTTTGCATATTATGCTTATTTAGCTTCATGCAAGCATGTTGCTTGTGTTTGCACAATGCTAAGCAGCTGCATTTTTCAAATGTTACAGATTGCGATGTTCTACATTCTCAATATTTGTTATAACTGTAATTGGCAGGAAAATACATTATACATTGGTGCTCATCTGTATTACACATGGCTGGCATTCAGGGTGAAGGTTTGAGATTTTGTTCTCAAAGGTGGGGTGTGCAGGAGTCCAAAGTGTTTGTTGGGCTCCAAGTGAATGATTATGGTCCTTGGCTGTTACAGGAGTGCTATCATGGATCAGATTACAAATTGGATGCTTGGAATAGTTTGGCCAGGGATGCCCACTGTTACTGGTATTCCATGCACTGGCAAACAGTGTAGAAATCACTATCAAAATCTCAGGATGAGGAAGCAGGATACCCTCAAACACTGGATTGATGAATGCAGGACTGTTGGCACTCCATAGAAGTGTGAGCATCACTTACAGTGCAGGCATTGCTTGAATGATGAAGCAGCTGCATCTGTTTATGACTGCTGATCATAATGTGTTTATTTTTTCCCAGAACTAATGCGGAGAGAACACTAAATGTGCGAACCTATGAGGGAAGATTGAGAAGGACAAGAGATTTAAGTGGTATGTTGCTTCAAAACAGTACTGTTATTTTAGCATTAGGAGAAAATACAGGTTATTGTGCTAAACACTTGTATTACATTGAGAATGCATTTGTCCATTTTAACTCAATATTATGCATGCATTAGTACGTTTAGTAAAAGAACAGTCTGGTATCACCACAAACTAAGCCTTATATAGTACACACAATTAACTCAATTAAGTAAAATCCTATTATTTAAAGAGACATAACAATTATATAAAATCATACAAAAATCCTGAACAGCTTTAAAACAAGTGTGCATTTTATAAAGTAATATCTAATCAGATAAAAAATAAATAATATATATATAATTTATTTTAAAAGGTACCAAAACAATTATATATATAATATAATATAATATAATATAATATAATATAATATAATATAATATAACCTGAACTTACCGTTTTAATGCCCTATATTTTAGTTCATGTTTAATACTGACATGCTCATTTAATCCTGGTGTTTCACTAGCATTCAGTCTTAGTTGCCATTTGACTTCAGCCCTCAATAATTTATTATTCCAATCACCACCTCTAAAATCATGCTGTACCACCTCAACTATACCAAACTTAAAACTATGACAAGGGAACATCATAATATGTTTATATAGGGCATTTTTTTCATCTTTTCTCTTAATACTATAACAATGCTCATATATCCTTCTACTCAACTTCCTTTCAGTTTTACCTATATAAAGTTGTCCACATTCTGAACAAAGGGCTAGGTAAACCACCCCCATAGTATGCATGATCCGCTCATAAAGCTAACCTCTCTATTATAAGGACCCACATTAATTTTAGGGACATCAATAATAAACTTACAATAATCACAAGCCCCGCATCTAGATGTTCCTTTCAACTTATTAGTATTACTAGAGTGATTATTTTCCAATACATATTTTAAATTATTATTCATCCTGTATGTAAACAGGGGTTTTTCACCTATAGTTGTTAACAACTCTTTATTCCCTTTGAACATTACCCAATTATTTTTAATAATTCTCTGAACTTCCCCTGAGGTTTCACCACATGTTAAAATCATAGCTTGTGAGAAAGTATTGACCTCTTCTAACTTCTTAACTGGGATTTCCTCGTCCATGCCTAAAAGGGGTTTATATCTCACATCCCACAGGTCCATGACTTCCTCTCGAATCTGTGAAACAAAAGAATAAGGATAGCCTCTAGCTAAAAACATTTCTAAAAGTAGATGGGTTTCTCTATTTACAAGTTCTTTATTAGAGCACATTCTTAAAATCCTAACCATCTGTCCCTTTACTATATATTCTTTTAACATAGTTAGGGTGACTACTCATGAACTCTAGGTAGTCATTAGAAAACGTTGGCTTCCTATACAAACTAGACTGGAACCTTTTTAGGTTAAAATCCTTAAACAATGTAACATCCAAAAAATTTATACTTTCACTGTTTGTACAACCAGTGAATTTAAAATAATCACAAACTTGATTTAAAAAATCCATTAACTTTTCATGTAATCCTTCAACTTTCCATAAAATAAACACATCATCTAAAAACCTTAGGTATAAATACCAACCATCCTTAAAGGGTGAGTTAAATAAAAACATAGATTCCCATCTGTACATCACGAGATTAGCAAAGGTCGGGGCACAACAGTTGCCCATCGCCACACCCCCAATCTGTCTAAACAATTCTCCCCCAAATGTGAAAAAAAATATATTTTAACACTAATTCCATCAATTCTAATATAAAATTAATCATACTACTACTTAAACTACTTTCCAAAACCAACACTTCTTGGAACATTTTCAGGCCTATATCATGGGGAATAGATGTATATAGGTCCACGACATCCACAGTAGAAAAACTAATACCATCATTATAAAATTCATTATTTACTCTTTTTAAAAAGTCCCAGGAATCTATTAAAATGTGCTTCACTGGTGTTATAGCACTTTTTACAACTCGGTCAATAAAACCCCCCAAGGGATATAAAATACTATTAAAACCAGGAATAATAAGTCTATAGGGTGGGTCACCCAAATCTTTATGGGTTTTGGGTATACCAAAGGCAAGTGGAATGGTTGGATGTTCTACCATCAGAAAATTAAATACTTCTTCATTAATCACCCCCTGAAATAATGAGTCCTCTATTATTAATTTAATCTTCCTATGGGCCACGTTTATCTCATTTCTTGAAACCATTTCATATTTAGATCCATCATTCAACATACAAAAAATGTTATTATGATAGTCCACATTATTAACTATTGCCATTCCCCTTCCTTATCAGGCTTCATATATCTAACTTTGTCACCACTTCTTATTTCCTCTAACAATACTTTTTCATCCTTGGTCAAATTAAAAATTCTCCTTTTATGTTCATTAAGCTTTTTGTATATTTCCTGGGAACATACATTTTCAAAGGAACTTAGAATAGGTAGTAAAGGGGGGTTATAGCAAGTTTTTTTCTTTATCATATTCTTTTTCTTGGGGTTATTTCCCTCATTATTATCTCTATTTAGTATCTTAAGATTTAATTTCCTAACAAAAATTTTCAGTTCTATTAAGGTTTTACTAACATCTTCTCTAGCTGTTGGGACAAATTTTAACCCTCTCATTAATAACTGAAACAATTCTTTACTCAGTTCTAATCCAGCATAATTATAAATTTTAAACCCCTTATATAAAAATACTAACCCATCATCAGAAACAATATCTTCAGACAGGTGATTCACCTCGATTATTCGTAGCAGTTCTTTCAACGATTCGTTGGGTTTCAATAATTGTATCGAATTCTCCCTTCCCCCCTGTCCCCTAAAAAATCATGTTTATCCAGTCTTCCTTGATTTTTGTTAAAAATCCTCTCTGACCGTCTTAATGGTGGAAATTCATTGTCATAAGAATTTACATCACTAATCTGTCTATTAACATTTTGTTTTACACTACCCATAGGTATAGACTGATTATTACTTTCACTAAAAGTGTCTAAATATGCTTTAGGTAAAGGATATGCCAACCCATGTTTATAATCATATTCATCTCTTAACAGTTTTTTTCTTTTTTCTATCTATATTATTGCACACTTCATTTTCAACTTTGTCAAATATAATATTGTACCTAAATGAATACTGGTTAAAATTAAAATCATTCAATATCAAATTATTAATTTCATCAATGTCTCTAAATAATTCATCAATTCTTTTATTATTAATTTTTAAAATAAAGTCCATCAATTCAAGGCCATGTCTGTCAAACATTTTTAAAAGTTCATCACATTCTTCCTGGCCTTTCTTAATTCCATTCAGGAACCTAAAGGCACGTAGACCCTTAGGGACCCTCCCTTTAGCCATACTTTCCTTTAAATAGGCATTATCACACTGCAATGCTCGCACCTTGTTCATTTTTATTTCGAAAGTCACTAACATATTGTCCATACTTGTCATGCCATTTTCGAATAAAGATGGAAACAAACCACATTCTTTTTTTGACCAGTCTCTCAAACGATCATGTAATCCATTGTTTACAGGGTTTATAGGTCTAAAATCAGTTTGTCCCACACTTGTAGAAGGCATAGCTTGATTTTCAGCGCTATAAGGACGCTATCGTTGTTGCTGACCCTGACTTCGAGAAACAGGAAGTGCACCTCCAACATAAGTCCCTAATGGGTTTCCGCTCCTTTCTATACCCATCGGGCTATTTGTTTTTGTATTTTATTAACAGTCTCCTGCAGTTCAGAAACCTTATTAGTAAGGTTTAAAATTAAAGCAAATACATTGTCGTTATTAGTATCCGCTTGTTGCCCACACGGAAAAGGCAAGGAATCCAACTCTTCTTCAAAAAACGGTGAGAGATCATGCTCATCCATAACCGGAACAGGGCTTAGTAGGCAGTCAATCACCCAAATCTCAACAAGTAAAAACCAAGGGTGAGGAGTGGAATAAACAACAAGTAATCCAGCAGCCACTCCGACTCCAATAACTAAAGCCCAAAAGTTTATTCACAAAACCGCAATAAAATAAAAAAATACATCCAGGTCAAGCGCTTTCATATTACACTTCATCAGAACAATTTCATCACCACAAACTCAGCCTTATATAGTACACACAATTAACTCAATTAAGTAAAATCCTATTATTTAAAGAGACATAACAATTATATAAAATCATACAAAAATCCTGAACAGCTTTAAAACAAGTGTGCATTTTATAAAGTAATATCTAAGCAGACAAAAAATAAATAATATATATATATAATTTATTTTAAAAGGTACAAAAACAATTATATATATAATATAATATAATATAACCTGAACTTACCGTTTTAATGCCATATATTTTAGTTCATGTTTAATACTGACATGCTCATTTAATCCTGGTGTTTCACTAGCATTCAGTCTTAGTTGCCATTTGATTTCAGCCCTCAATAATTTATTATTCCAAACACCACCTCTAAAATCATGCTGTACCACCTCAACTATACCAAACTTAAGTATTGTTAGAGGAAATAAGAAGTGGTTACAAAGTTAGATATATGAAGCCAAATAAGGGAGGGGGAATGGCAATAGTTAATAATGTGGACTATCATAATAAAATTTTTTGTATGTTGAATGATGGATCTAAATATGAAATGGTTTCAAGAAATGAGATAAACGTGGCCCATAGGAAGATTAAATTAATAATAGAGGACTCATTATTTCAGGGGGGTGATTAATGAAGAAGTATTTAATTTTCTGATGGTAGAACATCCAACCATTCCACTTGCCTTTGGTATACCCAAAACCCATAAAGATTTGGGTGACCCACCCTATAGACTTATTATTCCTGGTTTTAATAGTATTTTATATCCCTTGGGGGGTTTTATTGACCGAGTTGTAAAAAGTGCTATAACACCAGTGAAGCACATTTTAATAGATTCATGGGACTTTTTAAAAAGAGTAAATAATGAATTTTATAATTATGGTATTAGTTTTTCTACTGTGGATGTCGTGGACCTATATACATCTATTCCCCATGATATAGGTCTGGAAATGTTCCAAGAAGTGTTGGTTTTGGAAAGTAGTTTAAGTAGTAGTATGAATAATTTTATATTAGAATTGATGGAATTAGTGTTAAAATATATTTTTTTCACATTTGGGGGAGAATTTTTTAGACAGATTAGGGGTGTGGCAATGGGCAACTGTTGTGCCCCGAACTTTGCTAATCTCGTGATGTACAGATGGGAATCTATGTTTTTATTTAACTCACCCTTTAAGGATGGTTGGTATTTATACCTAAGGTTTTTAGATGATGTGTTTATTTTATGGAAAGGTTGAAGGATTACATGAAAAGTTAATGGATTTTTTAAATCAAGTTTGTGATTATTTTAAATTCACTGGTTCTACAAACAGTGAAAGTATTAATTTTTTGGACGTTACATTGTTTAAGGATTTTAACCTAAAAAGGTTCCAGTCTAGTTTGTATAGGAAGCCAACGTTTTCTAATGACTACCTAGAGTTCATGAGTAGTCACCCTAACTATGTTAAAAGAAATATAGTAAAGGGACAGATGGTTAGGGTTTTAAGAATGTGCTCTAATAAAGAACTTGTAAAAAGAGAAACACATCTACTTTTAGAAATGTTTTTAGCTAGAGGCTATCCTTATTCTTTTGTTTCACAGATTCGAGAGGAAGTCATGGACCTGTGGGATGTGAGATATAAACCTCTTTTAGGCAGGGACGAGGAAATCCCAGTTAAGAAGTTAGAAGAGGTCAATACTTTCTCACAAGCTATGATTTTAACATATGGTGAAACCTCAGGGGAAGTTCAGAGAATTATTAAAAATAATTGGGTAATGTTCAAAGGGAATAAAGAGTTGTTAACAACTATAGGTGAAAAACCCCTGTTTACATACAGGATGAATAATAATTTAAAATATTTATTGGAAAATAATCACTCTAGTAATACTAATAAGTTGAAAGGAACATCTAGATGTGGGGCTTGTGATTATTGTAAGTTTATTATTGATGTCCCTAAAATTAATGTGGGTCCTTATAATAGAGAGGTTAGCTTTATGAGCGGATCATGCAATACTATGGGGGTGGTTTACCTAGCCCTTTGTTCAGAATGTGGACAATTTTATGTAGGTAAAACTGAAAGGAAGTTGAGTAGAAGGATATATGAGCATTGTTATAGTATTAAGAGAAAAGATGAAAAAAATGCCCTATATAAACATATTATGATGTTCCCTTGTCATAGTTTTAAGTTTGGTATAGTTGAGGTGGTACAGCATGATTTTAGAGGTGGTGATTGGAATAATAAATTATTGAGGGCTGAAGTCAAATGGCAACTAAGACTGAATGCTAGTGAAACACCAGGATTAAATGAGCATGTCAGTATTAAACATGAACTAAAATATAGGGCATTAAAATGGTAAGTTCAGGTTATATTATATTATATTATATTATATTATATTATATTATATTATATTATATATATAATTGTTTTGGTACCTTTTAAAATAAATTATATATATATATATATATATTATTTATTTTTTGTCTGCTTAGATATTACTTTATAAAATGCACACTTGTTTTAAAGCTGTTCAGGATTTTTGTATGATTTTATATAATTGTTATGTCTCTTTAAATAATAGGATTTTACTTAATTGAGTTAATTGTGTGTACTATATAAGGCTGAGTTTGTGGTGATGAAATTGTTCTGATGAAGTGTAATATGAAAGCATTTGACCTGGATGTATTTTTTTATTTTATTGTGGTTTTGTGAATAAACTTTTGGGCTTTAGTTATTGGAGTCGGAGTGGCTGCTGGATTACTTGTTGTTTATTCCACTCCTCACCCTTGGTTTTTACAGTACAGAAGAATCAAACTGCTTTTACACTTCAAGAAAGTTATGGAGAGAGTGACTGATAACTGAATGCACAGAGTAGTAGAAAGTAAGATGGGTGATGAGCACTTCGAATTCAGATTAGGATGCAGCGTCACTGACTCAACATTTTCAGTGAGGCAGATTAGTTGAGAAGAAACTAGGGATGAGAAAAGAATCCAACTAGGCATTTCTAGACTCAGAGAAAAACATATGATAATCAAGAAAAACATGAAAGATCATGTCTCATTTATGTTTTCTGAACTGATATATTAAAACTCTTATGTAAGGTTACCAAACAATTTTGATCAATTCAAGAATGCTGTTTGAGATACTAAGCTCCAACTGTTTCAAGTTATTGATGTTGTCAAGATGAGATTAAATATCCTGTACAAAAATGAAATACAATGAAACAAGATTTTTTGATGCATAATGTATTTAAGCTGATTTATAAATGTTTAAGCCTCCTTGAATTTGTATTTTAATCTCTGATTTTGTCAAATCAATGAATCAGTGGTAGCATCATAGCAGGTTAAATCAGACTTCTGTACCTCCAGTAAAATTCTGCAGAATATCATATGTAATCAGCAGACATTCCCAGTCAAGAGTGAGATATATAATCACAACATGTCCCAGATCTTCCCCATGGCCTTCTGTATGTGGACCTTTACATGGTACACCTTGCATAGAAGATCCCAAAGAGGATTCTCATAACATTCCCAAGCCATCAGTACCAATTCTTCTCAACCAAGAAGACTGGTTATACTTCAAAGTCCTCCTATATTTCTGAATTCCTCATTTCTATTACTTTGAGTATGCCCAGCATTCCTGAGAAGAAACCACATTTCTCTCCTGGAGTCCATCCTGTTACTCAGTACCCAAACCTCATAATCATAGAAACACTGAGTGATGGAAACACAAAGTGACAAGTCATTTAAGATCTTCATCGATTGACTCAGTTCTAGTTTCAGAACCCCAGTGCAGTGCCATGTCTACTATGGTGGTGATGCTGCACCCATCCTTTTGGTGTGTCTCCTGATTGTGTCTGCCTTCAACTGTGTATAAGATCCCAAGTCACTTGAAATTCTCCACCAGAGACAGCCATTCCACACCTACAGGTAGCCTTTCACTCTTTTCTGATCTGTCATTTGGAGATACTAATTTTCATCTCAGCAACTTCATATTCAGCAGTGAATCACTCAAGTATATCCTGGAGATCAAAGTCACTTGTTAAGAGGACAACATCTGAACAATCAGCAAAAAGGCATCCTTCATGTCCTCCCCCAAAATTGAAAACCCCCTAGACTCTAGTCCATGAAAATCACAAATATTAGGGAGACGAGACATACTCTTAGGTTCATAGGTTCATAGGGTGTACTAGGCTAATCACCCTGGAGCCCTTACAATCCTAGCCCATAGAATTATCCTGGCATCATGCCACTTGACTTTAGTTCCCAGTGCCTCTGTTGAGTAAAGCCACTGGAGTGATCCCTGGGGTGAGTTTTCTATTTCCAATCCACTCATCAAGATTTCTCTCAAAGAGGCCAGTGAGGTGGTCTGTTTGTCATGTATGGGAAGTCTATTCCATAGCATGGGCAGTCTCTGAGTTATAAACCTATCCCTCCAGCTTGTTCTGTTGATTATGGCAATGAGGTTGAGGTCTGTGGAGATTGTGGTGCAGAGGTATTGAGATTTCTTTAGATGTAGCAATTCTAACATAGCTGGGTCAGACATGGCTTTCTAAGTCAAGCAGAGATCATCTCTAAGTAGGCGATATGAGACAGAGAATAGTTGGAGCTTTTTGAGTCTGTCCATATAGGAAAAGTGTTTAAGGCCTAGGATCCTCTTTGTGATGTACTTTTGCGGCCTCTCCAGTTGTTGCAAGTGTCTAATGAGGTACATGCCAAATGGGGCATTGTACTCAATGATTGCCCTAATGAGGGAAGAGTAGAGGGAGACAATGACCTCTTTCTTCCTGGATGCAATACTCTTAGTAATGAGATGTGCCACATAGAAGGACTTTCTGATGACAGTGGCAATGTGGTGGTCAAAAGAGAGGTTGCTGTCAACCTGTGTTTCCAGGTTTCTTATAATGCCTTCTATGTTCAGTGGACTACCATCAATGTGGCAATTCATGGGAACTGGGTTTTGCCCAAAAAGGATGATGGCACATTTTTGGCATTGAGCTTAAGAGCATGGTTCTGACACAAGTCGTTGGTCTCAGTAAGGCCTTTCTGTAAGACTTCAAGATCACTTGGGGAGTTAATAATAGCTCCCAAAGTGCAACCGCCTGTGAACTTTGTCAGCCAGAGTCCCTTCATGTTGGCCTGGACTTCAGAGAAGTAGATACCAAACAGGAGAGGACCCAGGACCAAACCCTGCGGGACTCCACTTGTGACTGGTCAGCAGTCTGACTTGACGTCAGCTACTTTCACACTGTGGTTTCTATCTGTGAGCCAGTTTGCAATCCACCTAGTGATATAGGGGTTGATGCCTAGCTTAGTGAGTTTTTCTATGATTCCTGAGTGGGGAATGGTATCAAAGGCCTTGGCCAGATCAAAGTAGGCTGTGCGAACCACCTTGCCTTCATCCACAGCTCTGGTGACTGACTCAAAGAAGTTGATCAGGTTGAGCAAGCATGATCTACCCTTCACAAAACAAAACTGTGTGGGATCCAGAGTTTAGAGATTCCCTATATTCTTGTTTATTAGGTCTATGGTGATGCGTTCCGTAGCTTTGTATATCAGACTCGTCAGACAAATGGAGCGATAATTCGCAGGGTCTGTAATTGCTCCTCCTTTGTGGAGAAGGATGACTGTAGCACTGCTCCATTCTGTAAGGACAAATTCTGAGGTGAGGCTGTTATTGAACAGGGCACACAGGTGAGATGCCAGTTCACTCTGTAGTTCATGTATAACACAGTCAGGGATATTGTCAGGTTCCATAGAAGCTGTATTCTTTGCCTTGGACAGTGCTGTATTAACCTGTGCAGCAGTAATACTTGGTGCCTGGCAATCTACTGGTATTGTGATTGGTCCTTTGGTGGGGAAGAGAGAGGTAAAGTTGGCACTGAATCTGTCAGCCATTATACTGGCAATATATTTTGGCTCAGTATAGGAGGTACAATTGGGCAGTAGCTCAGAAAAAAATCTAGGTATTGCTGTGGCGATTCTTTACATAACTATAGAAGGGCTTATTATTGTCGTTACTATCTGCTTCAATTCTGTTTTCGTAGCTAGCTTTAGAGGATTTGATGAGGGATCTCAACTTTTTTTGTGGTTAATAAGGGAGTTTTTCCAGTCTTGGGACTTTACCTTATTCCACATCAGTTTCCTCCTTCTGTTGTAGAGTTTGTTTATGACAGGGGACCACCATATTGGCTTCCTTTTTTCGGAGGAGAGCGTCTTGGTTCTATTGGATATGGCGAGATCCATACATTTTTGTGTACGTGTTTGTACAGTGCATTGGTGTATGACTCAGCAGTCATGCAACTATTCTCCATTTGCATGGGTGCCATGAAGTTAGCCACCTCTGTTTTTAGGAGCCCAAAGTTAGCTTTGGAGAAGTTTTCATGGTGGTTACCTTTGTGGGAGGGTGGGAGTGGGAATGATGTGGATTTCCAAGGTGATTAGTTTGTGGTTGGATCTAACTAAAGAGGAGTTGACTATTGGTGTAGAGCAACTGTCATCCATGTTAGTAATAATCAGGTCAAGGATGTTGCTACCTCTAGTGGGGGTAAGAATGAGCTGGACCAAGACATTGGACTTAATGATGTGTATTGGTACATGAGTAGTTTTGCCAGTTAATGGAAGGGTAGTTGAAGTCACCCAGTATGAGAGTGTTAGGTTGGACCCTAATATTCTCCAGGGTGCTTAGGAACATGGAATGTGAGTCTTGGGACATGGTTGGGAACCTATAGCAGGCAACGACCTGAATCGCTGTCTTACCAATGTTAGCTGCACCTGAAGTATCTCTGATGAGTTATGTTGGACTTCCAGTCTGGAGATGTGCCCATCCTTTATGAATATGGAAATGCAACTGCCTTTAGAGCTTTGGTCCAAGTTCTGGGGCCGAAAGGTGTGGAATGAGATATAGCCTGGTAGTGCAGGGGTGTTTTCTGCTACCTTGAACCAGGTCTCTGTCACAGCACAAATGTTGATGTTCTCCATTTTAAGGAGTGGTTTGAGTGAGTGCATTTTGAGATTTTTAGACTTCTAGCATTGAGCAGCATGACCCACAGATTGCATTTGTTTGTAGCTGTTACGGTGGTAATTTGGTCTTTGGAACACCGCTTAAAAAAGGCACCATACGTGTGGCAAGAGCCTTGGCTAGTATCCAGAAGCCCTGGAATGACAGATGCAGGCCATCTCTGGCAAAGCATTAAGGTCTGTCAGTCATGTCATCCCAGGCAGACAGATACTGGATCTCCTTAGAATGACACCAGAAACAGCCAGTTGTTGAAATCAATAATTTTCTGCTTGAACTGTGGTATCATTCTGGGTGATGGTAGGAGGCTGTTCAGGGCTAGGGTCATACCTGCCTGGGCTACATAATCTGAGAGCTCCTCCATGTCTCATTTCATGTAGTCCAGGGAGATGCATCTCAGATCATTCACTCCCACATGTACAATGACAAAGTCATAGTTGTACCTGTTGCTGAGGGAACTGAGTGCGTGTGTTATGTGGCGGATCCTGGCACCCAACAGGCAGCTGACTGTTGCTTTCTCCTTATTCAACCTAGTGAGTGGGACATCAGTGTGCCTCACTATTGAGTCACATATGACTAGTGCATTGGGCATGCTGTTTTGCCTTAGGGGCTTTGGTTGAGTGACACACTGTTTAGGAGAGTCATGTGTCTCGTGATTAGTGTTGTGTTGAGATGGTCGAGTGCATTCGAGAGTTATGTGTGTCATGATTAGTGTTTTATTATGGTGGTCGGGTGCATTTCTGTCTTGGAGGTCTCTGCTATTTGGGTAGATTTTTATTGCCAGCCTCCGCGAAGGTGGGTATGTGGTTTGTGTTTTCATGTATAGGCAGTGCTGGTGTGTGTTCTGGAGGGCTATGTGTTCCATGTGGTGTGGTGCAAGTGTTGACCTTCTCCTCTTGGCCAGCTATTCCAGTCTTGGCTGGAGAGTGTGTGGCTTACAATTTGGATATATAAGTGCATCTCTTGCAAGTCTGAATGTTGGGAGGTAAGAGGAGAGGGTTGTCAGTGTACATGAGGCAGTTGCTACATTGCCTCAGGATGCCAGAGTTCAACAGGTTAATAGGAGAAAGCACAGGGAACTGACCTTTAGACATGCCTGGAGGGGTGGGCATTAATAATAAGTACTGGAGCTGTTTCCTTGTAGAATGTTTAGTGCTGATAGCACTTTTATGTGCTACAATAATTGTTACAAGAAGTCTGGTAAAGTGCTGGACTAATAAGCTAGTAAAAGTGCAGGAGAGGAGAGAACTAGCAGATCTAAGGGAAAAATTGAAGAACAGACTTTTTGGCACTATTCAGAAGCTTACAAACAGTCTTGGATACAGCAAATCTGTATCTGGACTAGACTAGTTACAGGAAAGGCAAGAAACAAGCACAAACATGGGCTTTTAAACCAGAAAGTTGAAAGAGATGGAAAAAATGCCCAAACAGCCAATAAGCTACAATTTTTGGGCCGGAAACCACTCCTCTTGTGGTAGATAAGGCTACCTAGTGCTTACCACTCCCACTGATAAGCTAGAAGGCTTCCCTCCTACACAGAAAGGCTTGGAGGGCCTCAGAAGCTTACATACAGTCCTGGATGCAGCAAATCTGTATCTGGACTACACTAGTTACAGGAAAGGTGGGAAACAAGTGCAAATGTGGGCTTTAAAAACAGAAAGCTGAAAGAGATGGAAAAACTGCCCAAACAGCCAATAAACTACAATTTCTGTGCCAGAAACCGTTCCTCTTGTGGTAGATAAGGTACATGGATTTCTACTTTTATCTTGAATGTTTATGACTCAATGCCAAGGAATCGGGCACATATCTCACTCAAATAGGAATCTCATACTGAGATGGACATTGACCCACAGTTCCACAAGCATGGTGGAAATTGCATTGGAGCGTCTGAATAAGAGACTCAAATATTTAATAAGATGTGTGTTTTTAAATACCTGGCAATAAGTATTGGCAGGGAATCTGATAAGCACCATCCTTATGAAATTAGAATACAGATTTTAAATGGGATCACTACCTTAGGTTGCTACACCGGATGTAATGTTCCAGACTTCTGTTCATTTCATTCAGAAAATGTTAGTTATTAACTATCTAGTCACTAATTCATTTAAATAAATAAATAAATTGTGCCCTTACTATCTGGCTTGTAAAACTAGAATGCATGTCCCCCATCCTTACAGGCAGCTGATCAAAAACTGAACTGTGTCCCAAGGTTATATTCCAGTAGGTATATTCAGTATTGGAACTGCAATAACTCAGTCAGTTATCAATCTGTCTCTGCTTGTGCAAGTCTTATGTAGGGCATTGTATGTCTTTTGCTATGGCTCAGTCTTTTGCAGATGCTATCTTGTTTTTATCGCTACATGTCCAAGTAAGGAGGGTAAGACTTAACAAATGAGATGCCCATAGGAAAGTATCCTTTTACATAGCAGAACATCTCCAAGAGCATTAACCTTGGAACAGAGCACATATTTGTGAAACAAGAATTAGCTTCCTTTTTAAACAATAATATATTTCCAAAGTGACAAATGTAATTTAATGCAATTTTATTCATGTTCTTGTACATACTACAATTTACTCAAAACTCAAGTACAATTATCTTTTAAGCAATTGTTTATTATTTGATAAAGCTTTAGTTCAGTATAATTCACTTCTCATGCATAATTCTTTGAAAGAGTGGTAGCATTTTTAAGTATTTACAATGTTTCTCAGACCTTTTGAAGTGAGCATGCAAGGTTTCACAGGTAAGTATTAGGCTAGCTGCCCTTGGGGGTCATTTTAAGTTTAGCCAACTACTCTTTTAAAGGGGAGAATAAAACTATTTAGCTTGTAAATGTGAGGTAAACACCTTAACTGTTGTGCCAACCCTCAATTCATCTTTTAAAATCTTTAAGTTGGCTTTAGAAAACAGCTAAATCCCAAATCAGGGAAGTACTATAGCAGGAATACATTCACTCCTCAATAATAGAAATGGTTTAATTCAATATTTAGGGCTTTCTCAAAAGAATATTACCAAGATTCAATGGCTTTGAATATTCAAATATTATAAAACATTAATTAACAATAAATTAATGATTCAGTAGGCATTTATACTTTTTCTTTGTTTATGGCTTCCTTCCAAAAAAGAATATTTACATTTGCAAGAATTTAAAAGACACACTGCTATTTATACTCTAGAAGCAGTAATTCATTTCATAATATCCTTACAGTAATCCTTAAATATATCTTTAAAAGAGTAAAACACACCTTTATTCATTTTCCAAGAGATTCAAACCATTGCTCTTTTGCACTGTATAAACACAATGTTTAGAAAACTTTACAATTTGTATCATGTCTTGATATCCAGATAATTGTATTTAATAAAGCGAAGTTCTAGATCACTAGATTGAAAGTTTTTGTTTTGTAAGAAATCATTACATTTGTTTTTCTTTGATAAAAGAATGAAATTAGAAAAAAATATGCCTCAGCCAAGCTTATTTAGCAGCAAAACTAAATTTCATGTAAAATGTTATAAAAGGCTGTAATTAAGGAAGCTAATCATGAAAACACCAGATGTAACAAAATAATAGTGAAAGTATAAAAATAATGTATACAGTCTATAAGCAACATGTCAATGGATATCTCCACATTTTGAGTGTTTGAAAGGGACTGCTGTGATAATTAAAATACGGAGTCAAATACAAACATTAAGTAGGAAATGTAATCATTATGAGATTGCATTAGGCGTAGGAGGGAATGGCAAACTGTCTGGTATTAAATATGACAAGAGAAAAGATAAATATGACATACACACAACATTGGCAGTACAAAACTATTCTAGAAATTGTTGATAAAATAATTAGCTATTCTGATCAAAGAGCAGAAATCAGTGTTAACTCTACATAAATTTAGAAGTGCTATTCAGAAGGTACAGCTAGAATCCGCAGATATCAACAACGAAGCAAAGGGACAGGTAATCTAATGATGCACATCAGATAGCAGAAAAGCTATGGCTAAATCTGAGGAGACACTTTCCCTATTTTTAGACTTTGCCTGACTCAAAAATTTAACAAACAAGAAAGGTAAAAAATATGCAAGAATAAGGGAAAAGCAGTAAATAATACATTCAAAAGAGAAATATGCTGTAAAAAAGTAATATCTGTGCCAGTGTACATTAAGTTGAAAATAATATTCAAACAGTGCAGAAACCGTGGTAGCAATTATGTATATACGTACTCAGAAATAAGACAATATGTGTGAAATGCAATAGGTGCAATAATTTTTCCAGAGTGCATACAGCAAGTGACAGATAGTGGCAAATAACAGACACTAGTATTCACAGGCCACTGCTTGTACAAAGAATGAGGAAAACATTAAGTAGTCACAACAGATATTGGCAAAGAGCAGAATACATGCATGTTCAATGCATAATAAGCTAAGCAAATGCTCATTCTTTCCTAGCTTTTACGGTACCCAGTTTATTCTGTTCTGAGTGACATGAGGGCTAGACATCATTTGGAGCATATTTATGTATGTGTTGTTACAGAAACTTGGCTTAAGTGTCAAGAGAGCACTCCCTCAATACCTGGCATCTGTGTTTATCTGTACCTTTTTAGTGATTCCCTTCTTCTCCCACCTGGGTCTATTAGCACCAAAGCCACAATTTGAACTCAGGTTTTTCTGGATCATAGTCCAACACATGACTATACATCTACAAGTGTTACTTAAAGAGATGCAGTTCTTACCAAATAGGATCACCTATCAGATCATAGCATTGTACTGGACCACATTGTCTCCAGAAAATCACACAACATTCTTAAATATTTTGATGCACTGCCAATAAGCAGGAATATGTTATCCTATGTGATTTTAACTGTCTATTGATAAACTTGGGACATATACCACAAACCTAGGATATGCACAAAATTAATTGATTTTATATGCAAGGACTCCCTGGACTAGACTGTTAATGACCTACTAGAGAGCAAAATATTTTTGACCTGGTTTTTAGTAAACTTAGTATCTGTATGTACCATCATCAACATATCTCCCTCACTGGTCAAGTCAGACCACAAACTAGTAACCTTCTCTATCACAATTTCCAAACTGTCAGAAGCAAATATCACAGAATTCAAGACCATTAAATGTATAAATCTCCTGCAGCTCTGTCTTGAAGTTTCTATATTCAAGTTTAACAATATTACCCATAATGCTGATACTACTAGAAGTAATTTAAATACATTCTACTTGCACCCAAGAAGTGCACTAATTTGGCATTTCCAATTTGATTTAAGCAAGTGGGAAGGTTTAAAAGTAAACCAGCATAGCTATCCTCAAACATTAATAAACTGTAAAGTGCATTTCTGTGAATTTGTGCAGAGCTGATGTAGTAGAGAGCTCAATTCTCCTGGCTGTGAGCAAAGTTGGAATCTATTCCCATCTGATATTCCAAACTGATTATACTTTTTGCAACTCAGTTTGCACTGTGCTGTATTTATATATTTGTTTTATTATTTCAATATTTGCTATATTGTTTCTGCCCTTTGTTGTTGTCTACACTGTTTTTCCCTACCTTCCCTCCCAAGTGTTCTTATAGTCTTAAACTTGGTGGCTTTGGATTTGCCCACCCCTGCTGTAAACCTGATTTTAGTCACTGGTCCCAGTCCAATCTCATTTGACCACTCAACATAATGCAGTGAGATTATTTGGGCAGGACTACCCACTTGCTTCTTTGACTTTGAACACTATACCCTGTCCTGTCTCATCAGCTCAGTGTACTAAGTAGAGAGACAGCATTTGGGCAGGCCTACCCCCTTAGTTCCTTAATCTTTTCTGTTTCCTCCTTCTCCACTATGAAAAAAAAGGTGCACTTTATTCAGCTGCTTCTACTGTAATTGTGTTCTTCATACTTTATGACCTTATTTTTGTTGTGTGCTCTTAGGTGTTCAAGTGCTTTTATTCTGCTCCATTTATTACTGCTTGTTAATAGTTTAATTAAATGTATCTGTTATTCTAAGCATTTCTGACTTTGGTATTACCACTTGTGCTTCATGCCAGTAACTTTATATTTAAGATGGTTCTTGTGGGTGACACTCTTGTGAACAAACCCTTAACAAAACCCTCTCTCCATAAGTCTGCCCAAGCATTCGGAACATTATTTCTGGACAATTCCCATAACTTTCTCCTGCCAGCATGGTCGACATGGGCATACTGAGGCAGTGTAGCAACTGCCTCATGTTTACTGACAGCCCTCTTCTCTTAGCACATAATTCTTCCACCTGTGAGAATTGCATGCACATCAGTAACCGGGAGTCCAAGCTCTCTCACTCTACAGTCACTAATCCTGACAAAGAAGAGATTGTCAGCACAAACATCACACAACTCACATCACATAGCCAAGCACAACACACACAGACCTATGCAAAGGTCCTCAATAAAAACTTACATAAATAGCAGAGACCTTCAAAACACACTCCCACACATTCCACACACAACACCAAACACCACACACAGCAGACAACACACCGGTGGCTCACAGGCACAGCTCATAATGCAAAACAATAAATCATCACAGCCCACAAGACATAACAATAAACCAAATACACTAGTCATTGGTGACTCAATTGTGAGACACACCGATGTCCCCCTCCCCAGTCTCGACAAAGAGAAGGTCACAGTTAGTATTCTGTCTGGTGCCAGAATCTGCCACATCACGCCTGCACTTAAGTCTCTGTACTACAAGTACACGTATGACTGTCATTGTACATGTTCATGTGAATAACTTAAGATGTACGTCCCTTGACTACATGAAGAGAGACATGAGTGAACTCTCAGAGCATGTGTTACAGGCAAGCATGACCCTATCCCTAAGTAGCATCCTACTTTCACCAAGAATAATACCAAAATACTAACAAAAAATAATTGACTTCAACAATTGGCTTAGTTTCTGGTGTCATTCCAAGGGGATTCAGTACCTGTTTGCCTGGGATGACATGGTCGACAGGACTCGATGCTTTGCCAGAGATGGCCTTCACCTGTCACCATTGGGTTTCCAGATCCTGGCCAAGGCTCTCGCTCCCCCATTGTGCCTTTTTTAGGCAATGTCCAAAAGACAAACCTTTCAACATAAAAGATCTGTCATAAAACAAACTGAAGGTCATGCTGCTTAACACTAGGAGCCTAAACCTCAAAATGGATTCACTGGAAGCCCTCCTTGCACTGGAAGATGCTGATATCTGTGCGGTCACAGAAAATTGGTTCAGGGCTGAGCAGAGCACCCCTGCCTTACCAGGCTATACCCCATTCCACACAGTCTGATCCCAAAATGAGGTTGAAAGACTAAAGGTGGTGGAGTATCTATCTTCATCAAGAACAGACACAACTCCAAATTGGTTTGCCAGCATGACACACTGGAAATACTCCAGGTACAACTGACAGTTGGCAAGACACCCATCCAAGTTATAGCTAGCTATAGACCCCCCCATGACTCAGGACACCCACTCCTCTTAGTTGGCTCTACTAGACTCCATCAAGGTACCCCCTAACACCCTGATCCTTGGTGACTTCAACTACCCCACCTTAGACTGGGTGAACTATTCTTGCACTAATGCACTGTCTCAACAATTCCTCAATGCCATCAGTTCTAATGTACTATACCAGCTCGACTCATCCCCCACAAGGGGAGATAACATTCTGGACTTGGTTCTTACCAACATGGGTGACTGCTGCACCACTTCTATAGTATGTTCTTCCTTGGTTAGATCAGATCATCGGACTGTCTCAACCAAAGTTTCTATCCCACCCAACCCCCCCCCAGCTGAAATCAAGCTAAAAAACTTCTCAAAAGCTGACTGCAACCTCCTAAGGGAAGGTATCTGTAGCTTCCCACCCCTCCCAAGGATGCAGACAACTATGCTGACCAGTATGCTAATGCAGCTTACAAGCACCTGTACATCTGCAAGGACTTAGCCATACCCAATAGAACTAAAACCTGCTCCTCAAGGAAACACAAACCTATTTGGTGGACATCCTCTATCAACAGGCTTTACAACAATAGGAAGAAACTGTTCTTCAAGGGTAAAAGGGAACAATTTCCAAATTGGAAAAAGTCCCTCCTTAGTCTCAACAAGCAAATTAGATCACTAGTATAAAAAACCCAAAGGCAATTATGAATCAAAACTAGCCTCCATAACAAAGAGAAACCATAAAGTCTTCCTCAGTTAGGTCAGGAACCTCCATGGAAAAGCTCAAGTTTGTTCTGAATTAGTACTTAACAGTATCACATACACTGATCATGTTGACTTAGCCAACCTGCTAGCAGATAGGTTCAGTGCAAACTCCCCCCCCCCATCCCACCAAAGGCCCTTTTGGCATCCCCGATACTTATCCTGCACCTCACACCTCCATAGATCAAGTGTCACAGGCCCTATCCAAGGCAAAAAACACAGCTTCCATGGGACTTGATAGTATCCCAAGATGCATTCTGCACCATTTTCATTTTCAGGAAGAACTGGCTTCACCATTGAGCACCCTATTCATCCACAGCCTAAGTACTGGCTTCATTCCAAAAGAGTAGAGAACCGCCATTGTCATCCCCTTGCACAAAGGTGGTACCACTACTGACCCTGGAAACTATCACCCCATTAACTTGACAAGTCTGATCTGCAATGCCATAGAGCATATTATTATGGATTGCATAAACAAGGACTTAAGCAATCTCCGAGCACTTGACCCCACCCAGTTCGGATTCGTCATGCGCAGATCTTGCCTGTTGAATCTGGTCACCTTCTTTGAGACTGTCACCAAGGTCCTGGATGAGGGAAAGTCAGTACTCACAGCTTATTTTGACTTAGCCAAGGTCTTTGACACAATCCTCCACTGAAGCATCATTAAAAATGCTAACACAGCTCGCATAAATCCCTATCTCAATAGGTGGGTGGCCAAATGTCTCACCGACAGTACCCTCAAAGTCAAAATAGGCACCTCCAATATCAGACCTGTCACTAGTGGAGTTCCCCAGGATCTGTTGTGAGACCCCTACTGTTTGGCATCTATTTTTCAGAGGTACAGGCAAAGACAAAAGGCCTGTGGCTGACCAAGTTTGCCAATGACTGTAAGTTGGGTGCTGTCCTTGACTCCCCAAATGATGTTAACATACTGCAAGAGGGTCTCACAGCAACTAATGACTGGTGCCAAAGTTATGGTCTCAAGCTGGATGCAAAAGAATATATCATCATACCATTCAGCAAAGACACAGCCCCTACTGATTACCACATCAGTGGCAACTCCCTAAGCACACAACCTGTGGTGAGAGACCTGGGCACTCAAGTTGATAACAATCTCACATTCGACCATCATGCAATGGCAGTGGTCAGAAATGCCTTTTACTTGGTTCATTTCATAAGTAAAGGGATTGCATCCAGAAAAAAGGAGGTTATTACCTCCCTATACTCCTCCCTCATTAGACCAATAATTGAGTATAATGACCTGTTTTGGATGTACCTCTCCAAACATTTGCACCAACTGGAAAGGCCACTGAAATACCTCACAAAGAGAGTCTATTGCATCCAACACCTGTCCTATGTGGACAGGCTCAAATCACTATCACTCTACTCGGTATCGCACAGATTGCTCAGGGGTGACATTAAGAAAACCTGCTGGAAAGATAGGTTTGTCTCCCAGAAGCTGCCCCGTCTCTGGAATAGACTTCACATACATGTCAAACAGAGCACCTCACTGACCCACTTCAAGCACAACCTTAATGAGTGGATGGGAAACCACAAATTTATCCCAGGGGTTCTACCTATGTCCCTCACTGACAGGGGAAACAGGTGCTGTCTGAGGTTTCTTTTGGGGGATAAACTCTTGGCTATCCTTGTAAGGGCCCCAGGGCCATTAACCTAGTAACCTCCAATGATCCTATGATAATAAAAGGAAGAAACTCTTTAACCTATATAGCAGAACAAAAGACCCCTAGATTAAGGGGATCATCAAATAGGATCACACAGTCATAGGATTATAGGAGGTTACTAGGCTAACAGCCCTAAAGTCTTTTTAAGCCTTGCCATTCTTGCCCAATTTTCCCATTTATCAGTTCTTACTGATTAGAATGACTTTGGTATTTGCTTGTTCCTTAGGGCATATAAGCAGCCCATGTACATAACCAACACAGGCAACAAGCAAGGGGTAAAGTTGTGATTTCCTATCCATTGGTCCAAATTGTGTTTTAATAGGCTTAGGGAAGAACTCTGCTTCACATGAATGGGGAGAGTCTGTACCAGAAAAGGGGTAATTTCTGAGACATATACCTGTCCCTCCAACATGTTTTACTTATTTCACATACAAGGCTTAGATCCTTAGATTTGGAAATTCTAGTCCTGTTTGTTTTGAAAATGTGTAGCAGATCCATTAGGGCTGGATCAGGAATGCCTTATAGGTTAGGCATAGATTGCCTCTCAGTAGTCTGTAGGAGATTGAGTATATGGCCAGGGCTTTGAGGTGGTGTGCATAGGACACGTTATTTACACCCCATATTCTTTTAGTGAGGAACCTTTGCCTACAGAAATTTGGAGGATTAGAAACTTAGCTAAGGGATGTCATTATAATGCAAATTGATATTGGATGACCTGCCAAAAATGCACAGGTGCAAAGGGGATATATATATATAAATATATATATATATATATATATATATATATATATATATATATATATATTATTTATATTATATATATATATATATATATATATATATATATATATATTTTTATATATATATATATATATATATATATATATATTTATATTATATATATATATATATATATATATATATATATATATATATATATATATATATTTATATTATATACATATATATATATATATATATATATATATATATAAAATCTTTGCACAGAGGCACATAGATAGGAAATGAACCTGAGAAGGTAGCACTTTGAAGCAGCAGTGCTAACCATTGTGTCACCCACTGATTAAGCAATTAATCATAATACAAAAGTAAAGATTCCTAATCAGAAAATGAATCAATCGATTGGAAAACACTATTAATAGGATACCCTAGAAGTAAGCATGAATCCAACAAGCAATGATACCACCAGTTTAATAAAAGTATTTAAAAAATACATATCGGATTTAACGCTTTCATCCACTGCAATGTGGACTTCTTCAGAATAGTTTTAATTAATCATTTAGCTCCTTTATATACTTTCAGGTGCCAAATTAACAGATTTCATTCCTTTAAAAAGACATGCATAAATAAAAATATTTTTTATACCTATATCATGCATTTAATAAAAACTCAATATAATCTTATTCAATAAATATCCCAAGAACAATAACTCTTACTTTTCCTGTAATAATTAATTCTAAAAGAACATAAAATCATATGTGTGTCATACTTTCTCGTTACCCTTAAAAAACACTATATAACTAAATGTCAAAAATAATTATAGTAAATATATAAACTCTTGCACTGATAATCACATCACAGCATTTAGTATTTGCTATTATATAACATGTGATGAAAAATACATAAGTGTTCTATTTTATATATAATGGCTCAGTACAGAGATAAGTATTTTATTAATGCATTATTTAATCTCAAGCACATGCTTGTATATCTCTATCACTAAAATAAACTTGTTGTATTGTTATATATTACTTTATTACAAAATATTTTATTATTATTCTACATTCCCTAAGTGTATCTCTGCAACATGGGTTTTATAGTTATATAGTCATTTAATCCAGAAGCAGTTGAGGCATTTGTTAAAATTTGCCATCTCACTTCTCTTTCTCCTAAGATGGCTTTATGGTTGCCTCCTCTATGTCCCATCTTTTCGAATATGGCAAATCGGAATTCATGACTATCCCCATATTTTGCAACATGTCTAGAGAGTGCATTAGTGCTGTCATTTTTTCTAATAGCATATATATGATCGTATATTCTTTTTTTGAACATTCTTTCTGCCTTTCCTATGTAGAAGCTGAGACAGGTCAAACACTTAGCCATATATATGATATTCCTGGTATTACAGTTGCCATACTGCAATACAATCTTAGTCTTGTTTGTATTTTCCAAGGTAATACCTTATTTTTCAAATATGGCGTGACACTCTCCACAGCTTCCACATCTCCTTGTACCCTTTCTCTGCTGATCAATTCCCCATATTATATTACTCCTCTCTAAAATCAATTTCACATTAATTCCCATTTTATAAACAAATAGAGGGGTCTCTCCTACTATAGTCTTTATTTCATTATCCACAGTGAGAATGTTCCAATGCTTGCTTAGTATGTCTTTTATTTATTTTGCCTGAGGCGAATATTCCAATATACAAGCTGTATTATATCTATCTACTCCATTATCAACTGTTAGCTTATTTAATTGTTGTTTACATAGAACTGATGTATATTTTTTCCCCCATTCATTAATTACATACTTTTTCATATCATTCAATAATTCTGCTGGGTATCCTCTGGACCTAAATAATTCTTTTATAAATTCTATCTCATCTAACATCTCTGTATAAGTTGATGTCATCCTTGCCGCTCGTATACACTGTCCTTTAAATATACTCTTCTTCATTTTATAGGGATGGTTACTAGAGTTCTCTAAATAATTGTTAGAGAAGGTATTCTTTCTATGAATTTGAGATTTAAATCCATTACTTGTACTGGATATATAAGTATCTAAATACGCAATACCCTCAGTACTATAACTGTGTGTGAATTTTAAATAATCACTCGTACTGTTAATATAATCTATAAATAAACTAATAGTTTGTTCTGGACCATCCCATAAAAAAAAAAAAATCCAAAAATCTTGAGTAGTATCTAATGTGCTTATAGTATTCACTTTTAATATTTTTTCAGTTTCCCAATCAAGCATAACTAGGTTGGCAAAAATAGGGGCACAAGCAGCCTCCATTGCCACTCCTCTAGTCTGCCTATAATGTTCTCCTTTGAAATAGATGAAATTATACTCTAGTACAATGGACATTAATTCCATAATTAAATTTATCTGGTCCCATTTCAGGTTTGAATGTTGTCTAATACTATTACAAAAACTTTCCAATCCTTTCTGCTTGGGGATACTTGAAAATAAATCTATCACATCAACAGTGATGAATATAATTCCCTTTTTCCATAAATCTGATGTTATATTACCAAGAAAGGCCCAAGAATCCTTAATTAAATGTGGAATCTTGTTGTAAATATGCTTAAGCCTTCTAACGATGGCTATTCCAAATGGAAATGTTTTTGAATGACTTCCTGATATAATGGGACAGAAAGGCGGATTTGTGATATTTTTATGCACTTTTGGTACACCTACTATTGTTGCCAATATGGGATGCTCAACACTCAAAAATTTATAAGTGTCACTTGTTATATGTCTATCTAATAAAAACTCTTCTAGGAACATATCTATACATCTATATCCAATGTTTATTTCATTTTTTTGATACTGAGACACAATTCCCTGATTCATGAAGGATTTGCTACATTTTGTTAATATATTCATGTGCATCGTACATAACTACCCCCCTCCCTTATCAGGCTTCATTATTCTGATGTTTTTGTCTTCCTTAAGCCATTGTAATAAATGAATCTCATCATTAGATAAATTACTATATTACTATAAATCTGAAATGGGACCAGATAAATTTAATTATGGAATTATTGTCCATTGTACTAGAGTATAATTTCATCTATTTCAGAGGAGAACATTATAGGCAGACTAGAGGAGTGGCAATGGAGGCTGCTTGTGCCCCTATTTTTGCCAACCTAGTTATGCTAGATTGGGAAACTGAAAAAATATTAAAAGTGAATACTATAAGCACATTAGATACTACTCAAGATTTTTGGATATTTTTCTTTTTATGGGATGGTCCAGAACAAACTATTAGTTTATTTATAGATTATATAAACAGTACGAGTGATTATTTAAAATTCACACACAGTTATAGTACTGAGGGTATTGCGTATTTAGATACTTATATATCCAGTACAAGTAATGGATTTAAATCTCAAGTTCATAGAAAGAATACCTTCTCTAACAATTATTTCAAGTACTGTAGTAACCATCCCTATAAAATGAAGAAGAATATATTTAAAGGACAGTGTATACGAGTGGCAAGGATGACATCAACTTATACAGAGATGTTAGATGAGATAGAATTTATAAAAGAATTATTTAGGTCCAGAGGATACCCAGCAGAATTATTGAATGATATGAAAAAGTATGTAATTTATGAATGGGGGAAAAATATACATCAGTTCTATGTAAACAACAATTAAATAAGCTAACAGTTGATAATGGAGTAGATAGATATAATACAGCTTGTATATTGGAATATTCGCCTCAGGCAAAATAAATAAAAGACATACTAAGCAAGCATTGGAACATTCTCACTGTGGATAATGAAATAAAGACTATAGTAGGAGAGACCCCTCTATTTGTTTATAAAATGGGAATTAATGTGAAATTGATTTTAGAGAGGAGTAATATAATATGGGGAATTGATCAGCAGAGAAAGGGTACAAGGAGATGTGGAAGCTGTGGAGAGTGTCACGCCATATTTGAAAAAGAAGGTATTACCTTGGAAAATACAAACAAGACTAAGATTGTATTGCAGTATGGCAACTGTAATACCAGGAATATCATATATATGGCTAAGTGTTTGACCTGTCCCACCTTCTACATAGGAAAGACAGAAAGAATGTTCAAAAAAAGAATATACGATCATATATATGCTATTAGAAAAAATGACAGCACTAATGCACGCTCTAGACATGTTGCAAAATATGGAGATAGTCATGAATTCCGATTTGCCATATTCGAACAGTTAAAGATGGGACATAGATGAGGCAATCATAAAGCCATCTTAGGAGAAAGAGAAGTGAGATGGCAAATTTTAACAGATGCCTCAACTGCACCTGGATTAAATGACTATATAACTATAAAACCCATGTTGCAGAGATACACTTAGGGAATGTAGAATAATAGTAAAAGATTTTGTAAGAAAGTAATATATAACAATACTGCAAGTTTATTTTTGTGAAAGAGATATACAAGCATGTGCTTGAGGTTAAATAATGCATTAATAAAATACTTATCTCTGTACTGAGCCATTATGTATGAAATAAACTCTTATGTATTTTTCATCACATGTTATATAATAGCAAATACATGCTGTGATGTGATTATCAGTGCAAGAGTTTATATATTTACTATAATTATTATTGACATTTAGTTGTATAGTGTCTTTAAGGGTAACGAAAAAGTATGACAAATATGATTTTATGTTCTTTTAGAATTAATTATTACAGGAAAAATAAGAGTTATTGTTCTTGGAATATTTATTGAATACGATTATATTGAGTTTTTATTAAATGCACGATATAGGTATAAAAAATATTTTTATTTATGCATGTCTTTTTAAAGGAATGAAATTTGTTAATTTGGCACCTGAAAGTGTATAAAGGTGCTAATTGATTAATTAAAACTATCCTGAAGAAGTCCACATTGCAGTGGACGAAAGCACTAAATCCGATGTGTATTTTTTAAATACTTTTATTAAACTGGTGGTATCATTGCTTGTTGGATTCGTGCTTACTTCTAGGGTATCCTATTAATAGCCTTTTCCAGTCGATTGATTCAATAGTCGTTTCAAGCGCTATTCAACTGTTTTTTTACATTGTAATCAGAAAATGAAGAAACTCAAAATGCATGTCATAGATCACATGGCAAGGCATGACCAAAAGAAAACAGCACAGTTCTGTGTACTAGATGGAAAACACTCCAATCTGTTGGGTTATTGAATAGCCATATATTTTGGCATCATGCACATTTTATACAATGTGACTATGAGTAATCCTGAAAAGAGACCAGGGACAGATAATCCATTACAGGAGTACAAATGTATATATAAGTGCACTGGAAAACTGACAGAGTACCAGTTAAAGCTGTATATAGGTCATTAGGTTACTTGTATAGCAGAACCACAAAACAAGATACTCTTTTACCTCAAAGACAAGGTTGAAAAAGAGTTGCACGAACTTTTAGTGAAAGGCGTTACAGAGCAAATTTTTTCATCTACTCCATCGATTCCAATTAAGGATGACAACCAACCCTAGCAATCCTTCTGAGGTTAAATTTCACATTGGCATGAAAACTGCAAACAAAGCAGTTTAGAGAAAATATACTTCACATTAATGCCCAATGATAATATTCAAAATATTTGATTTCAGATCAGGATTTTACCGTACTGAACTTTATATAGAAAGCAGATGTATCACAAACTTCTTAACATGCATGAAATACAAAAGGTTGTTTTCTGAGTAAGCTGTTTTCCTTATTTACTCTATCCTGTTGAATAATAGTGATGAGGAAAACCAGAAATGATAAACACTGCAGCAATTACATTATAGTGCATGGATTACTGTAATTATGCTCCAATATAATTTACAAAAACTCTCGTTCAGCACTAATCTAGTATGAGACCTGATCTTAACAATGCTTAATCTCTATGTCTTGTTAAGATCACATCTGGTGCTAGCCATTAAAAGATAACAGGTATTTTGGAACCGACTGCTTCCCATAGACAGGGAATACAAAATAGCTTCTCTTGCTCTCTGTTTGAGAGCACTTACCATCTGCATTACTGACTTTCAAAGCTGGCACAGCACTTTGCATTTGCACCGGATAGTGCAGTGGTGAAATGATTAACATTGTCACCTCACAACAAGAGGTTCTCTGGTTCGATTCTTGGCTGGGCTGCCTTCTGTGTGGAGTCTGCATGTCCTCCTTGCATTTGTGTGAGTTTCCTCCAGGTGCGCTGGTTTACTCAAAGGTTACAAAGACATGCATTCGGAGCATTTCTCCCTGGGCCTCTGCTGAAAATTGACTCGTTCAAAGTGAAACTTTCCAGATAAATAAATATTATAACTTTTAGTACATGTCACACATAAATCCTCATGCACTAGAAAGAATTATGACTGGATCTCTGATCATAAGTTTATATTTTGTGTTCCTGAAGTGGATACAAAGTTTCAGCTCTCAGGCTTTGTTCTTGAGGTGAATTTCTTGACATCCATGTCTCAAACACATAATAAGAAGGTTACAATTGGAGGCCTGATCATAATATTCCATAGTGTATATAGAAAGAGGTAAAGATGTGATGAATCAATAACAGTACCGAATATCTTAGAAGAAATTGGCCAATTTAAAGAAAAAATATCCTTTTGAAAAAAAAAAAAACGTTATAAATTTTGTGATTTACTTTTCTTACAAGTGTATATCCTGAGATCCTGAAATGGTAAAGACAATACAAGAAATGTCTTCATACATAACTGCAAGCAAGGTGAAAAATCTTTTTGAGCTGGCTGGCCATGCACACATTCTAATATTTATTGGTAGGGAAAACCAATTCAAATTTGTTTCAGATCACTGCCTTTTAGGAAGTATCTTAAATAATTCAAGGTCCAAGCTTCCTCTGTGGACTGACATGTAGTCATGGTAGTCAAGTAGACTTTACCCTTAGAAGTCTGTAGTGGAATAATCACATGGTAAAGATAATGTGACCTATTACTTAATCTAGGACTACTCCAATTAGTTTGTAAATGACAGAATACTGTAAAGATGCTAGCAACTACATAATTATGGCGGGACAGTATGCGGTATCTTGTGTACTAACTTTGAAACATGCAGAGTGTGAAAACCAAGGACTTAATGTGCCAAAGGTCCGAAACAGCTGCATTAATATTGTGAATAACATGTTGTACAAGACAATCAAAACTTTTCCTGAATTAGGAGATGAGATTAAGGATCTTAAATTTAAGGACAAGGCAACAGTGGCTGAAAAAAAGTAAAGCAATAGAACAAGGTTTATCATTTTGCAAGTACCTTAAAGAAAATTAATGATAATTACTTAGAAACTGCATATAGTTCTAGTGTGATATAGGCAATACAAATTCAGCAGTAAGAGAGAATAAATAGTCCATTCAGATGCATGAGGCAGTTGAGAATATGTTAAAAGACAGTATGCTGTATCAGCAACATTTTATTACATTTTATTCCAAGCACTATATGCTATATACTAAGATTCTTATCCTGTTGCATCTTACTTGTGTTACCTTCCACTTGACTATAATTGTGTTTATTTTTCATGTGTTGTCTGAGTTACTGATCATGCTACATTCTGGTTACTTTGTAATAAAATATGTCTACTGACTTCAGAAAATAGGCCAACCCTCTACAGACCTGTTTCTCCCCTCTAATACATCATAATAAGGCGGGGATGGATGACATGGAATCTGGAAATAATTGGACAGTTGATAAGCATACAGTAAACAGAAACACCGATTTATTAAACTTAATAAATATAAGTATACTGAGGCAGTGAAAGTAAATTCTACACAGTTAATAATAAGAGTTGGACGGTGCACTGGTGCAGCAGTTGCGTTGTCACCTCACAGCAAGTGGTTCTCTGGTTCAATTCTTGGCTGGGGTGCCTTCTGTGCAGAGTCTCATTGCTTCCCTGCTTTCATGTGGGTTTCCTCTGGGTGCTCCGGTTTCCTCCCACGTTACAGAGACATGGATCTGGAGTGTTTCTCCCCAGGCCTCAGTTAAAAATTGGCTGCATTCCAAGTCAGACTTTCCTGGTAAACAAATGTCAAAAATAAAAGAAAGTTCATTTTTACAAGATGAGGGCATAATTACAACAGAAAGAAATGGTGACAAAACTTTGGCACCTCATCTTGCTACTAATCAATGATACAGTTTGCTGATGATATTGAACATAAGGATGCTATTCTTTCTTCATATTGAAAGACAAACAAGCTTATGTTACAAGACAAAACTAATGATAATTTCTGCAATTTAGAGCTAATATGAAATGGATCAAGGGTTAGAACAGGAAGGAAAACATAAGTGCAAAACTGAAGCAGGTACAGAAGGCATGTTAATATACTGTGTTGAAGGGAAAAAATGTGTCTGTAGGAGTGTAGCACTTAATGACTTAAAGAATCAATACAAATCCGTGTACAACTTCACCTTAAGGAGAACGTTTAGTTGAGAGAATATACAGATATTTTTTCAGAGGTATGACTCCAGTATTTAGAAGAATCACATCTGAAGTCTAAAAGTATATTGCTATACTGGTAGCAAGATGACCGAAGGCAGAGGTTAAGACAAGGGACTATATATATATATATATATATATATATATATATATATATATATATATATATATATATATATATGTGTGTGTGTGTGTGTGTGTGTGTGTGTGTGTGTGTGTGTGTGTGTGTGTGTGCAATTCTATAGCTGGACTACAATCAGATTTTGGCATTATTGCTCATATTGTTCGAGGGATCATTCAAATTACACTACTGCAGGAAGCAAAAGGAATTCTGTAGTTGGAAAGACAGCAGTAGAGATAAAATCTTAGAGAGACATATGTAGGAAAAACGGCAGAGATAGACTTCAGAACAGAACAGTTGGATGTAAATGACAGTCAAAAAGTTGGCCAAGGAAGTGTACAATGCAGAAAACAATGAACAATCTATATTTTACCAGAGATAACAAACATACTGTGAGTGAGAGCCATAAAAACATTTTCAGGGATGGGAAGTAAATGTAGATCAGTTACTTTTACTGAGTTTCATTCACCCTATGGGACATTTGGGTATAATAAGTCAGAATAAATAAGACAAGAAACTCCATAAATATTTCACAATTTTCCTTTTGCATGCACCTATAGACAACCAGAGTAGCCATTGTACAAACCTAGGATCATTCTGGGGCAAGAAGCATATTTTGCAGCCCTTAATCAATAAAGAAAATATAATTAACAATACACTGGGTGCTTTCCATATCACTTGTCTACAGATTTTACTTATCCTCTTTAAGTCTGGCAGGCACAAAAGAACCTGAGCAGTTATAACTCATTCTTTATCTGTCTTCTTCAGAAAGGGCTTTCACTAATAAAAGTATTGTGGGTATACGCAGTAGTACATAAACATTATTTTATTATGTTTTAATGCTGATCCCTTCTTAGGAAAAAAAAAAAAAAGATGCCATACTTGGGCAAGATGGATCTGTGACAGAATTTTAAATGGATGAAACAATAGGGGGAATTCATTAAAGCCCACACAATTTTTTTTGTCTGCGCATTGTGCCGCAATGCTTACAAGGGAGAAAACAGTTTTATATTCAGTAAACCTCCTGTAGTGGCATGCAAGCATATGCAAATAGGGAAACTTCCGCACTATGCAGATTATGGGTTAAGTAGCTGAATTTTATGCAAATTAACCTGGTGGAGTGATCCAACAAGCTCTAATGCATCTGTGTAGACCCCATGTCTGTGTTCATTGTGTACTCAAACATTTTCTATGTACAGGACTCTACAATGAAAGACGGGGATGTAAATGTCCACAAATATGAACATAACTCCCTGGAAAAGGTAAGATCATATACATAAATGAGAAAAACATACATTGTGGATGTCTGAAAGCAGAGATTATGTGAAATTAATATATTTTTTTTTATTATTTTCCACATATTTGTGCTTTGCACTGCATTGCACAAACATGCTTAACATAAAAAAAAATAAAATAACATGTATAATGTACTTTAGACAAATGTACTGTAGGTCTTTGTGTCAGGCCTGTGCAATCATGCATTCGTGCTGTTACCCAGCTTACATGGTTATGAACAGTGTAGTTTCCAGGGTGTCAGCACAAATATTATGCAAATGAGGGGTAAATGCCATGGATGTGTTGAATCGCTAAACGGAGCAACCGTAAATGCATATCCATTTCATGTAGGCTCCTACACGGTGTTTATATTCCCACTGGATGTGGATGAAATTGGGGAGGGGTGTCATGTCACTTTAGGATTTTTTTGTACTCAGTGCACGTTTGTGCAGCGTGCAACGTGCTGCAAATGGTTTGGGCATAGGTTAGTGACCAGACCGCCCACGTCCCAGTTATGATGTAGCCAGCTATTTGTGAAAACCAGATATATTCAATTAATAATATATAGTTCTGCACAAGCTATGTTGCATGACACTGTGCACAATGCCATGTCGTCTACTATAGTAGGGCCTTTAATTTATGTCAATTATATCCTGAGCAGGTGAACTGCATCAGAATTAGCTAATCCCACATGGTGGACCTACATAAGAACTGTATAAAGTATGCATACACCATACATTCTGATTTTCCCTCAATACTCTGAACCATTGAAGTAGACATTTGGAAATTTTAACTGAGATAATGCTAGGGGCACTGCATTTTATACATCTGTTATGCATCTGTATGTGCTAGATGCTGAAATCAATGCTACTAGTGCTGCTGACAATAGGCCTAGGCCAAGAAGGAGAAGAGTATTCAGGCCCAGAGTAACATTCCATCCTGTGGACATCCTACAAAAGGGCCTCATGGAGACAGAGGTATGGTGTGAAAGCCATGGCCTCAAGCTCAATGCCAAAAAGTGCATTGTCATCCCCTTTGGTAAAAACTCTGCACCCATGAGCTACCACATATGTTGTAGTCTACTTAATGCCGAAAGTGTGATAAGAGACCTTGGGACACAGGTTGACAGTAGTCTCTCCTTTGATAATCACATCACCACAGTAGTCAGGAAATCCTTCTATGTGGCACACCTCATCACAAAAGGTTTCTCATTCAGGAAAAAAGAGGTAATTGTTCCCCTCTACTCGTCACTCATTAGACCCATTATAGAGTACAATGCCCCTTTTGGTATATACCTCACAAGACATCTACAACAATTGGAAAGGCCACAGAAATACCTCATAAAGAGGATTACTGGCCTCAAACAGATGCCCTATGCAGACTGTCTCAAAAAACTCCAGCTTTACTCCGTCACATATCACCATACCTCCCAACCTCTTAGAGTAAGAAATCTGGACAAAGCCATTAAAAAGTGGTACAAATATGGACAATTTTAAAATATTGCTCTTAAAAACTTAGAAAGTTGATAGAATAACAGATTTTGCATTAGCATGAATTTTCTGAAGGGTATGAAGTCTCACTCAAATGTCTATATGGCAAAAATATGGACATTCTGTGAAAATCTGTACAGTTGAGAGGCATGCATATCATCTACTCAGAGGCGATCTCTGCCTAGCATACAAAGCTATGTCAAACCCAGAGCTGTTGGACATGCTCCACTTAAAGAAATCCAAATCACACTGAGCTACATGCTCTAGGGACCCAAACCTTGTCACTACAATAAACAGAACATGCTGGAGGGATAGATTCCTATCCCAGTGACTTCCCATACTCTGGAACAAACTACCTATCTATATCAAACAAAGCTCCTCATTAGCACTCTTCAAGAAGAATCTTGATGATTGGATGGGAAATAGGAAATTCACCCCGGGGATCACCTCTGTGACTCTGCTCAACAGGAGCACAGGAAAATAATTATCTTGGGTGGCGAAAGTCAGGGTACCTTTTTGGCTGGGCTTATATAGGCCCTAGGGCCAATAGCCTTGTACCTACCTATGATCCTATGAATAATTGCCTATATTGATACTGAGGGAGTTATTTCCTAATATTTTGAAACAGTCAGCATATACTATTATATTACATTACAATATATTATCACAACTTTAAATAATTAATTCAGCTGCAAAACAGATTAAAAGCAGCTTGAATACTATATTGCTATTTTCTAATGAAATTAAAATAATTCTAAGTATAAATTACAAATCCAGCTACAGTTATATTGCTTCACTTTATGTTTCATTTTTATCATTATTTTCTCTATAAGTTATTTATAGTGAGAATCGAATGGAGAAACGTAATGCATTTTATCACAAAATGAATGTTTCTAAATGATCATGTTAGTTGATGAATCAAAACATATCATATAATCCAAAGAAGCAGACAGCATGCACTATGTGATTTTCCAACATCATGGCCTTTCTGTTTACTTCAAAACATAATTTAGAGCTAAACTGCAAGAACATTGCAGTCAAATCTTAGCTGAAGTTTTGTTTACAATGAGAGAAATAAGACATGTCTTATTTACCTGAAAAAGGAAATCAAATCAGCAGAAGATGAGAAAGATATGTAGGAGCGGTTTCTGGCAAAACAGACATAACATTCTGTTTCCAGGTCATACCCAGCCTGATTTCAAAGAAGAATGATGACATCTCTTCAGTGAACTGCCTTTTTTTTAAATATTCAGTGAACTGTTTGTTGAAGGGATTACTTGATCAAGGTCAATACATTATATAATCTAATTTTAGATATTTTTAGGCTTGTGTATAAGCCTTCAATCAAAAGTTTTACCTCTAATGTTTTCTTGTTATCTTTCTGTACATTCTGTTTCCTATAAACAAATAGCAATAAAAACAATAATAATAACAACAACAGACATGGGCCAGACTCATGAATACCTACACTAACCCCAGGGTTCAGCATGCTCTGCACAGTGTGCAGGAATAGTGCAAGAGCTGCTGCAGGCAATATGGCTGATGTGCGATCCAGGAATGAGATCCTGGGACGTGCACGAGCACTCCTGCACTATTCCTGCAAGGACACACCCCTGTATGCTAATTACCTCATTTCGTTGTGAAAGCCATGCAAATGAGGTGAATTAGCGATCCAGAAAGCAGGCAGGAATCCGTTCAGGAATAGTGTAGACTGCAGAAATGTATTCAGCCAGTAGCTGACTACATTTCTGCAAACTACAAGAGGGAGGCATGGCAGCTCATAAAAAAAGCATGTATTATAAGGGTTAGGCATGCCATTGGCCAAATATATGGCCATAGCCATGAAAACTAGTTTCAAAATTATAAAAAAATAACTTTTTTGCCGATTTCAGTCATTTAAGCATAGGGCAGTGGTGCGCAAACGGGATTGGCCCGTGGAAATAAGCTTTTAAACCAAAATCATAATTTTTCCATAATAGTCAATGGCATGCATAGCACAACAAGACCATGGAATAGTGGTTGCTAAGGGGGAAGGCTGAGTGTCGGTTTTGTAACCATGCATTAGTAGTCAGTTCTATGCCTACTATTCAGGTATGACCAAAGGACAACTTCAGGTGTACTCTCCAGTCCAGCTGGTGAATCTGGGTATACTGAGGCAATGTTACAACTGCCTCATGTACACAGACAGCCCTCTCCTCCTACCACAAAACATTAACATATGCAAGAGATGCAATTATACAGCCAAACTGGAGGCTAAGGTCTCTCCACCCAAGACTGGAACAGACAGTCATGAGGAGAAGGTTAACACTTGCACCACACCTCCAGCCTCACACAGACCTACTAAACCAGCACTGGCAAAAAATACACATAAATACACAAAAATCATACTTGGAGGCTCTAAATAAAAACCTGCAAAAGCATCAGAGAGCTCCAAAGCAGACACCCACAAAACCTGCTCCTCCTGTCACAAACCAGACAACACATAAAACACAAAATCAATGTGTCGCACAATCACAGCCCTCAAGGCGAAATAAAATACCTAATACACTAGTAATAGATGACTCAATAGTCAGGCACACTGACGCCACACTCACTAGGCTGGACAAGGAGAAGGTTACTGTTAGCTGCCTGTCGGGAGCCAGAATCCGCCGCATAACACAAGCACTCAGGTCACTCCAGAACAAGTACAAATATGACTCTGTCATTGTTCATGTTGGTGTGAATGACCTGAGATGTACCTCCCTGGACTACATGAAAAGAGACATGGAAGAGCTCTCTGATCATGTAGCCCAGGCGGGTATGACCCTGACCCTGAGTGGCATCCTGCCCTCACCAAGAATGATACCTCAGTATAAAGAAAAAATGATCAGTTTCAACAATTGGCTAAGCTTCTGATATCATTCAAAGGGATCTAGTGTCTGTCAGCCTGGGATGACATGCTCGACAAGCCGCATTGCTTCGCAAGAGACTGATTGCACCTGTCACCCCTTGGCTTTCGAATACTGGCCAAGGCTCTTGCTGCCTCCATAGTGCCTTTTTTAGGCAAGGCTCAAAATACAAACCCGCCTCCGTAAACAGCACAAGTAAAAAAATGAGGGTTATGCTACTCAACGCCAGGAGTCTAAATCTCAAAATGAATGTGCTCGAAGCACTCCTAAGTATGGAGAATGTCGACATCTGTGCACTAACTGAAACCTGGTTCAAGTCTCCAGAGAGCACTCCAGCACTACTGGACTATAACTCATACCACACATTTCAGCCACAGAACATGGACCAAAACACAAAAGGAGGGGGTGTATCCATGTTCATCAAGGATACCCACACCTCCAGGTTAGTGGTGCAGCATGATACCTCTGAGATCATCCATGTGTAGCTAACATCGGGCAAATCTGCAATGCAAATTGTGGCCTGCTACAGATCACCCTCCATGACCCAGGACCACCACTCTGCCTTTCTGGAGACACTGGAAAACATGAAGGTCCTACTGAACACCATGATATTGGGCGATTTCAATTACTCTATCATTAACTGGGAAAACTACTTGAGTACAAACTCCCAGGCTCAGCGCTTCCTGGAATTTATCAACTCAAATGCCCTGGATCAGCTGTTAAACTCTCCTACCAGAGGCCACAACATATTGGACCTGGTCATCACTAACATGGGTGACAGGTGTTCCGTACCTGATCAAACCATAAACTAATCACCCTGGATGTCCACACCCCATCACCACCCCCATCCAATGAAACCACAGTGAAAAACTTTTCTAAAGCAAACTTCACCTTACTTAAGGCAGAGGTGGTAAGATTCACAGCGCTCACACTAAAGGATAACACTGCCCAAGATGTAGAATCCTTTACAATTGCATTCTATGAGCACCTACAAGGATGCATGGATCATGCCATCCCTAGCAAAACTAAGAATCACTCCCCTAAGAAAAGGAAACCAGTCTGGTGGACCCCTGCAATAAACAGGTTATACAACAAAAGCAGGAAACTAGTTCAGAAAAAAAAAAAACAAATCCCAAGAAGGAAAGACATCCCTGATCAGTATCAATAAGAAACTAAGGTCCCTCATAAAATCATCCAAGGCTAACTTCGAAAGAAAAATAGCAAAGGATTCGAAAGATAACCACAAAGCCTTCTTTAGCTATGTCAAGAATCTAAGTGGAAACTTGCAGATATGCTCTGAGCTAGTGCAAAATAGCACAAAATATACTGAACCTACTGATATTGCCAACATCATGGCAGATAAATTCAGTGCAAACTTTACCTGCCTTTCACCTTCAAAAGGGCCCATAACAATACCAGAAAAGTGTAGTGTCCCGGAAATCACAGAAGCACAGGTAAAAATAGCCCTTTCAAAAGCCAAAAACACAACATCAATGGAGCCAGATGGTGTCCCAGGCTGTGTCTTGCATGAACTACAGAACAAACTAACCCTCCACCTAAACACGCTGTTCAACCCCCTCCACCTAAACATGCTGTTCAACCTCAGCCTCTCCACAGGCTATGTGCCCATAGAATGGTGCACAGCAATGGTTATTCCGCTCCACAAAGGAAGGGCCACAATTGAACCTGGCAACTATCCCCCTATAAGCCTGACTAGCCTGGTCTGCAAGGCTATGGAGCGCATCATCATGGAACTCATTAACAAAGACATTGGGAACCTCCAAATACTTGACCCGACCCAGTTCAGCTTTGTTAAGGGCAGATCATGCCTACTAAACCTGGTTGACTTCTTTGAGACAGTCACCCAGGCCATAGACGAAGGAAAGGTGGTTCACACAGCCTACCTTGATCTCACCAAGGCATTCAACACCATTCCTCACTCGGGTATTATAGAAAAACTCACCAGCCTGAACATAAACCCCTACGTCACAAGATGGGATGCCAACTGGCTTACAGTCAGAACTCACATGGTAAGAATAGCAGGCTCCAGGTCCAACTCTAAACTATCACAAGTGGTGTCCCACAAGGCTCGGTTCTGGGACCCCTACTGTTCGGCATATATTTCTCAGAAGTACAGGCAAACACAGGAGGAATATGGCTAACCAAGTTCGCCGATGACTGCAAACTGGGAGCCATAACTGACTCTCCGGCTGACACGGACTTCCTTCAAAAAGGCCTTACTGAGACAGACACCTGGTGTCAAAGTCATGGCCTCAAACTAAATGCCAAAAAATGCATAGTCATCCCGTTTGGGAAAAACAAAACACCCACAAATTACCACATAGGCAGCAGCCCCCTTAATACAGAAGAGGTAATAAGAGATCTGGGGACCCAGGTAGATAGTAATCTCTCCTTTGACAATCATATTGCCAAAGTAGTTAGGAAATCTTTCTATGTGGCTCATGAAATTACTAAGGGGTTCGCATCTAGAAATAAAGAGGTTATAGTGCCCCTCTACTCGTCACTCATCAGACCCATCTTAGAGTACAATGCCCCATTTGGGATGTACCTCACAAGACAATTCTACCAGCTGGAAAGACCACAAAAGCACCTCACCAAGAGGATTACTGGCCTCAAACATATGTCCTATGCAGCCCGACTGAAAAAACTCCGGCTGTACTCAGTGACATATCGCTTACTCAGAGGTGATCTCTGCCTGACTTACAAAGCCATGTCCAACTCAGAATTGATGAACATGGTCCATCTAAAGAAATCCAAGTCACTACGAGCCACGCGCTCTAGTGAGGTAAACCTCACCACAACAATAAATAGAACATGCTGGAGGGATAGATTCCTGTAACAGAGACTCCCCATGCTTTGGAACTAAATTTTTAACTACATTAGGCAGAGCCTCTCACTAACACTCTTCAAGAGAAGCCTTGACCAGTGGATGGGTAACAGAAAATACACCCCTGGGATCACTTCATTGTCTCTGCTTGACAGAGGCTTAGTTAATTAATCAATGGGGCTGTGAAAGCCGACACACTCTGGCTAGGCTTATACATGCCTTCGGGCAGATAGCCTAGTACCTACCTATGAACCTATGAACCTATAAATGAGGGGAATGATACTGAATTACAAATTTCCCTTCAGTGCTAGCTAAGAGCTAGATGATCTCACGAGGGGGAGTGTCATGGCTGCTGTAGGGTTATTGGAGCACAGTGGCCCATGTTTTCCCTTAGCTAAGTATAGCTAAGGAAAGGGAAGTGTCTGAAGCTGCCTAGCAGTATTTACAATGCCTAAATGGGTGTGTGTGCCACGCACCAGGTTTCAAACAAACAAAAAACCAGGAAATAGCAGCTCCATTCACATCTGAGAACTGGGTTTGCACGGCACACCTCGGGGCTTAAACAGGAAGGCAATGGGAAGGGAAAACATCAGTAGGAAGGTAATTAAGGAGAACTAGCATAGCAGCAGGTGAAATGTATCAGAATCAGCCAATTACACAGGCAGCAGCCCAGCCCAGCACACTACTATAAACTATGCACACACTTTCACTGTTTTTCCTCACAAACTCTACACCACTGGTGTACACAAACAGGGAAATTTTACCTAACAAAACAAACAACATGATAGGGGCTGCTTTTGCTCTCATAAATCAGTATGTGGAAGATGCTGAGGGTGGTGAGGATGAGAATGCTGATGACCAACCCACAGTGAGGAGAAGGAGAAGATTGTACAGACCCAGGGTAACCTACCAGGGGCTACATGAGCTGGAGATAGTGGAGCACTATAGGGTGGACAGGGACCTCCTACAGCAAGTTGTTGAGCTGTGCAGGCCACACCTTACACACAGAACCAACAGAGGGGAACCCATCCCAGTGGATACCAAGGTATGTGTAGGCTTAAGAATACTAGCCACAGGTACCATCCAAAGGCCAACTGGGGATATAATGGGGATCTTACAGGCATCAGCATCCAGGGTACTCCACCAGTTCCTGGATGCCATGTCAGCACTTGCCAGTGAGCACATACATTTCCACAGCCCCCATGAGGCATTGTCCAGCAATATGCATCTCTTCCACCAAATAGCAAAATGCCATGAGGTAGTGGGTGCTATAGACTGCATGCTCACACACATCAAAGCACCAATTGGTGAGCAGGGTAGGGTCTACATAAACCGCAAGGGCTTCCTCTCCATCAATTGCTAGGTTGTGTGCAATGCCCAGGGCATTATAATGAATGTGTGTGCTGGCAGCCCTGGAAGCTATCAGGACTCCCACAGCTGGCATATGATGCAGCTGTACCATAGATTTGTCAGTGTGGACATCCCATATGGTGACCTAGTGGGAGATGCTGGTTACACACTGGAGCCATGGCTGATGACACCCATCTGAAATGCACACACACCTGAAGAAAAACTCCATAATGAGGCACATGCACAAACCAGAATCACAATAGAGCATGTGTTTGGGATGCTTAAGTCATGGTTCTGGTGCCTGTGCATATCCGGTGGAGCCTTGCAGTACTCTCCAGCTATATGTACCCAAAGTTTCATTGTATATGCCATGCTACACAATATGATCCTGTGGAAACAGCTGCAGCAGGAACAGCATGGGACAGGGCCACACAGTCTCCAACCATTGCCAAGGCCAGCACAGGCATAGACTGACTTGGAGGAGGAACAAACTGAGCCTGCCCCTGTAGGCAGAAGGAGGTGTGCCCAGTATGCCCAGGCTTTGGCAAAGAGGCAACGCATAGCACACACACTGACACGGTAGGAACCCAGAAACTGATACCTCTCTCTTACTTGCACATACAGTAAAAGGGATGCCAAACATGACACTGCCTGTGCTTACATAGTCAGCCCTCCAGCACCATCCTCAATACTGGCACGGCCACAAGGTAAGTCACTCTCACTATCAATTGCTGAATGGAGTAGTATGTTCTGCTACTTGTATCTATGGTACGGATGTGAGCATGCAAGGGAATAGGGTGGCTGAATGGGATGGCAACAGATAGTAGACACCTATATATGCAGCATGAAATCCATAATAAATACTGGTGCCAACATAGTAGGCAGTACTAGACAAGGTGACAAATCCCACTGCAGGACATGTGGTGGGCCAAATGTGTGTCCATAGGACACACACATGCATGTCAGTGAGGCTCACATTCCCAACAATAGTTTCAGCCAACAGGATAGGTGTAGATGACCACAAAGAAAGGCTGGGCTAAGGCCTCCGATTGATGGCAACAGAGAACAGCCTCCTCCAGACCTACACAGGCAGACTACAACAGGTCAGGCAGTTGGATGTTAGTTCTGAAGGGTAAGAAGTCTTAAACTGAAATGTAGGTCAATAAAACCTAAGATCTGTACTACACTGATATGCCTCTAGTCTGCATGAGAGGACAGAATACAGAATGAAATGGAAGCCAACAGAGTACCTCAAATACCAGTACAGTCATAGCAAATGTTTACAGTTTTAAGGTGTGCCCCCCACCACACAATCCTATGTAGAAATGTAGTAACGTGTACGTGTGGGTATAATAACAGTGGAGCACAGATTACCTGAGCTGGCCAAATTAGCAGGATAGATTGTTGCATGTGTACAATATGCAGGGCTCTGTGTGTTAGGTTGTTGTGTGTTGTATATTGTGTGGATGTGGTCAGTATGTATGCATGGAGGGTTGTTTCCTGGTGACCTATGGACAGTACTGTTGATGACAGGGCCAAGTTCCGACAACTGAATTCCCAAACACAATGCATCCCAGCAAGACCCAGTCCAGCAGTAATCTATACTAATTGTTTCGATGTAATATGTGTCACCATCTGAAAGATGGACATGGCATGAATGTGGGCCCAGACATACACACAGTACACAGGAGTAAGTACCCTAGACAGAGTATATAAAATGTAACTGTCAAATGGACACAAATTTGGAATTGTACATACAGGTTAGCAGCACATTAGCTGTCTGTGTAGTATGGAATACTGATGTAGTCTGGGCAAATACTGGCAGACCACAGAAGGCACAGTTATGAAGTACTGACAAACTGCTGATGTCCCCGCACAAGCCAGCATAAGGGGAATGCCCCACATGTATCTGTGAGTCAGCTGCAAGAATCTTCCATAGCACACATGCACTCAGCTCAGCCAACCATCAGCCACAGCTTCATCACGAGTCATATCCCCGCTGTTGGGAATCAGTACAGTATGACCCCCACTTCTGTATGGGAATACCCACAGAATGTAGCATGCTGAAGAGGTGTCCCATGCAGGTGTGCCCCTAGCTGTAAGACTAATGGATTAATAAGAACAGTAACTATTGCCATTAACACCTTGCACATCAACCCTTTCACCACAGGGGAATCCAGTGGCTTGCAGCCTGGGGCTGTAGGAGTGACAGAATGCACTGGCCTGCTACAGATGGCCTGCATCACTACTAAATGCCCTACAGTCCTCTGTCATAGGTCTATGCCTCACCCATACCACCAATGTATGTTATCTCATGGAGTCCCAAATAACGACCTAACACAGTCCACAGAACACAAATGCAAGACCATGTCAACAAATCCCAGTAGCATGCCCACCATGTCCTACTGCATGAACTGTGGACTAACCCTTAAATACCACTGGGATGAAGGAATAACTATAGGGATACTTATCAGATATTGCTTGCATAATGTTAGGAACAGGATTGAATAAAAGAGGGGAGTTAGAAGCATGGATGCCATGGAGTGTGTGAAGTCTGAAACTCTGATGTGTACCCATACTATCCCTGCTTGCAAACCCAGGAATGGGTGGCTACAAACCTGCTCGTAAACCACAATGTGAAGGGCAACTGACCAGATATATGAGCCCTGCCTCTGGGTAAACTCTGTGAATCTGTACAGCTGTGAGGTATGGCCACACCAGAATTTGGCCATTCTGTCATGTTGATAGATGTACAAGCAGGGGATCTTCAGCCACCACAGTACCATGGTGCTGGACCATTTACACAGACCCATCAGCAAGTGTCTGCAGCTCCCCCACCAGAATGGCATGAGTGTGCAAGAATACATAGGATGCAGACCACAATACTGGACACAGCTTCATTCATCTTGTATTCCTCAGGAAATTACTGTGAACAAATAAGTATATCTGTCAGTAGTTAATGACATAATACATCACAGTGTAAAACAGTACATATGCCTGAATACGTCTGCTAATACCAAAACCATGTAGCACAAGCAACACAGACATGATTAGTTACAGTACCTAACTATCCTTTGCCCATGGTGACTACATATTGTCAACCTATCTGCAGATATCCTGCAGAAACAGTTGCTAGCTGTAGGTGTAGAACACAAATTCCTGCACTGGAGTACAACCTACCTGGAATGGATTCACGCATTCAATACAGAAGGTCATACTGGGCATGCTCCCACACTTAGAGAAATGGAGCCCATGTCTGACAACAAAATACAGAAGTGTCATACTGGGTAGGCTCCACAGAATGAAGCCCATGTCTGGCAACAACACTGAACTATACATATCTGTCAGTCACAGATTTCTGTGCACACACCACATTGCACACCAGTCATGCTTTGCACGCACATCATGTAGGAATACACACATATATCCAAGGACAACACACTATAATATCTCAAACATACACAGAGATATGGGGAAGAGACAGACAGTAACAAAGAGCTTCCCATTATGAGGCTTATCTCACCCCCCACACATCCAATTGGCCAATATCACATGATGTGCTGATGTCTATCACTGTAGACATTTGCTTCTGGTAGCCTTCAGCACTATAGTGTCTGTGGTGCTTGTGATAACTGTGTAACAAGACAGTACAAGTCATTATTCATCTAGCAGTAATATACACAGTCCTGTCAATTGTAAAGCTGATTGTGAATGAGTTCTGTGTGTTTCCAGAGGAGTGGTTTATGGCCAGTCACCTTGAAATATCCCTTTGGAGAAAAATCATCCCTATAAGCTCTATGGCACATGCAATAACTGCATAATGCTATAGTATAACATAATAGGTAGGAATTCTAATCCCAGACATGGCATGGCGACTGTGAAACTCTGTTGTGTGTGTGTGTGTGTGTGTGTGTGTGTGTGTGTGTGTGTGTGTGTGTGTGTGTGTGTGTGCGCATGTGTATAGAGTAATGATTTTGAGGCCATTCACAGTCACTACATCTCCCATTGCCCTACTTTAGCAAGCCTGCTGATGACAGCTACCGTGAAATACCTACTTGGACAGAATTCAGCTCTGTAAGCTCCATGGCACATGCAATAACTGGGTAATGCTATAGTGTGATGTAGTAGTTAGATAGGAGTTCTAATCCCAGACATGGCAACTGTGAAACTGTGTGTGTGTACAGAGTAATGCTTTTGAGGCCATTCACAGTCACTATACCTCCCATTGCCCTACTTTAGCAAGCCTGCTGATATCAGTCACCATGAAATACCTCCTTGGACAGGATTCAGCCCTGTAAGCTCCATGGTGCATGCAATAACTGCATAATACTATAGTGTGATGTACTAGTTAGGTAGGAGTTCTTATCCCAAACATGGCAACTCTGAAACTCTGTGTGTGTGTGTGTGTGTGTGTGTGTGTGTGTGTGTGTGTGTGTGTGTGTGTGTGTGTGTGTGTGTGTACAGAGTAATGCTTTTGAGGCCATTCACAATCACTACACCTCCCATTTCCCTACTTTAGCAAGTCTACTGATGTCATATACCTTGAAATACACCTTTGGAAAAGGCCTAGCCCTGTAAGCTCCGTACTGTGTACCATAAATGTGGAACAATGTAGTAGCAGTAGCTACACAGCTATGGGTGTGAAGCTCTGTGGCAAGTGTTTGTGTGTGTACATATGTATGTGTGTACCTCAAAGATTTTTGTCCCCAGTTAAAGCCAGTACACATCTCAGAGCCTGACTTTAGCAGTCCTGCAGATATCATCCACCTTGCAAGTATCTGTTGCAAAGGCTAAACCATGTCAGGTCAGTGGTGCATGTGGTAAATGTGTAACATAATGGTCCGTAAAGGTTGTTAGATAGAGGTGTGAACCTCACCCCTGGCAAATGTAAATGTGTAATTAGGGTAAAATTATTTTTGGGATCTCTCACCCATTACATCACCCAACGCCAGTATTTACAAGGGCTGGTGATGTTCCTTACCTTAGAAGTACCTTGGGACAACATCCATCCAATAAGCTCCTTGGCACGTGCAATAAATGTGGTACACTGTAGTAACAATGCATAGCTAGGTAAGGGTTTGAATCTCAGTACGGGCAAGTGTGTGTGAGTCTTTCATCAGTATCCTGTGTGGAGATTTCTGTGATTGTGTAATGACAGGATGCATTGTGTGGTGGGTTTTTCCTAAATTATTATATTGAGGACCTACTATATGTCACGATATCCACCTTACAAGGACAACAGATGTCAAACCACAGAGAGGCTGGTGTACACAATCCATAGCCCTGCATGTGACATTATGGATCGGTGAACAATATAGGCAACCCTTGCATTACTCAGAGAACACTCCCACCCATATCTCATACACAAACACACATAGCTAGGCAACAACCACGATATTGGTAGTTCCCTGCATATTGCCCACAGATAGTAACCACGGTGTGATTGCAGTGGACTACATGCCTGTTGACCACAACACTGCCACTGACATCAGAATGTTCTGTGATGTGTAACATCTCCTGGCTGAGTGTGTGCTATCTAGCAAGTCAAAGAACATGACACCCTGTTCCATCCCTACAATAGGCAAATAAATACTTACAGTGGTCCTTTGCTATGTTCCCCACTGGATGCCTGCAACAACTGTAGAGTCTGCAAATGTAACCCACAAAGGGAATACCATGTCTTATGCACATGCCCTATATGGACATATGCCACTAACTCCACTGAGTACCCGTATCATGCTGTCAATGTAGGTGCAGCCACAACCTCAGTTCCATAGCCAGGTCTCACCACATGAGTTCAGGAATGCCACATCAGATGATAGTCTGTCAACACAACATGCCCCAGAGACCCAAAGTACACTTCCACACATCACAGAACATGCATGTGGGACATGTGCACAACCCAGACAGTGTCCATGTTATGGAATATAGATCACATACATGGCAAGCATTGCACAGCACTGGCCACCCAAAATAGTAACCCAGATGAGTGGATGGTGAATACAATACCCACCTGTGAGGGCCAATCCAAGGACTGCACCCCTGAGCCACACTGGAGACCATTGTCATGTGGACTAATGCCAAGGTATTCCCTTTGCCTAGCCTTGTACAGACTTCTGACACAGACAATTACTACACACCTGTGAAGCAATGAACCTATGCATGTCAGTACTGGCAAGTGTGTGTGTGTGTGTGTGTGTGTGTGTGTGTGTGTGTGTGTGTGTGCGTGTGGAGATTAATGATTTCGAAGCCATTCACACTCACTACACATCCCATTGCCCTACTGTAGCATGCCTGCTGATGTCAGTCACCTTGAAATAACCCTTTGGCAATGTATCGGCCTGATAAGCTTTGTAGCACATGTAATAATTGCATAATACTGTAGTGTAGCAAACTAGTTAGGTAGGAGTTCTAATCCTGATCCTGCCAACTGTGTGTGATTCCCTGAGTGGGTGTGGTTGTGTCTTCCTTGACACCTGTTTTGTGGACAGTCACATGTACTACACTTCCTTTATTCCTCCTTTATCACTGTTGTTGATGTCACTCACCTTCAAACATACCTTTGGACAGCTCTCTAACATGTAAGCTCTGTGGTGAGTGCAATAACTGCATGACAATGTAATAGCAATACATAGTCAGGTAGGGGTTTGAAACTGGAAAGTGTGTGTTTGTGTGTGTGTTATCATTGCCCTGTGCGGGTGCTGGGGTGATTGCATAATGACAAGTTCCATGGAAGTTTGGGTTTTGCCTCATCATTATATTGAGGAGCTACATGTCCCATTGTCAACATTACAAGGCCAACATTTTCCAAACATTGTAGAGATTGTTGTTGACAATCCTCAGCCATAAATGTGTACAGCCATGTGCAATTACCATGAGACAGCATGGATTAGTACACAATACAGGCAACCGTCATAATTCCCAGATACCACTATCCACCCATGGATCATACACAAACATGCTTGGCTCTTAATCTCCTACTCCCTTCCTTCCATACTTTGTCTTTGTCTGTCTCTCTCACTCCCTTTCTGGTGGATGTGGAAAAGTAACCTGCTTTGCTTAGGCAGCAGGTTGAGTTTTGCTAAGTGATGCTCATAATCAGCTGATGGCCTGTGCATGAACTGCAATCCCCCACCCTCTAATTGCATGTGGAACAGCTGTGGTATCATTCCTATAGCCAATTGCATGAAAACACACTCCTATAACTAAGCACTTAATGTGGGTGTTGGCCCTTTTCCTTCACTGTGAGCAGGACTTCATTTGGGTATTTGACAAACAGCATCACAGATGGTAGTTGTAAATACCTATTACAACATACACTGTGGAGACAGGCCAACAAACAGGAGGGGATGTTCCAGACATGGGGACAGAATGTAAGTATTGCTCTTCTACATTTGAAGTAATGTTGGTTTAACAGGGCTTGTGTGGCTATGGCTGTTCTACATGATTTAATATCTGTCATGACACTGTTATGTGGTTGAGGAAACTCTTACCTGTAGGGCTATCTGCAGACTGGCCAGTGTTTGGAGTCTTACATGTGTTGTGTTAC